>NC_133417.1:103285000-103595000 GCF_049350105.2 Macaca mulatta | reverse complement strand
TATATATTATATATATATATATATTCTATTGAAGACATTTTTTTTCTGTTGCTTAGGTCAGATCTGAAATCTGTCACCACTTAACAATAGTTGGTCTGTAAGTAATTTGATGTTCCTGAGACAATCTCTTCCATTTTTGGATTACCTCTGACATTATTATCTTGCTTATAGAGAGCCAAATTCTGTTCCCATGTAGCTTCCACTCACCCTGTCACTCACCTGCTTCTAAGCATCAAGGGGATAGATGCAGAGCCTTCCATAAAGCATTCTTTCAAACACTTGATATAATCTAACGTTTGTTCTGAGCCACTGCTACAGATGGGGAAAACGAACAGCCTGAAGTACCTGGCCCAGAGTTGCACAGTAGTGAGTGACAGGGCTAGAATTGGAATCTAGATAAATCTGACTCCATTCACTATCTTCCTCATAGTACAGATGAGAAAACCAAGGCACCAAAGGGGACTGATTCAGAGACACCCACAAATCAACAGTAGTAGAGTCAGGCTCTCTGATTAATGAACCAGTACTTTATTGTATCTACTGCTTCTGAGAGTGGTCCTCATGAGGCCATAAGGCAAGTATTATAAGAGAAAGTATTGTTCTGTAAGTTTGTCCAACCTGTGTTTAGGAGCAGACAGTTTTAACAGCGCATTCTTAAGAATAAGGAAAACTGAAATACTCGTGAGTATCTGACAGTATTTGCAGAGCTCTGATGCTTTATTAATACTGATAAAATTCCGTGAATTGAATTTGGCCAGCATTTTATAAACTTCACAAATGATTTTTTTTTTTTTTTGAGACATAGTCTCGCTCTGTCGCCCAGGCTGGAGTGCAGTGGCGTGATCTCGGCTCACTGCAACCTTCACCTCAGAGGTTCAAGCAATTCTTGTGCCTCAGTCTCTCAAGTAGCTGGGATTACAGGCATATGCCACCACACCTGTCTACTTTTTGTATTTTTAGTAGAGATGGGTTTTACCATGTTGGCCAGGCTGGTGTCGAACTCCTGACCTCAAGTGATCTACTCACCTCTGCCTCCCAAAGTGCTGGGATTGAACTTTTTTGTCTTCAAATACGTCTGTCAAGACATAGAAGGGATTACAAATATTTCTTTTTACTTTTTTCTTTTTTGAGTCAGGGTCTCCTCTGTTGCCCAGGCTGGAGTGCAGTGGTGCAATCATGGCTCACCATAGCCTCCACCTCCTAGGCTCGAGTGATTCTCCTGCCTCAGCCTCCCATGTAACTGGGACTACAGGGACCCACCACCACACCTTGATAATTTTTGCATTTTTTTGGTAGAAACAGGGGCTTTGCCATGCCCCAAGCTGGTCTCAAACTCCTGGGCTAAAACAGTCTGCCTGTGTCAGCCTCCCAAAGTACTAGGATTACAAGTGTGATCCACCAAACCCAGCCAAAGGGATTATAAATATTTCCAGCAGCAACAAGGACATTTCCTAGGACTCCACATCCTGTTTGTTTGTTTATTTGGTGTCGGAGAGGGCAGGGACAAAAGCAGGAGCTGTCAGTTTGGGAAAGGCATCTTATGATTTATCGAGATGGTATCTCTTCCACTTTACGTCCTCTCTCTCTTTTTCTCCCCTCTTTATTGTTAGTATCTAAAACCTTGCCAGACCTAGAGAAGTGCCAGGTACACACTAAACATCCAATGAATATTCGTTGAATGATACAAATGGTCAATGGATATTGCTGTGAAAAAAGACAAGGCCGCTCTTCTCAAAATTTCCTCACAGAAAAATACAATAAAATATTCTATGACTTTCCAGTAAAAGCATCATCTAGGTGACCCTAGATACTGGCACGTGGACTAGTTTTTGCCAAATAAGTAAGTAAAGATGAGAATATTAATGTATAATTTTGTGTAATTTGCAAAGAAGAATGTATGGTATCATGAAGTCTGGGGAGTGTGTGTGTGTGTGTGTACGCGCGCGTGCGTGTGTGTTTGTTGGGCAGGGGTCAAAACCTCAAGAATGTGAGTGAATGAACTTATGATGACACCTGTACACACAACCATCGCACCTACCCTCAACCCCCTGATATCTACACTCAGTTTTATTTTCTAGAGAAATCTGGAAGTGGCACCCCGTAGGGAGGCATCTGGATTCTGATTCTGCTGCACTGGGACTTCAGCCTGTCTTCTTCAGGGGTGAGTGGAAAGAAAGGTGTGCTTCCCGAGCTCCTCAGCTCTACCGTCGTGTGGGATTTGGGGGTTTGTTTTTAACTGGGTTACTGTCTCCTTAGTGTTCTAAAGGGCAAACAGGTCACTTTCAGGTGAGAGGGTCAATGATTAGTCATTGTTTCAAACCAATTTAAACTATGCCATATTCCCAATTAGAATATCCACGTTCACACTTTAAGTGCTTTAAGGTCTCTTCCAACATCAAAGTCGTTGATTCTTTAACCATCTAGTATTGGTAGCTAAAGGGATGTCAACAGCTACACCTGATTTATGGCCTCTTAATTTTTAACAGTTGGCATACCCCCCCATATGTTACCAACCCTGTCTGCTCATTAGAAAATGAAACTTTCTAATTTGAAATGAAACTTTCAAAGACATACTTTGTTATAGCTGTCTAAAATATCACTTCCCACACACACACATACATATACACACACACTCATCATACTTTGATGAGTGCAGGTATTTGTTCATTCAGCATTCAGTAAATATTTGTCAATTGCCACCTCTTAATTCACGGTTTGTCCTAACCTACAGTTTCAAAGACAAATAGTACAGCACCCCCAGTATCCTATGAACTCATAGGCAAATAAGGGAAAATCGATAAATAGAACGGAAAAACTAAACTGAAAAGGTTGCTTCAACAAAACAAGTAATTGTTTCTTGAAATGGGATGAACAGTTTATTCTTATGCGTTAAATAAATTGTATCTCTGTGTCTCACATTTGAATAGATGAACAGGGGAGCCTTGGAGTGAATTTCAGTTTATCGTAGTAGGAAGCCACCCTTTTCTTCTCCACTGGTTTTTATTTTCTCCAATCAGGAAAAACAGTCCACAAGATGAGACCTCTCTGAAGTCTATTATTTCCCAGTTATTAGTTCATATATAATTATTTCAACTCAAGGTCTTGAATTTCAATATAAAAATGTTTAAAAGACATCAGTAAATGGGAAGAAAACCTGGGATTCTGCATATTTGTGATATAGTCACATGTCTATGCAGCAATCCAAGCAAAAGGCTGAGTTTAGGGTTGTGAATCATAAGTCACATTGGTGTTCCTCTCTACGCATTGTCTATAATAAAACAATCTGCATACATTAAGTCTGATGAAAATGGCAGCTATGTCTCTTTCTCCCGTTACTTATTTTTCATCTCTCTGGACACTTTCTATCTCGGTTAGAGTCATCTAAGTATATGAGTTCCTACGGTAGATTGCCAGAGTCTTGTATGAAATGATGGCAGTTATGGGCTCTTTCTCTAAGTAAAGCATGTAATGAAAGCACCCTGAAGAGGACCCCGTACCCAAGATAATGCAAGACAGAGAGAGAAAATGAGGGAGGCACCGATTTAAGCTCAAAATAGAAAACAGAAACAGAAACAAAAAAACACATAGAAACTGACCAAACCATTTTAAATTTACCAGAAAACTAATCCATTTAAATGCAGATTACTAAATGAGTGTTAACAGGGTTACCTCAATGAAAAAAAAAGCGGCTTTGCCTCAATATTTTTATTTTCATTAACATATGGTAACTAACTAATAAGATGACAGTAAAATTACAATTTTGCTTCATAGTTTGGGCCAAATTAAACCTCTTCCATAAAATCAAAAATCTAAATGTTGTCAAATTACAGGGGTAAATTAGAAACATATCTAATGCATAAGATTTGGAAGATGGGTCATTCGAGCTTATGTGTCAAGTTTTTAAATTTTACAATAAAATAGAAACAGTTGAGAAATTCAAGTACACTGAACCACATGCATTTTCTAGTCTTAAAAAAAATCATATACGATCACATACATTCAACATAGTCCAGGACAATTCTAAACATACTTGCTTCCTATGAAACAAGTACAAGTGAATCATTTACTGATATAGGAAAAACACACTAGCCATTATGCCTAGCAAAATGGAAGTCAGCTGGACTTCTGAATTTTATTTTGAAATATGTTTGGTGCATTGAAGGTAAATAGATATAAAAAATCATTCAGTATAAAAGGTAGACAAATATTATCTAAAGCCTTTGAAAAGAATTATACCACTTATGCATTGATGGACTGTAAGAGAATAAATTATTACTTTGACTGGATCTATAGTTCGAGATTTGAATTTGCCAATCAGGAGACAAAAGAGGGACTTTATCATAATGTTATCTACCATAATAGCTCTGTGACTTTCTTACTTTGAAAAGTTCATCAAGCATACATAAATTTAGATGTGTTGGAAACATATTTCATGCATAACTGATGTGTACCTTTAAATATTGGGAACTCTATTCCATGTTTTTATCAGTAGCAGCCACCCACTGTCTGAAAGAAAGTAACCAGATACACAGTGGAGTGAATGTGGTTCTTAAATGGAATGTGTTACTCCTTCCCACTCTACTGAATGAACTGTTAAAAGACCAAGAAGGCTGTCATAGAGATATCACAGGAAATAAAGGACTCCAAGCCAAGGGTGTGTCCAATGGGGTTGGCATGGAATGACAGACCGCCCTCCCCACATGGAAAATCTCGTCACCCATCTGAGATATCACATAACGGTGGCAGCGCTCCAGAGACAGAATGAGCTCCACCTGTTTGCAATGTGTTTAGCTATTAATATTTATGTAGTAATTCAAGGGAGTAAAAAAATGACAAAATGAACCAAGTTGTATCACTGTTGGTGCTTTCAACCAAGATTTCTCAAAAAAAAAAAAAAAAAAAAGTAACAGCATGAATCTGTCCTTCACTGTAGGAAGAAATTGTGTGACATCCTTAGGATGCCAAAGATTGTTGGAGAAGAGAAGGCAGGAGCCACAGCCTTGGCATGCCCAGAACCCTTATTCTACCATGACTTAATAAGAACATTTTACTATTTGTAGTTGTACTTCTGGCTCATGTAAAAGCCGTAGAAATCAGAAAAATATGTTCTCAGAGTCCTGCTAATATTAGCAAGACATATCTTTAAACTTAGACAAAAAATTGTACAAATTTCTCATCTCTTATCTGAAACAAAAGAAATCAAAAAGACTATTGTCTCTATCAATGTCCCCAAGGATATTTTGTGTAAGGTCATGACCATTCTTAGTGGCAGCAGCCTCAAAAGTGAGCAGTATTCCATGAAGATCATTTTCTTGACGTTTATGACCCTGTGATCCCTTGGTTTAGCTAAACTTACTTGAACTTATTCTTTTTATTGACCTATACTCTGTCTTAAGGAAATGAGCTCCTCAAATGTAGTGGGAAAATGATGTGTTATCCTATTTATCCCGAAATGGCCTCTTTCGAAGATTTATCGTGTGGTGTATAGCATAATGGCAAAACTCAAAACTGGATCAAAGGACATCTTAATTCTTGTTCTGCTTCTGAGCAATAAGATTGGTATGATGAAAAAATTAGGAACACTGGGATCAGGCAGACCTGAATTCTAACCACAGATCACTCCAAATTAGCTGCATGACTTCATGCATTTATTGAAATTTTTGAGTCGTGTTTTATTATTTCTGAAATGGTGATAATAACATTATCTCACAGAGTCTTGGTGAGAGAGGACTGTGGCACATGTATGCCTAGAACACTTTTGAATTTCCCTTCTACTGTGTTCTGGGCTAGTACTGATTCCAACATCACTAATGTAATTTGGATAGGATACAGTGCTGGACTGAAAAATATCTAGAACTTATTTTATTTCATTTTGTTATTTCTAGTGTGAAACTTTCCCCAAGAGGTCTAGGACAGTGCCTGGTGCATAGAAGGTATTTCCCCAAGAGGTCTAGGACAGTGCCTGGTGCATATATATATATATGCATCGCATGCATGACATATATGATGCATAATTTTTTCATTTATATATGGATGGAATGTATATACATATATACATTTATATATAAATGGAAAAAGGCATATACCTATATATTTATACATAAATGGAAGGTATACATATATATATGCATTTTTATATAAATGGAAAAAATCCAGTATTGGATGTATGGTTCAAATGAAGATCCTTCTTTGGAAGTTTTAACCCATCTCAATAAAACTCTGAAAGGACCTGCTTTATGTTAGGATCTTCTGGAGACCATGGAGATAACTCTTTCGGATTTAATCCCTGTGGGAACCACAAAATGGCATTGATTTTGCCCTCAAGTTTCTTACAGTTCACTTAACACTAAATTACTCAAAGCTTCCTGAAGATAATTTGTTCCTAGTGAACTTTCTGACACCTACTTGCACACTATAGCACAGAATTGCCAGCTCGCTCGAATGATATTTAGACCAAGGTTAAATGGTTCCTACCATGTTGGAGTTTAATACTTACATCCTAGAATAGTTGCATGCAATTCTATTCCTCTTATTCCCTCAATACTGAAGACTTTAAGCATTGTGAATGAGTACTGTGGTCACCTGAAAACACACCCCTGACCCTAGCCCCTCCTCATCCTTGGAACCTTTAAATGTTACCTTATAAGGCAATGTCTTTGGAAATGTGATTAAGGACCTTGAGATGGGAAGATGAGTCTGGATAATTAGGGTGCCCCTGAGTGCTATCACAAGTGTCTTCATAAGAGAGAGGCAGAGAGAGACTAGATAGACACATAGAGGAGACGGCGATGTGAAGACAGAAACAGAGAGTGCTGTGATATGCCAGCAGCCCCCAGAAGGTGGAAGAAGCAAGGAGTTAATTATCCCCCAAAGGCTCTGGAGTGAGCACTGCACTACCCACACCTTAACTGTGGCCCAGTGATACTGATGAAAGTTGTCTGGCCTCTAGAACTGTGAGAATAGATTTATCTTTAGTCACCCAATTTGTGGTACTTTGTTACAGCCATCACGGGAAACTAGTATAAGTACTCATTCTTCCTCTGGAGCCTGTTTCACATTTTATTGAGCAGCCATTTGCAAGTCCCTAGGTGGGAACTGAGAATGCATGTATGAGTATGTGATGGTGAATCTGACTTTAACCAGTTCCGTAGGAAAATAAGAGAAATGTAACATTCTTTAGCTACTGAAAATAAAGACTTACCATCACCATCTAGGCTTCTTCTGTAGACATGCCAAGCACTTCTGGACTTTTCTTTACCAGAGCTACATTCTCAAAAGCTTCCAGAAACTCTTGGTGATTAGTTTTCTATCCCATTAGTTTTCTGTTCTGATTGTCATATCATAAGCCCTTCAATAGCCTCTTATCTCTAAAAATGGGACCCTCAATATGTCTCCATCCTCTTTGCCATGACACCAATTTTGGTTTTCCTGAACTACTACCTGTTCCTCCAATACACCACCCTCACTCTCATCACTGAGCCCTTATACTTATATTCCCTCTACTAGAAACACTTTTCTCTTTCTTCTTTTCCCTGACTTCTGGCAAAATCACCACCCCAGGCTCTATGTTTTCATAACACCCTATATAGCCTCTCTCATTATCTTTATTATTATTTGCAATAATAATAATAATATGGTCTAACATGTTTTCCCCAATGGACTACAAGTTCTATAGAGACTGTGCCCATTTTATTTATTATTGCGTCCTTCATGCCTACCATCAAGTGTGCCTGGCTGTCATAATAGGTGTGTTAAATAAATATTTGTTGGTAAATGGATGATTGAATGAGTGAATGGATGGAAAACTTTCCCATTACTGAAGTCCCAGCCAGCATGTTTATTTTCTTTTCCAAGTATGATTCAAGTATTTCATGTTGCCATAATTTCATCTTGACCCTAGGCACATAGGCCTGAGCCTGAAATATATTTTATTGCTACAATAAAGGTCCTGTTTCTCAAATTTGAATTTGCCTCACTTCATCAGCTTTATTTATTAAATTGGGTGTGTGTATCCTATAGCAAGTATATAGATAACATCTGCCAACATAGCCCCACCTACCAGAGACGGGTAGATTACAATTCCACATAAAATGAGATCTATAAAAAGTCACAAATACCTAAGACATATCTCCACCTGTTTTAGAGAACATTCCTGAGGTAGTGTTATCTTCTCATTTTATCTACACAAACTCTGTGGAGAAGCTACACAGAGTGGCTTAGGTTACTTACATAGCACCCTTTTGCCCTGTATTTCATAAGTTATCCTATTGTGGGAGTTGATGCCAACCTGATAGCGATCAAAATTTTCTCTCATCAAATGCCAACTTTTCGGACCCTCTGGAATTAGTTAGTGACCATAACTCATTTCTAGTGGAAAAGGCTGTATGCAATAGCCAGCTGTCTGAGCAGGAAGGAAAATGATTTGCTTTTTCAAATTGGCTTTGAAAAGTGTATCTTCTGCCAAAAGGCCTCTGGGCATGTGTATGAAACATCGAAAACAGATACAACAATACACACAAAAAAGAAATAAATCCCCAGAGTTGGCTCCCCATAAAGTAGCCAAATGGGCTCTACCGATCGAACTGAATGAACCATGGAAACAGCACTCTTCTCCTCTATAAATAGCACTTCTTCATGAGAGTTGAAATATATGGAGAAAGGAGACAGGTACACATTGGAACAATCATATGAATTATGATAAAAAATATTAGTGCCACACCTTTTTAAGTGGTTCTGCTATTTTTGATCACATTTTCTATTTTAGCAAAATAGTACATCTTAGAAATAGTATTATTTAAGGATCCACAAAGACTAAAAATCTTCAAGCTCTTTGAAAATTTAGAGATGCTTGTTAATTTAACATTTAACTACAGTAACTTTAAAAAAAACTTTGGCATCCTGGTTTCATTATACAAATATATTCTTACACTCTTGCTCACAGGAGAATCTAGAATTCATATTTAATGTTCTGATTAATGAGCATAAACAATGCTTTTAAGATTTTTTTTACCTGTGTATAATCAAGCCATCTAGTTACCAGTAACTGCAAATGTCACAGATTTCAATGGTCTCTTTGGGACTTTTAATCTGTTTGCTTTTATAAAGAAGGTGATTTTATTTTTACATTAAGGAAGCATTAACATCATTAAATGGGCTCCCACTTTATGATAACTGCAAATGTCACATTGATCCAGAAAGATAAGAAAATGTGCTCATCTTTGGAACAAATATCCAAGGCATGAGCAGGCAACCCACACTATTTGCATTAAAAAACAAATTGTATAAATGCAGAAGATTGATGTGCCATCTGTTCATGTCCTTCACTTTTCTGGCTCTTCTGTGTTGAGATATTTTTATGGAATAGTTACGTTTATTATTTTGAAAATGAGCCACAGGTTAAAAAAGTTTATGGTGGGTAATATAACTCAAAGCTACTGGTTTACTCTGTTCCAGGTATTAAAGCTGGCATTATGTTACATTTCATGTTTTTAAATGTATCACTCTGTCCCTTATGTGGTCTGATGTTCAGACCAAAATAAAATGTATACGAAACTGTAAAGGATGTTTAGGATCAAATCCAAAATATCTTACTAAGACGCCTCTTGGAAAGGGGAAGAAAATAGTCCTTTAAAAATTAATGACTTCAGAAACCTCTGGCAATAGGCATCAAATTGCTCTGTGACTCCCAAGGAACACAAAGGAGTAAAACAGAGTAAATACGTACCTTTTGGGGGGAAGCACATTGGATTTCAAAGCATGTACTAAGGCACTACTTTCTTCATTTAATTTGTCATATAAATATCTACTAGCTCATCTATAAGTTATGAAATCCCATTTTTCTTTTACTTTCACTCACTAACACCAACAATATTTGCTTTCTTTTTTGAAATGGAAAAAGAAATTGCAACCAGTTTTCCTGCAAGAAGTTTAAGGTTCCATTGTGACTATTTTACATTTTTTGATTAATTGGATACACACACACACACACACAAGCGATTGTGCAGAATGAAGCTCTCATTCAATAATCGCCCTCTGGTGGCAACTGCCTTCGACACCCTAGGCCAAATTTTTTTTCTACAGTACCTTTAAAAAGTTGCACAAGCCTCCTTTTGCTGTGAAAATTGTACGTCGTGTGGCATCTATACCATGAATACCATTTCATACATATTTGTGTATGTGAGTGATTTATCTATAGGTTCATGTTTCCTCAGAGTTTGATCTTATGCTTTTGGCATCGTTGGTTTCTGGTTAGAAAAAGAGTGGCCAAGAAAAAAAAAAAAAGTTTTTTCCTGAATTTTGAAACACTCCTGTCACTAAAAGCAAAAGCTTAAAAGAATTTTTAAACACATAATCTTATATTTTCCAAAGGATACCTGATTTTCTTCATCCCAAACCACAAACAGTTTGCTGTATTTGGAAAAGATCTATGATGGCAGCAATAATAGAATTTCTATTTCATTGTCTTCTCACTGAATCTATGAAAAAAATGCATGCTAGAATAATTTTTCACACCATCATTAATAAACTTCTTTTATGTCACTTCATATTTAGCATGTGTAATATTCAAAGACAGTTCTTATTTTGATTTTTTTTTTCAAATGATTCACTAGTGTACGTGAAAGAACAGGACATCTGCTGAGAAGCTCAATCTATATCACTTAGCATGCCTGGGCTTGGGATATGCCCCATGCATCCATAGAAGTCCTCTTTGATTAACTTAGAGTCTAAAGAATCAAAGAAAGTTTCTAAATGAAGGAAGAGGATCAAAGACAGCAACTAAAATGAATGAAGGAAATACACAGAGTAGGAAGAAATAAGTGCTGGTTAGGATTTTCTGGAAGAAGAAGTGAAAAAGTTGTGAACATAGAAAAAGCCACTACAGAATATTTTAGAGTATCTACAACTTTTTCTTAAAATTGTTTTTACTTAACCTTAGGCAATAAATTGGTCTGCCCAATGACTTCCAGACTACAAGGATAAAGCTAGAGACCAAGTTGGGAATGTGATATGGAAAACATTAGTAAAATAGAGCTTTCAGTCATTACAGAACATAAGTGACCTTCACATTGTATATAGAAGAATAAAATGCTGTAATATAATCTGCCATAGCATTTTATAAAGGTCAGAGAAAATTCCTGTAAATCCATATTTACTCATGGAATGAGTACAGTCCACCTCAGAAGAAGCAATGGTTAAAACAAGTTTGTAATTGCTAATATTGGAAACATGGAGAAAAAAATATATATACACATATATCCATATTTTTTTCATTTTGAAAATCTAAAGAAAGATTTTTATTTTGCAACCATAAATTGATCAATGAAAAAGGCTGGAAGTGACTATTTTGGCTCATTCTTCCTTATCTACTTGCACAATTCCAAGACAAAAATTCATGTTGCTTCTTTTTCTGTCTGAAATTTTGTTTATAAAATAATTTCAAAGGCATTTCATCTTGGTACATCACAGTGTATAGTTCAGAATTCTTTATGTTCACATGAGAAGGCACACACAGGACTTTAGGGGCCTATAACATAAAATGAATCTGGACACAGTTTTCTGAATATACAGGAGCACATAATAATCTTTTGACTATCCATTCTCCAGATCACAGTTGTGCATTTATATTTTGTGTCAAACACACTAAAATCTCAGCTTATTGAACTTTTATTTTGTTCTCTTTTTACTTCTTTTAGAAAGCAATATTTGGCTATTTTCCTTCATGTTTTATTTTAAAATAATAGTATACAACTGCAATGTATAGTTAGTATCCAGTACACAACTTAATGTTATATCTTCCTTAGTTCACTGCTGTGTTCTTGGTACTTAGTGTCTTAAACCATGTACATTTCTTTAAACACAATATTAGAGATCTATATGTTTCAAAAGATGTAAAAGAAGATTCAACTGGCTATTGTATTTTCTTTGTATACATTTAACTATGATATTATTCTTTTTCATGCTATTTTAAAAGCATGATTTACTGGGGGTTTTTAGAAATTATTAATTTTCTTTATTGGAAGGAACTTGATCAGAGTGTAGTTCGAGTTCTTATTGTAAGTGTGAAGGTTACTTTAATACACATGACTATTCAAAGCTAAAATAAAATACAGTTAAAGTATGGTAGCACCATTGTCTTGAATCCTTTCTTTATGCAGGAGAAAATGCCCTTGAGTCCAATAGAAAACTATTCCATTAAAACAATGTTGTCCATCTCTTTAAGACACTGGACAGTAATGTAGCTGGATTTTATTAGCATAAAAGTTCCAAAAGGGATGCTGCAGTATGTCTTTTAAAAAAAGAGAGAGAGACAGCAGCTCTTCCTGTTTTCTGTATTCTTTCCCGGATGTTAGATTAAGCTTTGCTGAGATAATGCCAGGATCTGGTTTTCCTTTAAAAAAAATTCTTATAAGAGGCTATCTATTTTAACTATGTTATAGATCATGATACCGGCTTTAGATACTAAAACCAGAAAAACTTAGGGTTTTTTCCAACGTGAATGTAAAGATTAAATATTAAATTGTTCTCGAGTTTTTTCATTGCTGCTAATGCAATGAATGATGTTCGTATATTTGACTTTTCAGAGAAGGAAGTGTAAGGAAGCAAATGATTCGATATAACTGTAAAATACACTAAAATATAAGTAAAACAAGCTTGGTAAATCTTTTAAATGTATGCATTAAATTTTGGTAAGATTGTCATTTTATACGTGGCAGCATGGCAAGTGAAAAGATAGTAAGCTATGTTTATCTACACTCCATCTTGGGGTTACTTGCTACCTAAGACAGATCATTCTAATGTGAAATGCCTTTTAAAAAGATGTAGACCTGTAAACTCGAAAGACAGAACAGAATCCTGTGGTTTGGGGAAAATAATGATATCACACCGCCTAACACTAAGCAATTGGCTCCACAGTAAAAGCATAAAACCCTCCTACAAGTGAGACTGAGTACCAAGTCTTGTTCATACTGATCAAAAAACTTTCTCCAACAACTGAAGGAAATAATTCATTTTAATTGACAACTAAAACAGAGACTTTAGAAATTCACACAGTGACTACAAAATTAAGTGTGTGTGGAGATGGTAGGGCAAAAGTCAGCCAACTGACTGTTTCAGTTAAAGGAGCATAAGTAACTCCTTTGGGTAAGCATTTTTTAGTTGAATTGACCGATTGCTTTAGCGTCACGTACAATAAGAACAAGTAACAATAGGGATAAAGCATTTATTTTTCCATTCCTAGGGAAATAAGCTATGATGCAAGAATATTTTAGAGGCTTATTGTTTCTTTTTTAGTCTTTTCATATGATTTTTAAGTATACCAGATAAATTTACACAAAATTAAGCAAAATTAAAGCCTTAGGATATGTGTTTCTTTGTACATGTGTGGTTGAAGAAAGAAAACAGATAGGTTGAGGGAAAAAACCCACAAATGGTAAAATAGAAATTTCTCAAGTATACATACATATCACAGTTTTATAAATAAACAAATAGGCATAATATTTTTCACATGCATATTATAAATGAGGCTATGCTATCTTAATACTAGTATTACAAAAGCTAATACTTCACGATGCCTACGATTAGCAGTCTTTACAGTCTTCGAGAAGTAAAAGAAATTTTTTGAAGAATAAGATATATTATTTTGGGGAAAATACTGTTTAGGCTGGCAAGAAATTGTTCCCTAAAATGCTATCTAATGAGATCTATTCATATGATTGTTTTTCGATTTATTACAGAACTTTTGTTCTCTTTTAGAACAAAAAGTTGCAAATAACTTTCCTTGAGTTTGAGAAAAAAAAATAGAAATTTTGACTTTTAAAGGTTGAAAGAACTTTCCGAGTGCAGTCTCCTCATGTTGTACATGAAATATAGTTCTCTTATTTCATATTTGGCTTTGCTCTTTTTTGCACTGTTCCTCCGCACTGCTGCTGCACACAAAACCCGGGGTTACGTTCCTATGTCCTTTTCATGCATTTCCCCTTTTGTAAGCACAGGGGGTACCTCCTCCTCTAACTGATTAAGCACCAAAGTTATGCTCAGAATTACATAGAATATAAAATTAGATATTGTCCCTGCCCAGTGGGCTCACAGTATCTCCAAATTTGCTGTAAAATATGTCTACATATTGTATAACAGATGCACTTCAAGTGCTAAATGTCTGGAGATAAATCTATTATTGACTTCATCCTCTCAACCTTTCCAATTTCCTTTATCATTTGTCAGCTCTCTCTATGTACATGCCCAGGCAGAATGGTAATTGCAGAGCATGTTCTTCATTTTTTTCTTAAGAGGTGCCACAGTCCAAATCAGCCATGACAGATTTTGGTCCTGCACATTGTGGCACTAGTAGTGTTTTGACCCCAACCCATGGGCATTTGTCTCTCTACACTTAGAGCAATGGTAGATACTCAAGTATGTTCTGTAGTACTTTCTGTCCTGTTAGAAAACTCAGGAATCTGTACATGTTAAAATATTTTATAACTTGTTTTCAAACCAATTTTATGCTTTTTAGGACACACCTATAGGGCTGCTGGTTTTTTTTTTTTTAATTTATAGCTATGCTAATGCACCTTTGTATTGGTATATTTATACTGTGCATTTTGACACAGACATATATTTGATGCATGTAATTTATATACTTAAATATATAAAAGCATTGCTTTCTTGATACCTCAGTGCTATTGTACATATTTTATTTACACAGCTATGGCTTTTGCAGACATCTAGGTGAAAATCTTAATCTCTAAGACTGCAGGTCTATAGTATTACAAATGTTAAAATCACATAATAATTATCCTGCTAACTTCAAGTCTGTGGATCAGTAGTTAACGATAAAATTCCTTCAGACTTTGGAGTTGAAATGTGTTTTAAGCCTGCATGAATACAACTTTTGTCATTTATTTAATAAAAGAACAGTTTTACTTCTCATCTTAAAAATAAAGCAAGAAAAAATGTAAAAATAAAATGTCCTCTTCTTCCCTCCCCTTTTTGTTTATTTCTGAGTCTTTTCTTCATTTCAAATGAGTTTTTAAACACATTTGGCAGTCAGTACCCCTAATCATTCAAAGAGTTGTGTGACAAGGGGGGAGCTGGCTAGATACCATCAGTTCTTTTAAAATGTATTAGTCTTTAACCACCTGTCTTCTCCCTCAAAATTTAAAGAGAAAAAAATATATTTTGGTGAGGAAATCAGCTTAATGATTTTATAATGAAGCTTTGGGATACATACGTTAGCATATATCATGACTTAAGACCTTGTAAACATGATGGAAATGAGCACATTTGTTCAAAGTGTGTCTTTTGGTAAAAATCATCCTTTTTACCACAATGAACCTACATGGGGCAAATGAAATTGATCATCAAGAATGAATCTTTTCTATTGCTTGCTTTGTCTTTATGGCCCAAGGTAAAGTTGTGTTTTGGTCTCCATGCTAGCTTTCTGTTCTGTCCCCAGGGTAAAGAGAGCAGAATTTCATTGTTGTTACACTGTTGCCAATAATCTCTTCTATGTTCATTGACTTTCCACCTCATAAAATATGGTTTGCATTAAGACACTAGTACCTGCTGATCTATTTTATACATCCTCCATTTGGTTGCGCTCTGTCATGTAAATACATGCTGTATCCGCTGACTTAATGGTTTTAACTGAAAGGATGTCAGTAGAATTTTGAGAAAAGCTCTTTAAAGCTATAAGGCCATTCTAAAAGTAATTTGTAGCTTTTATAGCCATTAGTGAATGTTGAACGGGATGATCTGAGGCTATTTCACTTTAAAAGTATAGTGTTCTCGAGAAAACAGACACATTTTTACACAACGCGTTCCTGGCATTTCATAGGATCCTAAAATCTCAAAACTCTTTTGGACTGTGTTTCCTCTTCCAGAAATGTTGACACCTTCACTAGAGGTAGGGGGAAAGTTCTGATCGTGGAGTCAAGGTTGTAATTATACCATGCAATATAATAGAGGAGGAATTGCAAATGTGCTGCCCACTTTCTGGCCCATAGATCCACTGGTAACATTCCTAGGCTGGGGAAGGAAGATGGAAATCAGAGAAGGGAGAAACAAAACAGTGATGCTGAGAAACAGTATAATTTTCCAGTTCGGGACATTTAAGACAAGGAAAGCAGGAAAACACAGAAAAGAAAACCTACTATTGGTAGAACACTTAATAAATAATTGTCATATTCTTGAAAAATCATAGAAATTATTCTGTGATACTCAGATTTAATTCACTTAATCAGTGTTTGTTAAATTCAACTGTGCACTGTATATTATACTGAGTCTTAGGGAAGAAATGGTGAATAAAAACCCTATATGTAGATTCTAGTGCAACTCACAAATGTGTGAATAAGATATTCACACAGGTATTAATAAAATGGTAACAGAATAGCAGTGTAAAGACTTTCGGTCGTAAGATGAGCAAGTTCTAAGTATCTAATGAGTGGTGAGGGATGTGTGAATTCATTCGATTGTCATTATTATACAATGTATGCATATATTGTCATGTTGTATACCTTGAATATATTCAGTCTTTATTTGCCTGTTAATTATTTTCAAGTTAAAAATAGATTCCAGTTTACAAAGGGAAGATAACGTGGTGCCATGAGGGCAGATCATAAGAACCTGGGCTTGTCTGGGGATCCTGAAAAAGTTTTGATTGAGATTTGAAGAATAAACAGAAGTTAGATTATCATTCCATCAACATTCAAAGGTAGAAATAATAAAGCAGACACATTAATAATAAAGCTAGGCTTTTGCTTTATGTTTATAGGTTTAATAAAAGGAAATTAAAGGCTTTATGTATCTCAGATTACTGTTAATTCATAACCTCATATGCTATTCAGATCTCACAATGTAACACTCACAGGCAGTAGTTTTACTATATATCTATAAACTTCAGTTTTCAGTTTAAAATCTCAGATGTTTCCATTTGCATTTAGCTACAAAATTGGCAAGAAGATTATCATCTCTGATCCAATTTTTTTAATGGAAAACTAATTTTGATTTATGGGGTGGCAAAAATATAAACATTTTAGATAAATCTTTTGCCAATTTCTAGATAAAAAATGGTTTTAACTGTTAACTTTGGCCTTTTGAAGGATTATTTTTAACTGAACATGTCAATGTTTTCACCCTATTATGTTTCTCTATGTAAAATCATACAGTATTACCTTGTTCTGTTTAATAGTAAATCGTAACCCTTTTATGAGACATTGGCATTTGCGTCCGTCTGCAATAATAGTCACTGTCTAATGAAGCCAGAGTCTTCATGTCATTACCATTTGTTCAGGCAAGTGTGCGATAGTTATTAGCACATTACACAAAACATGGAAACTCTTTTAAAATACATTTAATACTTATGTGATTGCTTTAATAAAAAGAAACAAAGATACTAGTGAGAAGCATTCATGCTATATAAATATCACCATTAGTACTCATTTGTTGGTAGTGTGGTGATACCAGTTAAAGGCATCTAGAAAATAAGAAAGCTAGTTTAGGAAAACAAATCTGAGCTCTGGATCTTTGTGGGAAACCAACTCTAAGCAAGTTTAGAATGCCCAAGGCTCTTAAAGTTTCCCTAGGGAAACTAAGCTGATTACTTCTAAATTCTTGTCTTATAATGTTGTTTTTTCCTTTTCAATATTACTTTTTACTAAGTAAATTAACATTAATAGTAAAAATACTTCCATATTTAAGAAAATATAATTTGCCAAACTCTCTCGTTGAACTCTGGTCTTTCCCTTTCAAAGCATTTATCAGAATTTATAATTATGATCTCATTTATTCATTTGCTTTTTTCTTAACTATGTGTAAATATTTTAATAAGTAGTATACTATGTCAGCTGACCCTCATCAGTTTTATAAATCAGTCTGAAAAACCTGTTTTAAACTGTTACTACTTACATTAAATATGATGGAGGACCTTACATCAAAGCCTCTGAAATTTTAGGTTTACTTTTTACCTTTTCAAAATGTGATACACCTATGTATACATAATACATATATGTACATATATGCGTATGCACATATATAATTTTTAACAATTAGAAATGTCTTAAAATGTACATGTATGTATATAGATACACCCATTTTTTCTGTTATATTTGTTTAAAATTACATATATGTATCTGTATATATAATGTATTATATATAAATGTGTATATATAATTAGAAATGTCTTGTTTTTTAAATTCAAAAGAGTATTAAAATTAAAAGTTTACAGCAACATTCTACCAGCTTTATTTATATATATTATATATATAATTCAATAATTTTAAGTGTACATTTTAATAACTTTTGACAAATGTATTTAGTCTCATGACTCTCACAACATAACTATGTGTAACATTTCCATCACCCACATAGTGTCCTGGTACCCATGTACAGTCAATTCCCTTTCTCTGCTTTCTATCACTCTAGTTTTGTCTTTTCTAGGATTTCAATATTGGTCACTTTTTAAAAGCGATTTCTTCAACAAGACTGTAAGCTCCCTGAGATTAGGCATTGGATTAGTCAACAGGCAACTGGATTTGAGAATTGAGAAGGGAGAGTCCTCAGACACACAGACTTGGTGAAAATTACACTTTATAGTGCAAGCTTAAAAGACACAGGACAGCTGAGAACATGAGTTGAGTGAGTATGATTCTCAAATCTTAGTTTCTTCCTGAGACATACCCTGATGGCTGTGATAATTAAGCTAAATGAGATAGATGCTGCCACTTGGTATAAAGACATTAATCAAACTCCTCTGTTCCCTGTCACATTACCCTGAAACGCTGTCAAAATTGTCTCGTGTGTTTGCCTCTAACCTTTGTATTTCCGGTATGATTCACTATGTGTTATATTCTTCTTCTTATTATTATATGTATTTTTTTTGAGATGGAGTCTCGCTCTGTCGCCCAGGCTGGAGCGCAGTGGCGCGATCTTGGCTCCCTGAAAGCTCCGCCTCCCGGGCTCACGCTATTCTCCTGCCTCAGCCTCCCCAGTAGCTGGGACTACAGGCGCCCGCCACCACGCCCGGCTAATTTTTTTGTATTTTTAGTAGAGACGGGGTTTCACCGTGTTAGCCAGGATGGTCTCAATTTCCTGACCTCGTGATCCGCCTGCCTTGGCCTCCCAAAGTGCTGGGATTACAGGCATGAGCCACCGCGTCCAGTGTGTTACATTATTTTCAAATCAACTAACAACATTGGTCTTTATGTGTGTAGGGGGTGTGCTACAATGCTGAGCAATCCAGGTGTCTCTGCACTGATTTATCTGCCTCATGACTTGACTCAGGAAGGATTGAGCAAGGCTGTCCTAACCAAGATCTCTCTGCACCTATTTAATTCGTGGCCATGAGTTTAGCGTTCAGCACAGGTCTTGCACATAGTAGTTATTCAATAAAGTTCTAGTGAACGAGTAAATATGAAGCCTCTGTTTACTCATCCATAAAATGGACTGAAACCATCTAGGTAAAAATGTATGTAGAATATTTAACATGGTGCCTGGCACATATTTGGTAAACACAGATAAAATGTTTATTGCTGTAATGACTAGAATAGCTCTGCAAATTAGAAGTCTAGATTAATTATCCAGATGATCCAAGAAGGAGCTTTTTAGTTTGTCCTATTCTCGGTTTTTCTTAGACTTGGGAAACTCAGCTAATTGAATGGCTGCATATATAATAACTCCACAACCACAGTTCCTACTTCTCAATTACTGGGTGATTGACAAATGTATTGGTCTAAAGAGTTTCATGAGTTTCACAGATTTTAATGAAATCTCCAAGTCAGCTTGTACTTCTGCCTGTAACTCTCTCCATGTATTTTTGTAGAGGGTAAAGCCCCTGATGAATCGCCACAAAGAGTGTAGGTGTATGGGTTTGTGTGTTGCCAATGTAATTGTGCCTGGGAGTTTGGCAGAGAGGGAATACGTTTAATCTGCTTAATGGGGTTTTTATAACCTTGTGGATTTATTACTTAAAGTTGAACGCTCGTGGTCAATGCTCATCCTCTTGTTACCTTGTTCTTGTTTACTCGTCTAATGCACATTTATTAAGTGCCGCTGTCAGGTACTTTGTTGAGACACTGTCTGGGAAGCCCTCAAATACAAAACTGATTTTCTTATAAAATTTAGAATTAGAAAGGACATTAGAGATCATTTAGTCTGAGAGATTAGAGAAATGCCCTGGGAAGTTAAGGGTAGATTTGGAATCTTCAAAGTTTCTTAGAGTTCCCTTCCCACTCGGCTTCTGTTTCACTTTCCCTTATCAACAGGCGAGGCATATAACTCCCTAAAATTTGCAATATCGTTTGCCACTATTTTTTTTAATTAAAGGATTTGTTTTCTTTAGACCCGTTACAATGTGTTAATTTGGAGTACCTAGTTTGTATAACTTCTGCCACATAACCAGGGTCATCCTCTCATTACTCGTATCTATACCTCTATCTTCTGTTAATGTCCTCTAATTCAGGGAAAAGAAAAAAGAAACTAAATTTGTACACAAAATTCCCTCCCAAATATTCAAATACAAATTAGACAAAAATGTTAAAACTAAGTACAAAACAAACCAAATGCTAAATGTTGAATTTCCTACATGCCTATTCTCTGGTGTCTTTCCATTTTTACATGTGATAGTTTCAATATAAAGAAAAAATGAAAATATCAAACTTGCTATAAATCTGGTTTCCTCCTCATACTTCATCTTTGACTTAAATATTGCTTACTTTATTTTAATGTCATGGTAGCATGACTACTGATGAGTCATAGCCAGTTGGCCTAAACTGTTAAGTTCTGTAAGGCATTCAGTTGGGGGTGCTTCCTGGAACTTTATCTTGGGCAATTCAGATAACCTAAAGTTGCATCAATAACATACAGATAAAAAAATTTACATAGAAAAAGGAATAGTTCTGTGGTTGAAGGAGGCCATGGGCATGAACAGTGGCAATGAAAAATACAGTGTCCAGGCATATAAAGATTTAGAAATGAGGTCAGTTAAGACTCAAGAAGAGACACATTGTAACAGGTTAGAGTTTGTGTTCATGAAACTTAACAGTGTTATGAAAATGTGAGTGATAGACAGGAGGCAATTTTTAAAATGACAATTGTATTGGAAACATTACTTTTGCTTAATTAAACGTTTTAATTGTAAAAATGAGACATGTACCAGGTAAACAAACAAACAAAAACCAGTGTGCCAACAAATGAACTGTATAACGAAAAGTAACTGTCTGTCCACTTCAACCCCTAGAGGCAACCACTAATGTTTCCTTCAGTGTCCTTTTATCTACCTTCTGAATGTTCCCAGTGCCCACTGAGGTCACGTCACAAATGCTTGAGATAATATTATAGTTTCAAAATGACGCCCATGCAAGCAGAATGATTCTTGCAAGCCCTTTAAGGAAACCTATACATTTTTCACATTTCTAGGGCATCATTTCACAAACCTACTTTAAAAACCATCCAAAATTGAACATATTGGAGGCAATCAGCCAAAAATCAAGACTACACCATGTTAAGCATTAAGAGCCAAGAAGAGTGACTGGATGTCATGTGCAGAGCTGTGAAAACCCAGCCCATCTTGACAAAAAATAGATTTACTGTATACCGTGTACTGTAAATGGCAGCATGTGGAGCGAGCAATCGCATCAGCTGAAAGCAACTCTGTGACATGCCACATCGCAAGCTCTGCAGGGCTGAGATGCAGATGAACTTTCTGGTTACTTTATGTCACAAACCATTTTTTGGTTATGCTGTACTGGATCAAGTCATGAAGGTGTACGTTTTTCAATTCATGTCAGCTATTCTATAAATCAGAACCTATAAATCAGAACCAAAAGGTTTGGGTACAGTGAAATTGTGTAGCTAACTCATACCTAGTTCTCTTCGAGTTTATGGTATGATGCATCCTGGTATGGGATAAATTCTGCATTTCCAGGAAACAATAACATCAAAATGGAGTTAAAGTGTTGTTTCAGCATTAAATGGCAGATACTCCAAATGCCAGTACTTTTATCACTTTTAAATTGTATTATTTCTGAAAGTGCAGAGAAATATTCATAGGGAGAGAATCTGACTGTGGATCTCATACATTCCTAACTCACAGCAAAATGAAAAATGATCCGGAAAAGTTCAATAATTTTAGGCCATTTACTCTTTACATAAAATACAAAAGGGTAAATATCATTCAGGGTTATTTCCTTTCTGTCATTGTAGATGTTTCTCACAGAGCCAAGAGCTCCTGGCACTCCAAAATGCTAAGGGCTCCTAAAATCAGTTGGTGTACCTTTCTTACTTACTTAATGAAGGATATCATTTAAACAGCATTTTCAACTTGAGAATTAAGCAGTGCATGATAACTTTAGATATAATTACTACAATGATAGGCTACTGTCATGTTTTAGTGTTATTAATACATGTTCTAAATACTCTAAATATAATATGATTTACATGATATTAATTAGATAAATTATACTTAAAAATATAATATACCAAATAGTATACATTATGGTATATATTATATATTTTATTATATATTATTCATTATACTATATGCATTATACTAATATATTTTATTTTATGCTATATATACATATATAAATAAAATATATATAATTATGAAATAATAGTATATTTAACTCTTAAACCTATTGATTTCATGTTCACAGTTTTTCCTTAAAACCAAAAGCACTTAAGCTGTGTTCAAGAAGTCAGTAAATTAGTAACAGCAATATTTCAATTTAAATACTTAACTTGAAAGCTTCAAACTGTATGCATCGTATACAGAGTGGGGTGTTTTTATCAGAAGTTATTGAATATCCCTTGCAGAATTATACTTTGTGTTTTAGTACGAACAAAGAGAGTATTTTCAAGAAAGCATAAGAATGTTTTTGCACAAGAATGTTTTCTTGTATATTTGTGTTCATTATAAGTAGAAAGTCTGCAAGTGCTGTTACAACATTATTGTATAGCAGCCTTCAAGAAAACAGTATTGTGAAAGATAATTGCAGTTTCAATAGTAGTTTCCTCTTCTTACTTTAAAAAAAAAAAAACCATATATTTAGCCAGATACCAGGCACACTAAGTTTAGTTCACTTGGCAATGCTTTAACCAGCTTTTTCTTCATAATCTTTGTATTTAAAATAAATCCAAAATAAAACCCAGATAAGCTATAATTCAATAAGCATCTGAGCAATGACTATACATATCCTGTTTTAACAGAAAAATACATTACAAAGATATGATCAATTATTTTTTTAATGCAATGTACTGAAATGGCATAGAATTAAACCACATTGGTCTTCATTTTATCTGAAAAATAGAATTGCTGGGAACCAGTGGTGATTGGGGAGAGGAAACCTATCAAGGATTGGTTCCTGGGGAGAAACAGTTTTCTAGTAGTTGTATTATAATAAAATAAAAAGTGGCTAGCACAGCATTTCTAAATAACAAGGCAATAATGACATGTTAGATCATTCCATATTTAAAACCACAAATTGAAAATGAATAGACTTTATTTCATCAAGAGATTAAACTTAAGCCTTCCTTTTCCTAACCCTTTCAACAAAGGACACTTAGAGGTCGGAAGCAAAGGGCTACTTCATTTCTCATGGAACAAGGTATTTTCAAAGTTCATCAAAGCTTTATCTTCTGGAAGGATTATGGGGGTGGCATGTGCTTTGCAAAACACAGACAACTTTTCACTATTTCTACCCTATTTTGGTCTATGTGGATGGGGAAGGAGAAATCCTTCTCTTCCATTGCCTCAAATGCCTTGGATATAATTTGGTTGTTCTGCTACCTCTTTATAGTGATACTGTGTAATGTGTGAATACATGTGTAAAAAAATAATAGATTTGAACCTTAATACCTAATTACTATTCTAAAACCTAATTACTAACTATTCTAAAATCTAAATGGATTTTAGAAGTAAAATCCATTTACTTCTTTCTTGAGTTAGGACTCACAGCAGTTTCTCTGAGGGAGAAGAATGAATACTTTTACTTTTATTATTATTACTCTTTAATAAAGACAGCCGTCTTTCTAAGAACTGTATCTATCTCCCAAACTGTCATTCAGAAAACAAGCAAGATTCCAAGCTAAGGCCAATGGAGTTCATGATTTAAATACTTCTGTACAAGAAGCTGAATATTAAATAAGCTACCATTTTATGGTTATTCATGATGTGGACAAGGGTATGGTGGGCTTTGAGGATCCAAATCTTTCCCTATTCCTCAAGCACAAAAAAAAAAAAAAAAAAAAAAAAATCTCCAGAGTAGGCAGAAGGCCTTTGCCTGCCCTCAGGTTGCTTCCTCTCCTTAGGGTCTCCAGTATCCAATTTAACAAATATTTTCTGCAGCTCCTGTGTGTTCAGCTCACATTCCATCAATTTCTGTTTATTTGTTTTTAATGTTTCCTCTAACATAAACAAAATTGAAAAATAATTTGGTTGAAAATTAGCATATGAGACAGGGGCCCTGTTTTCAACAGGTCTGTGTGACCCCTGTGGCTCCTGTAAGCTTAGAATTATTACAGTTCCTTATTGTTAATACAAGACTCGTTTCTTTACAAATGTGGTTCAGCAATTCAATTGCTGCCTCCTCCTTATAGTCTGTGATATGTTTTGTGTATCATTCTTCAAATGTAATTTTTTAGTTAATATGGCCTGGTAAATCCAAACTTTGTCTTTCCCACAGTTTGAATAGGGGTTTTATCATGTGAAGAACGGCCACCTTCTTTACAAAGGAAAATAAAGACATTAACAGTTGTGTTTTCATTCTGTGCCATACGTTGAAGAGGTGATGAACAGATCTTAACTCCTTTAATATTCCCCATACATTATGATCTATAGATACTATTATTCTTATGATATCAATATGGAAGCTGGGGCACAGAGAGATTAAGTAATTTGTCTAAAGCCTAGAGGTATATGTGAAATCAAATTTGGCCTCTACAATGTTGCCTTCCTGGTTTTTAATAAGTAAATCAAGTTGTTCTTTTGATTGTGTCATCTTGATGAAGAAACTACGTTGTTAACTAAAAGAAAGAAAAACAGTATTTATTTAAAATCACTCTCACCAAATATTTTTAAGTTATTAAGTTTTTAAAACTTTGTTAAACAGCAACTATCCACAAGTTCTTAAACATCATCCAATTGTAATGTCATATTGAGGCTATAACGGCAAATAGTCTTTGGCAGTAAGATTGTAAAATGTTGCAAGAAAGATACAGTCTTATTTCTTCTCTGATAATCTTTAATAAAGAAGATATTAAACTTACTCCTTACTGTATTATCATGATTTTGAACTCTCTTACAGTAATTGTTTTCCCCTAGAGTTGAACCTCAGTCCTTTAAAAAGGTATCCTGGTTAGTGTTGACTGATCAAATGCGTGAGTGATTTTCAACTCTGTTCTAAGGGGAATGATTTGCGCCTTAAAACCATTTTTGATTATGTGCCTTAGGATCTAGGCAAAATGTTATAAAATACAAGCAACTATGGAGTAAACTTAAAGGCAGTGTGTATTATTACAATACAATGTTTAAAATCATGTGTTAATATAATTACAAGTTTACCCTCCATGACTTGTGATTATAGTATTTAATTAAGTTTCATATTCTATTTGGAGGAATATAATAATACAGGAAAAAAGTATTTCTAAGGCTGAAATAAAGAGGTGAGGCACAGTGCAGGAAAATGGGCAATATAGTGCCTGGCATAAGTGTTTATAATTTGTAATAAGTGTTTTTTTAAAAACAAAAACAAAAACAAAAAACTAAATGCATTAAAAAAATTTGAACACTGATAATTTTCTTAAATCAGCATGTACCTGCACAGGATCTAGCATGGCTCTTGGTACATAGTAGATGCTTTAGTAAATTTTTTTTTTTGGATCAAAAAATGGAAAAAAAAAAAAAAAGAAGGAAGGAAGAGATAAAATTTAAAATTAAAAACTGAATGGGATCAATTAGTTAGATTTTTAAAAATTATTATAATAGATATTAATAACACTTTTTCTCCTTTTCTAGTCTAGATTCCTTCCTAAAGGAATTCCAGACAAGAAACTCTGCTCCCACTGAGAAATGGGCAAAACAATCATGTAGAATTTTTTTTTTTGATAGCTAAAAATAGTACCTTCACTTTTTACTAGGGAGTTAAAGATCAGAGTTTAATCAGAAAAGCAGTGACTTATTTTAATAAAATCCACAGATGTATGTCAACCGCCTAAAACTGGTAGTCTGAAGAAGACAACAATAAACAAAACATAATAGCTGCCCTCCAGGAGGTTGGAATTTTGAAATAGAATGTAGTCAGGAGCATAAATGACTATTAGCAAAAAAAAATCCACTTATGAAGTTCTCCAAAACACAGCATAAACTCAGCGTGTAGACTAATCTAGACATAAAGTTCTGAGCTGAGAGCCAGGAGAAACTAGGATTATAGGAAATTCACCTGATGACTTTGGACTTTCTGTTCTTCAGTTTCTCTGTTTGGAATACTGGAGTATTAGTACATGTTATACATTAATTTTTATGGACATATAAAGATGAATAAATATGTATCAAAGCAATTTTCTCTCTTACAATGAATGTTATTACTCATGTAAAATATTAGAATAAATATATACTCCTTTTAAAGGCATTCCAGGAGCTCAATGAATTTAGGTTCAGTTGGGAAAAGCTGTTTGTATTTGTCAACAAATAACTGTAGGCATTGACATAAAGGAATCAAATTCTTTCAAAATGTTGTCTGAATGGTTCAAGTGATGTTTCTGATTATAAAATGACTTTTCTGCTGATAGACATTTCCTACTGTGTTTGTCAAATGGTAGGTTCATGGCTTAGTCAGGGACAAAGTTATTAAGGACATAAAACGCCATCTGGATGGAGCTAATAAACATAAAACATAACCTTCAGATACACTGCTGCAGTGGCCAGACTGTGCCAGGCCAGATTACCCTTTGTTTGTTTAAATATGAGCCATGTTCTAAGCTTTCGACTGTGCTAGCTTTAGATGTTTCCCCTTGACTCAAACGTAAAGACTTCATGAGGTAAGCAAATTCACCTTGTATACCACACCAGGCTATCGATTTAATATCTATATGACTGATGTGACACGTCTAAACTATTCTTCCATTATTTTCTTCAGAAATTTCCTGAAAGAGTAACTTCATTGACTTAGAAAGTAAGAACTCATAAAATTATAGAGGGAAATATATCTCACGCTATATAAGCTTTCCTTTAGTGAAGTCCAAGGAAATAAGCGTTACAACTAGAAAATCCTGACCCTTGAAAAACAGGTAAGTCCTTTGTAAAACATTATCTCCAACACAAAATAATCATGCACATGCTAAGCTTCAGGACCTAAGCTTGATTGCAGTAGAAAAATCGATATATTTCGACATAAGCTTGCAATAGTCGACGGATCTCTCCTCTCTCTCTCTCTGGTGTGATACAAATTATTAAAATTGCCAAAGATTCCCTTTAAGTTGTTTAGAGTTATGGAATGTATTGAAGTTATTAACGACAAATTATTAGGCAGTAGCGAACAGATACTTGAATAATATTCCATAGAAGGACATTCTCACAAAAGTCAAGGAGATTGTACCATGCTATTTACCTGAGGTGTGCCTGAGCCTCTGTCATTAGAAGAAATGTGGCGCCTGTGGTGGAAAGTGTGTTGTGCCACCTAGGTCCCCATTCAGGAGTGAAAGACTTCTTTCCCCAGCTGATGGGAGTGTTTCTGGAAGACAGTCCTCAGCTGTCAGCCACTTTCAGGGATTGCCTCAGCTGATTGCATCATGCAAGGTCATGCCTCCTTGCCAAACCATCCCACATCCAGTGAGGGGTATAAAAACCCAGCCCTCTGACCAGAACTTGAGTTGACTCTGATGCACCATTCCACTTTCAGGCTTCCGTTTTGACTGTGTTGTAACACAACTTCTCCCTCTTTCTAATCCCACTTCCTTTTCTTCCAGAGGTATTAATCCCATGAACATTCCTCAATAAACCTCTTGAACACCCACGTCTGCCTCAGGATCTGTGTATTAGTCAGGATTCTCCAGAAAAGCAAAATCGATAGGATATATGTAGTTATGCAGAAAGAGATTTATTACACAGGATTGGCTCACACAACTGGGGAAGCTGAGAAGCCCCACAATCTGCCGACTGCAAATTGGAAGCTCAGAAAATCTGGTGGTAGAGTTCTAGTCCAACGCCAAAAACCTGAGAAAGAGGAAAGCCAATAGTGGAAGTCCCAGGCTGAGTCCAAAGGCTGAAGAACCAGGAGCAGTAATCTCTGAGGGCAGGAAAAGATGAATATCCCAGCTCAGAAACAGGAATTTTCTCCATTTCCCACCTTTTTGTTCTATTCAGGTTCTCAACAAATTGGATAATGCCAATCTGAATTGGTGGGGGTGACCTGCTTTACTCAGTGTAGCAATTCAAATGCTTATCGCCAGTGGAAACACCCTCACAGACACATCCAGAAAGAATGTTTGACCAGCAATCTGGCATCACTGAGCTCAGTCGACATATAAAATTAACCACCACTGTCTACTTTCTAGAAAACCCAACATACAACATTAATCTTCTCAGAGATAAAGACAGTAAACTCCACCAGCCAGGATGCCCTTTTCAAACTCCCTTCCCCTTCTTCTCAGCACTCACCAAGAGAGATATGTGCACTCAGTCTGCAGACATGGCCTAGATGCTAGTCAGCACTGGAAGAGTTAAATAGATTTAGTGACTAACAAAGTGGGATTATTTTTAAAAGAAAAATCATAAAACACTATGAGCCATGGTATGCAAATTGCCCTGAAAGCGACGGCAGTAAAGGCTGACTACTCAGCAACATCAATCCATACCCACAGGCCTCTGCAATTAGTCTACCATGGTGAAATTGCAGCGACAGACACATGTTTCATTCTTCATTTCTGTGTAGCCTCAACATTTGAAAATTTCCTCTCTTCCTAAGTAAGAGGCATTTCATTAGATCAGAATGACAGCTATATAGTAAGAGTTTTAAAGCAAAAATGCAGATTACAAGTGGGAATGCTATGCAAAATGGTGATTAAATTAATTATGAGGTCTTTTTAAAATTTTCAAAGCCACATTATGTTAATATTCCCCAATAGATTAGGAATCTGAATGTTTTTCTTCCAAATGCTAACAGCGTTAGGTAGGATTATCTTGATGTCTAATGCTATTTGGTTATTAATATTCTCCTTACACTCATTTATTTTAGTAATCCTATCTTTTGTTGATTGACTAAAGTGAATTGTCCTCATGAAGACATACATTTATGCTACCGAAAGACAGAGCTCTCCAGACATGTATTCTGTGAGCCTACTGTGACCTCAGTCTTCTCCTGAAAGCATTTACCCTTTTGACATTAGTCACATGGAACTTGATGCCATTGCTTATGTTGCTGTTCTTTTTGTTATTGGTTTTCTACTTGATACCACTTTGACTATTGAATCCTCTCTCACTGAATTGCCAGTCTTTTCAGAGCCAAGATGTTTCGTCTGCTTCTTGGTAGGTTTTATAGCACTTTCCAAAGTAGCTCAAATGTGGGTAATGCTTGATCCATATTTTGCAACTAATTTTTTATCCTATTTCATTACAGACAATTTTATTTGTGTCTCAGAGACTGAGCAGTTGAATGGAAAATTCAATGCCGTGATCTCTGTCTTCCTTTAACACCATGGACCACTCTCTCATTCCTGACAGACCTCTCTTCTCTGGGCTTTCGGGATGCTGAGCTATTCTAGCTCATGTTCTGCCAAGCACCTCACATGTCCGGCTTCCTTTCCAGCTCTCCTCTTTCCTATGTTCCCTCACTACACAAGCCAGGCACTCTGCCAGGTGTTGAAATCCAAAGATTAATAATCTTCAATACCTATCCTCATCAATAGAAACTTCTTATTTTAGAAGGGGAGACTCCTGCATTTCCAGCCTCTTATATTTATATTTTACTTATTTAACAAAATATTTACTGAATATCTACTATGTGCCACAACATTATGTTCTAAGGGCTAAGGTAAAATGAGGAAAAGCAAAATCCTGCTCTCATAAAATTCTGATGGGAGTCGAAATGGGGATAGACAATACCCTAAAAAGATCGGTCAAATATAAGGCTGTTAGAGAGGCAGTGTAGTAGAGCTGTAGAGAAGAGACTGAAGCCCCTATAAAAGTGATTGGCATTAGTGCATGTAACATTTATTGAATAAATTAAAAATAGCCGCAAGTACTATGAAGAAAAATAAAGTGGGGGCAGAGGATAGAGATGGTGAGTATGCGGCTGCAACACTATACAGGGTCATCAGGGAAGACCTCAAGGAGAAGGTGACCACTGGACCAGAACCTTCAAGGAAGCAGGGCACAAGGCTTTCAGATGCCTTTGGGAGGAGCATTCCAGAATGAACAAGCAGTTAGCACAGAGCCTGTTCAGCAGAGGCATGCTAGGTGTGTCTAGCAACAACCAGGAGGCCAGTGTGGCTTGAAAAAGTGAGAGGAGTGCAGAATAGTAGGGAGTGGGTCACCTTCCTGCTGCCTCTATTACTATTTAGCTTCTATTTTTAAACCAATTCCAAGTTCTAATAATCGTTTGTTTTCCTTACATGTCCAAACACATTTGAGTGATGATCTGTTTTAACGTTTTAGTAAAAATTGTTATCAGGCATATTAGTCTGTGTATTGTAAAATTTGTCCATGATTCTTTCTTTGAAAACTGTTAGATTGTTATTCATTTCCAGTCTTCTGGATCCTCTCCATCCCCTACTATTCCTTAAGGGTTATCAGCAATGGTTCTGTGATCAACATTTCTGAAAATCTGCGGATGTAATTTGTCTCAACTTCATAGCTCGAACTTGTTCAAAGTGGAACTTGAGTGGAGAAGCATCCCCTTAGCCAGATGTACATTTGTCTTCAGTCCTCTCTTTCCATCATGTCTATACTGCCTTTCCAGAGCTTTCTCTCTGCATTTAAAACTCCCTTGAGCGGTAAGCTACCCCTTCTGTCTTCTTCTTGTTCAGTGTAGGTGGTTTGAGGAGCTTCTCTGGCATCATGATCACAGTTTCACTTAGCTTTTCTATACTTGTTTCTAATTTTATCTTTTTCCTTTTATCTTGGTAAGAATTCCTTACAATTTGAGATGATCAGAAATCTCCCTGGCTAGTCATTTTTATTTATTTATTTTTGTCTTTTCTATCTTTTTTTTTTTTCACAGTTGGACACTTCCTACTTTTTTACTTCTATAAATCACAAAGATTATATTATCACAATGTATTTATTGAGGTACTTCCAAACTTCCTGTTCCATTTTCCTTTGAGGTGATACCTGGCAACTTTTAAATGGTTAAAATCCAGCAGACAACTTAAATGATTGAAATGACCTGGCTGGGGCTTTGTTAAGCTGAAGAACTTCCTGTGGAAAGGTGGCAGCTGATGCCCTGTTCCAGTTAATCAGCTGGATGGTACCAAAGTTGGCTACTTTTCTGAAGATCCCGAATTTTTATACACAAGTTGCATTAGTTTCCTAGGACTGCATGGCTTAGTGACTTAACTGAGTGATTTCAACAACAGAATTTTCACACAATCTTGGAAGCTATAAACCCAAGATCAAAGTGGCAACAGAGTGTGTTCAATCTAAGGGCTGTGAGGGAGAATCTGTCATGCCACTCCTGTAGCTTCTGGTGGTTTGCTGGCAAACTTTGACTTCCCTGGCTTGTAGAAGCATCACCCTCATCTCTGCCTTCATCTTTATATGTTGTTCTCCCATAGGAGTGTCTGTATCTAAATTTCACCTTTTTATAAGGATCCCAATCACATTAGATTAGAGGCTTGCCTTGCTCCAATATGAAATCATTATCTATAAGGACCTCTTTTCCACATAAGGTCACATTCTAAGGCACCGGAGGGTAGGATTTCAACATATGCATTTTTGGGAAACATAATTCAACACATAACACAAATTATGCTAGCAACCATTTACCACTTATTGTTAATCCCTGAGCAGTTCATGCACAATGTACCTCCAAGCCAAACTCAGCTGGTGGGTCCAAAGTGTACAACTTCTGCTTCAGTTCTTAGTCCTGGGATCTGTTACTGTGCTGAATGTTGTGTCTTGTGTGTTCCTGAGGCTTAAATCACTTATTTGGACATGTCTAAGATTATTCACTTTTAAAAATGTTAAGACAACACGTTTCCTTGCCACCAAACTCCTATTGTGCTTGTTCCCTAACCTGGTTTGTCCTGACAGTTAAATATGTATTAATATTATGTATGAATAAGCCCTCCAGGCTTATTCCCCACAGCGCAGGCTTATGTGGGGGCCTCTGAGCATTGTAGTTCTTTATTGTAATGAAGGGTATTTTTGTGCTTAAACTTTTTTGAACCCGGATATTCCCAAACTGTGAATATTTAGTCAAACTTCATTCATACATATCTTATTCTGCATATTGCGTTATAAATAATTAAGAGGAGGATAAAATTATAAAATATTCAGGACTATTTATATTTACAAAATATCATGTTATAACATTCCTTCAAATATAAGAACGTGATTATATGATGGATTTTTGTAAAATGAACAAAATGAAATTTCACTAGCAATTAGGAAAAATGTTGAACTGAACATTTGAGGCTAAGAGATTAAAAAAAATATTTAGTTGTCATTTTGAAGTCTGTCCCTCTAATGAGTTGGGAGATGAAAGAAAGTTTTCTAAGTAGCTAATTATAACTATTAAAATTGCATGAGGAGCTTTTTGTATTAACTATAGAAATTCAGCTTGCAGATTTTCACAAATTTCTATCTCTAGAGAAAATAAAGATATGAACAGGAAATTCCTCTAATTATTTCCTTCTTTTGGAAGTTTGCTGTATATTTTCAAGATAGACAGGTTATGATTTTCTTTAGTCAAAAATTCAAACGATTTCTGAAATACTACACCACCTGCTTTGTTCAGTGTCTAACAGATATGGGAGATGAGTTACCTGATTGTGTGGTGATTTACCAGTTTATGTTTTTACAGAAACAATGAGCCAAGTCTCCTTTTTTTGGAAATCAAGGTTATAACTATCTCAGAAGTCCTTTCATAAAAGTGGATCTTATTTTGCAATTAAGGCTTATACACAAAAGTTCTTCACCAGGTGAAACGAGTGTTAATTTTTTTTTTCTTTTTTAGATGGGCTCTCACTCTATTGCCCAGGCTAGAGTGCAATGGCGCAATCTTGGCTCACTGCAACTTCTGCCTCTCAGGTTCAAGTGATTCTCCTGCCTCAGCCTCCCGAGTAGCTGGGATTACAGGTGTGCACCACCATGCCTGGCTAACTTTTGTATTTTTAGTAGAGATGGGGTTTCACCATGTTGACCAGGCTGGTCTTGAACTCCTGACCTTGTGATCCACCTTCCTCAGCCTCCCATCAGTGTTAATTTTTACAAAGAATTAAAGAAAGCAAAACCTTTAGAAAGAGTTCACAGTGGAGAGAATTAAAACGTTCCCTCTTCAATAATGTAAAAAAATAAAAATAAAAAATGGAGGAACACCGGAGGGTTTTTTCTTCAAGTAACAGGCATTTTTATGTCAGGCACTGTGGCCACAAACATAGATCCCCTGTTCCAGCTGGCTGCTGTCAGCCAGCTTGCTAGAGCTGGAGCCCTTTTCTGTTCCTCTCCAGGGACTGTGCTGAGAACTTGTACCAATTTGCGTTTTCTGCCGCAAACAATAGAGATCATCAGCTCTGCCATATTTATGCAGAATAAAGAATTAATTGGAAAGATGTCAGGTAGCTTTCTGAATCAACAAGAACATTGAAGAACCAGACTAAAACAAAAACAGAAACACAACAAACAAACAAAATCCAAAAACCTAGAGAACCAAGAGAGGTAGACAGCAAGAATAGCCATAGAAACTTCCTAGTTAAGGTGATGCAACAGGAAATACAACTACTGTACCACCCGCTAGTGACCACTGGTGCGGGAAGTAGATATCTGCTGTGCTACGGGTCTCTTCACTTCGTTGCCACTGTTTGTTTGTTCGTTTTGGATTTTTCTCATTCTTAAAGTTTCAAAGTACTGACTGGGAAAGTTTAAATCAAATATCTATGCCCTACCTCGTTAAAAGCAAGGAGGACAAATGCTTTGCTTCCGTTTTCATGACGGGATGTGGATCTCTTTCTCTCACTGATTCTGGAATTTTCTCAAAAAGGAAATGTATTTAATTTCTTAATTGCCAAAGTTGGACACATTTCACTAAGCCCCACCTCTCTGGCTCCCTTATATTTATATGCACCCTTCTTTCCATGTCTACAGTTCAAAAAATATAATGCAACTGCTCTTTCATATAATTTAAAACAGTCGCTTATTGTTTGGGGGAGACTAACCAAAATTCCATCAGATAGTTTCTCTCGCTGAAGCATGGAACTTTAGGATAATGTCCATTCAATCCTTAGTATATACACGCATCCCTTGGTATCCATTAAGCATTGATTCCAGGACTCCCTCAGATAACAAAATCTACAGGTGCATGTCTCATATGAAGTAGCATAGTGTTTGCATATAATCTACACACATCCTCCCCTATACTTTAAATAATCTCTATGTTACTTACAATATCTAATACAATGTAAATGCTATGCAAACAGCTGTTTATACTGCATTTTTAAAATCTGCATGTTTTTAATTGTTTATTGTTCTTTTGTATTGCTTTTTAACCAGATATTTTTATCCACTGTTAGCTGAATCTGCTGATGCAGGACCCACAGATATAGAGATCTGGCTTTATTCTGGTACTCATGGTATTAAATTGTATAATTCTTTATTACTTAATCCCTTAAAACATTAATAATTGGATATAGAGAAATAAAAAAATAGTTAAAATACATAAATAACACAGCAAGGTGGAAAAAAGATAAAAGTTATAGTATTTGATTCAACAGGTTGTCACTACAATATCTACAGTATTTATGAGTTTCTGCTATTAACTATTCCGTGTTTCTTTTACATTCAACTTGCCTCTCAGTTGGGGTTCTTTATTCAATGGAATAACGCAAAGCTTTATTCTTGAGAAATCTGTATCTTAATGTTCCTATTTATACAGAGTTCTATTAAATTTAACCATTGAACCAAAGAAGCATCATATGAGATTACCTGTTTTGTTGTTGTTTGTTTGTTTGTTTTTAGTGTATGTCTCTTCCATATTTTTTCTGACATGAGGATTCCAAAAAGGCTAATTCATTTCCAATTCAATGGAATCATTTTTTATGCCTCCTATTGGAAGCATTATTACTTTAGATAATGAAATCTCTAAACAGCAGAGTTCAGAATTACAGAATGAAGAAGCAAACATTTTCCCAATGGGTAACTAGTTTTAATTATGAGAGGTGCCACCCCACTGCCATTCCTTTGGAGTTTGGGGAAAAACAGCAACTTCCATGCATTCTGATTATACATTAGTTCCGAGAATACACAGAATCTTGCTGACTAGTGTTTTAACTTGGTGGAGTTAGTGTTTGGGGTTTCCTTTGGAGTCTAGGGAGAAACAGCAACTTCTATGAGTTCTGATTATATCTGGGTTCAGAGGATACACAAAATCTTGCAGGCTAGTGTTTTAACTTGGCAGAGTAGGAGTTCATCTGACACCTTAATGCGGTCTTGAATGGCCATTTTACTAACCTGTAAGGTTGCCTGTTTTGGAAGATAGGGTACATAAATGCAGTAAATCTCATGGACATTGATTAATTGCCTTAATTTCATATTGGAAAACAAGTTTCTTCGTCAGAATAATTCTTGTGCGAGATATCTTATGTGTTTAAAACAGTCAGTAAATCGATGGATGCTGGTTTGGAGACAAACATAGCAAGCAAGAAAAACAAAACCAACTCATAAGTGTCTATTTCCGTAAGAAAATAATATCTAAGTTATCCAGTAGCTGTCTCATTCTTAGAAGTCGAATCAATTACTACTACTATTTTTGCTCTTAATCTGATACCAAAGGGAAAAACAGTGTGCTGCTGAGAAGTATAACTTTGGAACGGTGCTTAGCTCAGTTAGGCAAGGAATGCCGAGTCAAGACCTGATTTTGGAGGCTGGAGTATGAAAGCAGAGAAACACTGCCTTGAGTATTGAAAATTCATTGGACTTGCAGTGACTTGGCATAGCAAAATTATTCATGCTCTCTATATTAACAAATGTAGGTGATTAACTACAGTTTTTACCTTCCAATATTCTAAGGAAATATGCTGTTTTGACATACAGAAATAAAAAGCAGTCTTTCAGCTTAAAAAAAAATAATTCTCTCTAGGAGCCACCAATTTCAAAATTAAATAATAAAGACCAGAGTGAAAAGATAAAATTCCCATAGTACTGAAAATGAACGCTGGCAGGAAACTGAATGTCAGAATCAAGCATGAGTTTCAGCAAAATACAACTCTAAAGCAGTTTGATTGAGGGGGAATAAATTGTCTATATTTATTTTTGTAACATATTTAGCTTTGCTTTAGAAACGAAATTTACCTGAAGAAAGAGGCAGAGATCTGATCATCCCCAACAAACACCATCACCAGTATAGTCTCTGCCTTTTTGATTCAGAGGCCTATGTTCTTACTAAATTTTCAAACATTCTACAGACATGTTTCTGCCAAACATGCAAAAGTCAAGCCCACATGTGTCTTCCTTTCAACTCTCCCATTTTTTTCTATACCCTTCAAGGGATAAGAACCACCAGGAAACAAGGCCACAAAAGGTAAGAGTGGGCAGAGAACAGTGGCAGGCTGTCCGATGGGAGTTGTAGTCACCACAAGTAAGGTTCTGTAATCACTGGCTCAAGATCTCAGATAACAGGGTAGGGAGAGTAAAAGAGGATCCCACCTCAATTAATCAGAATCATACAAGAATCCCAAACAGATGTCTAGAGTTGTGCTAGGATCAGTTTATAGCAGCCTTCTCTTCAGATACAGAGCTGGTCATCCTAGCAAGGGCAAGAGACAGCTACGTGTTCTGTATTAACATGCATCTGCCTATGACCCACCTCATTTGTAGATTCATAAACAGAAAAAAATGCATTGTATGAAAAATATACTGCAGAACAGGAGAAAGAAAACAACATTCTGAAGACTTGGGGAATAAGTGGTTGTTTGGAAAATAGTAAAACAGTTTAGAGTCACTTAACCAATTCAACAAATACTTATTATGTGCTTGACATGTCCAGGCACCGATGGTCTCTGGGGTCTATAATTTTTAAAAATAAAGACATACCTAACTTCTACCTTTGTAAAGATTCAGTCTGGGTAGAAATATGGCCAAATAAACAGGAAGTTGTAATATCCTGTAGTACATTTTACAAAAAGGGAGTTATAGAGTGTTACAGAAATGCAGAAGGACCACTTAATTCAGTTTGGTGAGGATTGATGGTTTGGTCAGAGATGAGGTCCTGGATAAAGTGGCATCTAGTTGAAACTTGGGGTTAGTTTGGTAAATGGCAAAAGAGGCTAAATGTCTAAGAAGATGGTGATTGGAGGTAGGGAAGCATGAGGCTTCAGCAGTTCAATCTGGCTGCACCACAGGATATACGGAGTGAATGGGCCAGTGACACTGGCAGGAGGAAGTGACTGGAATGGCAAGAGGTGGGGTAGTGAAGGAAACAGGGGCTGGGAACCTGTGAGACTCATCAGGAGCGAACACTTTATCCTGCGGGCAATATACAGCCACAGGTGCTTGTATAGGGGAGTTTATTTAATATAATTTTAATGATTTGGGGACATTAGAGGCATCATTCTGCTGCAGTGTGGATAATTATTTAGAGGTAGGTAAGATAGATACAAAGTGACCATGTAAAAAGGAATTGTCATAATCAGGAAAGACAATGGCCTGAATTGATGCCTAAAGAAAGTACAGATATGGAGAAGGTGGATGAAATTTATTCACCATTAAGAGATACAAGCAAAACTATTTGACAATTGTATAAAATCCAGGATGAGGAAGATGTATGAATCAAGGACAACTTGGGTTTTCCTGGCTAGGGTGACTTAGTAGGGCGATGCCATGTACTTTGGGAGGAAACAAATATAAACCAGATGAGAAGTGAGGGGATGATGAGTTAAAATTATGACATGAAAATATGAATTTTCTGTGATATGTTTGAGTGAAATTGTCTAATAGGTATCTGGAGATGTGAGTCTGCATCTTTGGAGAGACAGCTTAAGACTTTGGATTCATTATCTCCAACACACAGACAATAAATGAAGGTGCTGTGCTGCTCGATATCAGGAAGGAAGAGTCTGTTGAGTGAGAAGAGATCAAAGGAGCGTTTGCATCCAGGGGGATGGAGAACTCTACTGTAAAGAGGGGAAGAAGCAAGGATGAAGACAAATGTAAGTCAGGTTGTCCTATTTGAGTCAGAAATTTGATTGGATGGTTTGTATTGCCTGTGGGACCTAGGAGGAAAGTTCCTCCCTGGGAAAGTACATAAAGGGAAATAAAGGACAAAGCTGGTCAGAAAACAGAAGAATTGTTAGGCAGTTGCATTTGTAGCCCAGGGAATTTGTGGCAGTTCTAGACTACAAAGTGAAGAGAGTACTCTCTCTCCTCCCAGCCAGAGATCTCAATAGCCGTGTTATAGAACCAGAGGGACTATAAAGGAAAGGACGAAGTGATAAAAAGGTACAATACAAATGATGATTGATACAAGCCAATGTACAGAGTAAAGAACAAATTGAAGCAAGAATATGTGTTTTAACAGGAAAAAAGTGTCCTTGCCTGTACATTCTTTTTGAATGATAGACTTCACTTTCAAACAAGATAAGTTTAAGTAAGTAGATACCTCATCCCTGCACTGCAAGATAGATCATGTTAGTGTTGTGGTAGTGTTGTTGTTATAAAAACTGAATTCAAAAAGAGATACAAGAATCCAGGAAGAAGACAAAAACAAAACAAAACAAAAAGTGTTTGCCTACTAGGGAAATGAAATCAAGTTATTTTCAGAACCCTCTGTAATACTAAATGAAAGAAAACAGTTTTGTGGGGGAAAAAAGTGACCAAAGGGAATTATATTATACATTTAGATTTAATCCATATTATAAATCTGTATTTAATCTGTAAAAGCAAAATAAAGATAATCTAAGATAACATAAAGTCTTAAGAAGTTTAACACTCATATCTTCTAATTGAAGCAAAAATTTAAGATTCATTTCAACAGACGGAGACGTAAAGGAAAATTAAAAGTTTAATAATAATATAGTATTCTTAGAGGATTTTGTGAACACTAAAGTCAATTAAGGAGAGAAATAAACCAAAATAATTGTGAATCTAACACAAGTCTAAATAGGAGTACTAAAAAGTATTTTTGAAAGGAAGTCTATGTAAAGTTGTTGCATAAAGTAGGAAATACATAAACTGTATGTCTAATATATTCAATAGCTTATATGAGCACAAATAAACAAAATATTGGTACATGTAGCAATACAAAATTTTAGAAAGGGCAATTACACAAAATTAGAGACAAGAGAGTTTACTACTCATATGTATTTTTGGAAACTCAATAGAATACTATATATTTCCATGAAACAAAATTTTAATAAAATAGGAATTTTCAAAATTAACTTGAGGAAAGCAGGCATTTAACAAAATGTAATAATCATGAAAAATTATAGGTATCAAAGAATTACTATTAAATATCAAGTCATAATTCTAGAGATTTTTAGGAAGATATTATTTCAAATTTTTATACAAATAATATTTGTACGGTTTAAATATTCCTAATGTTTACAGTTTCTCAATTGACAAAGACAGTACAATGTTGATACCAAAACCCGCCAAAGATACCACATAAATATAAACTACAGGCCAACTTCATTTATAAGTAAATAAAATATATTTTATATAAAATACTAGTAGATCTTAAAATAATTATGCTTTTTTCAATCCAAGAGTAATGCATATCATAACAACTAAAATAATTTTTTAAAAAATTCTAACCACTAGTATCCTAAGGAATGTTAAGAGAATAATATACCAAGAACAAGGAGGCTTCATTCCAGTGATACATGAATTGCTCAATATTAGAAAATTAATTAGTGTCCAGGAGGTCTTTATTGTCTCAGTACAATAGGAACTGATCTTTAGAAGTAAATTCACTTAAAACTGGAACCATACTCTCATAGTTAGTAGTTTTTAGAAACAAAAAACATTTTATTGACAATCAACTCTAAAATAAAAAAGAATTTGTGAATTGTATGTTTTCTTCTAACAATCTGTAAGTTGGAATTGAAACTATGAACCAATTTCTATAATAAAATAAAGATGAATCAAAAATAAATCTTTTAAATAATAGTTCTCTAATAAAATTATAAGATTACATTTTCATAAATTATCATAAAAAGATCCTTCTGGCAAAAGTTCTAGAGGTCTCAACTCATTTTCCAAGGGCCTTTTGAACCACTGAAAGTCAAAGCATTCTTAAAGTCCACTGAAGTCAAAGCATTAAATGCATTTAATGTCATCAAACTTTTTGATGTTTTCTTCTTCAAATACTAATTGTTTTAAATCTCTCAGATCTTCTTATAAATCTCACAAAACTCTATATTCTTTTATCAATGGATTTTAGTATGATCCTAGCAATTTTCAACACTTTTTAAATTTTATGAAATCATGTATATTTACATTTGCCAATTCAGTTTACAATTGATTTGCATTATCTGATGCTTATCGTCTGAAATCAACAAAGAATTTAATAGTATAATGTGATATCTTTATGAGGAAGAGACTAAGTTTAAAAGTGTTCAGTTTGCTTGTGAACATTTTTGCACTCTGATGAATTTTGCCCCCTTATTTTAATATTATGAGCTCTAGGCACTTCAACAATAAATATTTCGATGAGTTTTTTCTACTTCCTCCCTTATACACGTGTAAATATTTTTTTCACCACGCGAAAGGTGGAAAAAAAGAGGGATATGTATCTCCAAAGTTCCCGGTATAAAGGGAGAAAAAAATACCTCATTAGAAAAAAATCAGGTAAACTAGAATTCACTAGATAGTTCCTTAAGATTTTTAAAACATCTCAAACATATAATGGGTTGATGTGTAACTACTAGAGGCACTAGCATTAAAAACTCTGGCTAAGAAAAAGTCAGTTCTAACATCACTGTTATTTAACATTGTTTTGGAAGTTCTGATCAAATCAAAAAGACTAGAAAAAAGAAATAAGGCTAATTTATTGGAAATAGAGAAAATTATTGGTCTTTTAAAAATACGTGTTTGTATAATTAGAAAAAACTAACAGAATCAGTTAAAATATTGTTGAAATAAGGAAACTTTTCTTACATAGCAGCTATAGTTAGGTCAATATATAGTGGGTAGCTATTCTGTTTATAACAGCAGCAAAACATAAAATATTAGGATATTTAGCCAAAAAATGAACAGGACTTACAAGAAGAAAAGTACACAACTTTACTAAAAAATCTAAAGTAAAACTTAAATAAATGTAGACACAAAACAGTTCATCAGAAAGAAAGGCAACATTACCAAGATGTTAACTGCTCTAAAATTGATTTGTAAAAGTTAATTTATAAAAGTAGCAATCATAATCCCTTCAAGATAAATCTCATAAAACTCTAATTTTTATCTATGAGGAAACACTGGCAAAATTAGTCAGAAGAAGATATGAAGAACAAGTAATTATTGAAACTTGAATGATCAGAAATAAAAATACATTAAAATATCACCATAGTGAAGAACACTGAACTATTTGCTCAGAAGATGACATATCGTTGGAACAGAATGGAAACTCTAGAAACAAGATATTTAAACACACTCACAGTACCAGTATATCATGACAAACAAATGATCATTGTGGCACATGAATTCATTAAGAATGTACTGCATTAACAAATAATTCTAGGACATTTTTATTTGGGAAAGAACCTATTATTTTTGGAACCAGAGCTACCTAACAAGCAAATGAAAGTATGAATCTGATTTTGGTCTTTGGGGAGATATTTAAAAGTCCAATCTTTGAAAGTCATTCATGGTTGAAATTGTAGGAGGGCCCATATGAATAGAAACAATGAGAAAGAAATAAACTGGATATACAACTTTGAGGAATTACTATATTTACGGGCAGAAAAGGAAAAGGAGCCCGTGAAGAGTCCCTGGGTCCTCAAAGTCCAGAAAGCAAAAGGTATCAAGAAAGAGGCACTTTGACAAAATTTGAATCATCAGAGAGATTGAAGAACATACTGTATTTGAGAAAATGTGGCACATATACACCATGGAACGCTATGGAGCCATAAAAAGGATGAGTTCGTGTCCTTTGCAGGAACATAGATGAAACTGGAAACCATCATTCTCAGCAAACTAACACAGGAACAGAAAACCAAACTGCATGTTCTCACTCATAAGTGGGAGCTGAACAATGAGAACACACGGAGACAGGGAGGGGAGCATCACACACCGGCACCTGTCAGGGGGTGGGGGGTCGGGGTAGGGGAGGGATAGCATTAGGAGAAATACCTAATGTAGATGACGGGTTGATGGGTGCAGCAAACCACCATGGCACGTGCATACCTATATAACAAACCTTCATGTTCTGCACATGTGTCCCAGAACTTAAAGTATAATAATAATTTTTGGCCAGGCGCGGTGGCTCACGCCTGTAATCCCAGCACTTTGGGAGGCCGAGGCGGGCGGATCACGAGGTCAGGAGATTGAGACCATCCTGGCTAACATGGTGAAACCTCGTCTCTACTAAAACTACAAAAAATTAACTGGGTGTGGTGGCAGGCGCCTGTAGTCCCAGCTACTCAGGAGGCTTAGGTAGAAGAACGGCGTGAACCCGGGACACAGAGCTTGCAGTAAGCCAAGATTGTGCCACTGCACTCCAGCCTGGGCAATAGAGCCAGACTCCGTCTCAAAACAACAACAACAAAAAAAAACAGCAATAATAATAATTTTTTAAAAGACAATAAAGGGTCACTGGGGTTTTGTGAAAGGCCAGAAACCAGTTTATGGGCAGTAAAGGAGAAAACAGATGATAAAAATTTGCATTCAAAGGTAGAATGTATTAAAAATATTTGGCTGTGAAACGAAGGAGAAGAGATGACAAAAGGATGTTTATAGGTAACATGCTAGGCACTTCCATGTGCCATTTTTTTTTAATATTTATTTTTGTTTTTAAACTTTTCATGCATTACTCTTTGGAGTGGGATTGTAAGTTTATTGATATATAATTTACAAATCAAAACTCACCCATTCATGAAACAGTTATACTATTCTATGAATCAACAGAAATATAGTCACGTAAACACCACTATAGTCAAGATACAGAATATTTTTATCATCCCAAAAAGTTATCTCCTTTTTCTTTGCAGTAAGTTCCCATTTAAACCCCACACCCCTGACATCCACTGATCTTTTCTGTCCCTACAGCTTTGCCATTTACAAAGTGAAATATAAATGGAATCATGTCATATACAGCCTTTTGAGCCTGGCTCCCTTCATTTAGCGTAATACTTTTCAGTTTTATTCATGTTTCGAATATATCCTTTTTATTGCTGAGTAGTATTCTCTTTTATGGGTATGCCACAATTTCACCATCCTAAAAATTAATCCTCATAACTAACTACTAAGGGAGATATTATTATCTATACTCTACTGAAGACATAATTGAGGATCCAGGAGGTTACTCAGGTTCCTGAATCCCATGGCTAATAGGAATTGGAGCTGGGGTTCATGCCTTAAAACCCAAGGACAGTATATACCTCAGACATTAAAAAAGTAAAAAATATTAATAATTGAAAAAGGAATTATTACAGGTCTAGAAAATAGGGCAGATAATGATTTTTTTTTAATTATATTAATTTGTCTCTCATGGAAAATTAAGATAAAATGTTTGTTTTCTTTAAAACAAACTTGTGCTTTTTCAAGTTTCATGTCTCCACTATTCCCTGTTGTGTATTCCACTGTTTTAAAAGATAGTATAAGAATTTGAGTGAACTCAACCCACTTTGCACCCCTGGAACATTTTAAAGATCTTGAAGCAAATTGAACTTCTGATTTGGATCTGTTCCTGGGGGACATTTGCCACAGCCACATGCTTCCATCAAATGTACAGTACATGATCAGAAGGATTCATACTATAGATAGAAAAAGGACAAACTGCATTTGAATCTGTTCACTTCTAAATTTAACGGTTCATTTTTGTGTTTATGTAGAGCAGCATCAAAGCTGTGCTTTGCCAATAATGTATTTTATTTAATTTTTAGATTTATACTAATTCACCCATTTCCTGACTTTTGACTGTCTCATATCCTTGCAGGAATGATTTTGTGCATATTTAGAAAACAAGTTGATCAGAATTCCTGCTGCCTTTGGTCCTGCAGCAAGTTCCTCTCCCTTTTTTTTTTTTTTTTTTTTGACGATAATAAAGGCACCCCACAAGGACCACCACAAGGGAATGTGTTTCACATCACAACACAGATGGCTTGTTTACACCATTTCCCCTTCTTGCAGAAATTTTTAGGGATGAATTCAAATTTTACTTCTTGTCGCATTATGTGTCTTACAATTCCATTCTCATCAAAACCTTGTTTTGCCCTTGAAATACAGTAAAAAACTATTCTGCTTTCATTTCTTTTAATATATGAAGATCAGCAGGAATTAGAGTAACTAGCGACCCCCTCCTAGCTATTTGCCAACTTTTAAACAACTGTTTACATAATCCTTAGAGTCACTCAGTGCTCACCTTTATATTAACAAATGACATCTAGAATCTCTGTCTTGAATTTTGCAGCATTTAACTCATTAAATGATTTGTATAACTTCTTTGGCACTATATGTAACTGTTCCAGGTCAGTCTATCTTTTTTTCCCCTAGGTGCAACATTATTGATAAAGGCTAGAACAATGGTTCCCGGTCTTTATCATACCTGAGAATTATCTGGGAGCTTTTACAAAATGGTGATGCCTGGAGCCCATCATCCCAATTTCTCAGTTAAGTGTTTTGGGGTACAAGGGCCTGAGCATCAGAATTTTTAAAGTTTGTTCATGCAATGCTAATGAACAGCCTGAACTGAAGAACCCTGGTCTAGAATTTTCAAACATTCAATAGGATGCCAATAGAGAGCTTTATTTGCTTTTTTCTTCACATCCTCATGAAGTATGTGTTTGCCATTTAAGGTTATAGGAGCGCATGGATGTGGGAAGTTTTTCCATAGTGATGAATATTTATGGAGAGAGTGGCAGCTCTCCTATCGTGTATCCAACAGGTTGGTGAAAGTGTTTTGTAAACTATAGAAATATGATATTTATCTAGTTCCTGGAGCAGTTTTTATTCTAGTGTCTCACCCCAAAGGACATTGAGTAAGCTCTATTCCCAAAATTAGAGATGACTATTCTCCAATTATGAAGAACGCACCAAAAAAATTACACTTCCATTAGAAATGCTAAGCCAGTGTGTCTCAATCTCAGCACCGTTCACATCTGGGCCAGATAATTCTTTGCTGTGGGGGTTGTCCTGTGCATCTAGAATGTTCAGCACCATCCCTTGTTCCTCCACACTAGATGCCAGTAGCAATTCCCTAGTTGTGACAGCCAAAAATATCTGGAGATACTGCTAAAAACTCTCATAGGTGCAAAATTGCCCCCAGTTAAGAAACTGTTCTAAGCATATAAATGTAATTTTATACCTAGCTTGAAATGTTTTATCAGGGTCATTATCACTGGAACATTGATATGTGCACACATTGCAGCCATACTCATTTTTCCATTAAATATCTGGAGTATTTAATATTAGTTCTTAAAACTGTATCAAAATGTTCATGTCAAATTAGGCCATGCACTATTATATCAATATCATTATAAACTGGGGGCTCAGGGGCAGGTGAGGATGGTTAATAGGTATAAAACAAAACAAAATGATTAAAGAATGAATAAGACCTACTATTTGATAGCACAATAGGGTGACTACAGTCAATAATAACTTAATTGTACATTTAAAAATGAAGAGTGTAATTGGATTGTTTGTAACTCAAAAGGGTAAATGCTTGAGGGGATGGATACCCCATTCTCCATGATGTGCTTATTTCATATTGCAAGCCTATATCAAAACATCTCTCACCTACCCTATAAATATATATGCCTACTATGGGCCTACAAAAATTAAAAACAAAGATAAAATAAGAATGCTGAATAAAATCTTATAAACATTTTAAACATCTAACATGAAGGAGACTGTGTTCCTATTATTGTAGTGTAAAAGGAAGTATGGGAGACAGGAAATGTAAGAAAAAAAAGTAATAGCAATACTAACTGCTAGTATTAGAATCTCTTTTTCAAATGCTCTGGCCCTTTGGCATCCTGTAACTTACAAGTAAACAAAAACTAAATCTGGTAGATTCATAGGAGATATAATGATTCTATTGTTTCATCCCTTTCATGAATCCATGTTCTTCCATATGTGTGAAGAACATTTATATGGTTTGGCTGTGTCCTCACCCCACCCAAATCTCATCTTGAATTGTAACTCCTCCAATTCCCATGTGTTGTGGGAAGAACTCAGTGGGAGGTGATTGAATTATGGGGTTGGGTCTTTCCTGCACTGTTCTTGTGACAGTGAATGAGTCTCAGGAAATCCGATGGTTTTAAAAACCGGAGTTTGCCTGCACAAGTTCTCTCTTTGCCTGCTGCCATTCATGTAAGATGTGACTTGCTCCTCCCTACCTTCCACCATGATTGTGAGGCCTTCCCAGCCGTGTGGAACTGTAAGTCCAATTAAACCTTTTACTTTTGTAAATTGCCCAGTCTCAGGTATGTCTTTATCAGCAGCATGAAAACAGACTAATACAAACATTATAAAAGAGATAGAAGAAATTAGGTTGTAATTTTGCCTTTAACTTGGAAATAATAAATTTGTGAGTTCTTCTTCTTCCTCTTCTTCTTTTTCTCCTCCTTCTCCTCCTCCTCCTCCTTCTTCTTCTTCTTGTTTTTCTTCTTCTCTTCCCTTTTCTCTTCCCTCCTCCCCCTCCTCCCCCTCCTCCTCCTCCCCCTCCCCCTCCTCCTCCTCCTCCTCCTCCTCCTCCTCCTTCTTCTTCTTCTTGAGACAGGGTCTCACTCTGTCACGAGACAGGGTCTGGCTCTGTCACCCAGGGTGAGTGGTGTATATGGTAGTTTATATCAGAGTTTAATGTAGAAGACTATCATTAAGGGTGAGAGAGAGAGAGAGATTTCACAGATCCAGGAGTTGATCTGGTTTTTGTAGGAAAATTGTCTTATATAAGTATATAAAAATGAAGAAGATACTCCAATGGTGGCAGAAGAGTAGATATCGTCAAGGAGAATAGAAAAAGAGAAAGAGAAAGGGGGAGTGGAAAGATCACTTGGGTGAAGTGGTGCTTGAGAGTGGTCTATAGAAAGATTAAACACCTATAAAGTGGATTAAAGTGAAAGTAAGTCATTGGATTAAATTAAGTTTAAAAATGCAGAATACAGCAAATACAAACTAGTGGTAGAAGAGTGATATTGGCAACTCTGTTGATCTCCAGGCCAAAACTAGAAATCAGTATTCACGTATCATGAGATGAGGTCAGGAACTCTGTGTGTGTGTGTGTGTGTGTGTGTGTGTGTGTGTGTGTCTTCATGTGCATGCACACACACATGCACATATGCACTATTGTATAATCATATAAGACATTATCATTTTTATCTGATTGAGGTAAATTCAAAATACGTTTTTATCTTTCATGGAGTTAATAGACATATTCCTTGTGCTTCAGGCTCGTGTCCAACAATAAGGACCCATTAACACACACACATGACAGACGGAACTGGCTAATTTTTAAAGTCTAAACTGAAAAGCATTCTTGATTGCCTGCTAGCATAAAGAATCCCCTTTAAACACTCTATCAAAACAAGACAATACCAAAAAGCTACTCATAAAATCATATATACTATTCATTTTGCAATATATATAAAATTAAATATGAAAATTCACCTATACACAGGTATATAACATATTTATATAAAATACTAGAAGGAAATACAGTATTGTTATTCCATAATATTTGAATTATGAGTGTGTGCATTTTTATTTTCATCTTTATGCATATCTTCGTTTTCCACAGTCAATGCTTATCATTATTTAGTTATAAAACATATATAAGTTGAGCATCCCTAATCCAAAAATTCAAAATCCAAACTGCTTCAAAATCCAAAACTTTTTGGATTGCGCTCATGATGCCAGAAGTGAAAACTTCCACACCTGACCTCCTGTGAGAAACACAGTCATTTCATGTAAAAAATTATTTTAAATAATATATGAAATTACTTTAAATAATATATAAAATTACTTACACCTGCATGTAAGAGGTGTACATGAAACATAATAGAATGTCATGTTTAGATTTGGGTCCCATCCCTGAGATATATTATTATGTATATGAAAATATCTCAAAATCTGAAAAAATATGAAACAGTTCTGGTCCCGAGCATTTCAGATAATGGTAATTTAGCCTGTGTCAATTTTGGTATGAGTCAGGCACTATGCTAAACCTTTACAATACTTTGTAAAGATTATCTCATTAAATTCCTAAAATAGCCCTTTGGGGTAGATCTTATATTATCCTCATAGTGCAGATGAGGAAAATAAGGATAAGAAAGGGTAAAAGTGTCTCAGATGACACAGTTCAACAGTGGAAAAGCTAAGGTTGCACCCCAATCATTGTAACTCAAGAGCCTATACTTTTAACCTTGGAAAGCACTGACTCCCTTAATAAAAATAAGAGAATGGATATATGAGAATACATGATTAAATCTCAATAGAGTACATAGATTTCTCTAAAAATTCTAATGGTCTTCCTTTTTTTCTATATTTACACCAAATTTTATTTTCATTAAACTCACAGGGAATTTCACCTTTTAGGTATGTGGTTTTATCTTCTTTGTAAGTGGGTATTTCAACATTTTGGGGATACACCCTAGACAGAGTTTACAAGATGCTGTTCCTTCCTAAAAGTCCAAACCAATATGTATTTTTAATAGATTTATTTTAGTCACAGCCTGCGAAGGCAAGGTTAAGAATGACTGTTTCGTGTAGTGACCGCATGCTCTTGAAGAACCCTGGTTAGTTGTCAGCCAGTTCTGCTATTTGTACCAATTATATATTAGTCTAAATGTCACTTTTTATGAATTTCAGGAACATAATTTAGGATGTAACTAGCTCAAAACTAATAATAAAGCTAAAAGCTATACATTTATTTTCAGACATCACATTTTAAGCAAAAGTACACTATTTTTTATGTTATAAAAATAACCTGAATGTTTTCCATTTCACTTCCAGTGTTTTCCCGAAGTGAAATCTGACTCATATTTTACATGTAGTAAGATTTCTAGGACAGTCTTTATTTAAACAATTAAAACTCTATGGCACAAGAAAGACTGTGCTCAGTGTAGTAGATATAGAAGCACCATGTGCTATAATTTCAATTTGAGTCATTTATCACATATCACAAGAGTATAACAAAAATTTTGAGGATCACATGCTATGCACTAGACCATTTAATCAACCTAATTGAGGTTAAAATTACATGTAATTTAAGATTACAGGAAAATCCTTTGTATCTACAATCCTTATTCACTCAGTAAAGAAAAATTTTTGAATTTTTGAATTTTTTGTATGCATGACACTGGCTCAAATATGTAGTTGGTTTAACATCAAGCAGGTTTTATGTATGTGAACTAATTTACACTCCCACCACGTATATATGTAAAACAAATTTTTACAAAGGACAACAAAAGCTAAATATTTCCATAATTTTGACGTTTGTATTTAATTTGAAACAAAACATTCAGTGGACATTTTTCTTATTCTTTTTTTCTGAAACACTGTGCCTCTCATTGATATATTACAGAAAAATAAAAGTCAGTACACACAGCAGGTGAGAGATTATGTAGGTTTTTAATATTCTTAGTATCATGAAAAGGTTATCTCTGTTAATTACCAAATGTAGAATGTGTTATCTACTATGACTTGTTAGATTTTAGCTGGAAAATAGAAACAGATTCAACTTTTGGCTTAGAGTAGATTATATAAATGTGCAAGAATATCTGTGTTATTTTCCATATGTAGATAAATGAAACTCATTGTGCCATTAAAGATATGACTGAAACACTTGGTTCTTTCTGTTTACTTTTCTGATTTCCAACTTTAATTTTAAGTTTAGGGGTACATGTGCAGGTTGTGCATGTTTGTTCCATAGGTAAATGTATGCCATGGTGGTTTTCTGCACAGATCATTCCATCACCTAGATATTTAGCCCAGCATCAATTAGCTATTCTTCCTGATGCTCTCCCTCCTCCCATCCCCACCCACTGATGGGCCCCAGTGTGTGTTGTTCCCCCACATGTGTCCATGTGTTCTCATCATTCAGTTCCCACTTATAAGTGAGAACATGCAGTATTCAGTTTTCTGTTCCTGCATTAGTTTGCTGAGGATAATGGCTTTCAGCTTCATCCATGTCCCTGCAAAGGACATGATCTCATTCACTTTTATGGCTGCCTAGTATTCCATGGTGTATATGTACCATATATTTTTTAATCCAGTCTATAATTGATGGGTATTTAGGTTGATTTCATGTCTTTGCTGTTGTGAATAGTGCTGCAATGAATATATGCATGCATGTATCTTTATAATACAATGAATTACATTCCTTTGGGTATACATCCAGTAATGGGTTTGCTGGATCAAAGGGTATTTCTGCCTCTAAGTCTTTAAGGAATCACCACACTGTCTTCTATAATGGTTTACACTCCTACCAACAGTGTAAAAGTGCTCCTTTTTCTCCACAACCTTGCCAGCATCTGATGTTTTTTGACTTTTTAACAATAGCCATTCTGACTGGTGTGAGATGGTGTCTCATTGTGGCTTTGATTTGCATTTCTTTAGTGATCAGTGATGTTGAGCTTTTTTTATATATGTATGTTGGCTGCATCCATGTCTTCTTTTGAGAAGCATCTGTTCATGTCCTTTGCCCACTTTTCAATGGGGTTGTTTGTTTATTTTTTCTTGTAAATTTGTTTAAAGTTCCCTGTGGATGCTGGATATTAGACATTTGTCAGATGGATGGATTGCAAAAATTTTCTCCCATTCTGTAGGTTGTCTGTTTACTCTGATGATAATTTATTTGCTGTGCAGAAAGAAGCTCTTTAGTTTAATTAGATTTCATTTGTCGACTTTTGCCTTTGTTGCAATTGCTTTTGGTGTTTTTGTCACAAAATCTTTGTCCATCCCTATGTCCTGAATGGTATTGCCTAGGTTTTCTTCTAGGGTTTCTATAGTTTTGGGTATTACACTTAAGTCTTTAATCCATCTTGAGTCGATTTTTTATATGGTGTAAGGAAGGGGTCAATCTGCGTATGGCTAGGCAGTTATCTCAGCACCATTTATTAAATAGGAAATCTTTTCCCCATTGCTTGTTCTTTCTGTTTACTTTCTCATAAAACTACTTGGAACAGTTTTGTTCACTCAATGAAAGTTTTTAAGCCACGATCACTGTCTGAAGTCCCTTCTAACACTTTCACTTTTAGTTTTGGGAGATGGGGCAAAGTTCATCAATGGCTCAGTGCAGTGGCATTTAAACATTTTATTATGGTTCACAGTAAGATGTATATTTTATTTTGTGATTCAAATGTATGTGAAGATAACATATACCCTGAAACTAAAGTTTTGAAAACCACCACTTAACAGTACTGACTGTAATTTATTCTAAGAATTTTAATTCCAATATGTTCCATAATATTAAAATTTTTAAAATCTGGTTATGGTCAATTTAATTGATTTAAAAATCCATAATGTGTGGTCACCATGGTTTGAAAATATCAACCTTCTTTGTTTAAAGTAACCATTTTTTCCAGTAATCAAAAATGGTTTCTTTTAGCTGTAAAACTTCTTGGCTTTGACTCATATAAGTCAAATACCTCTGCATGATAGACTCAAACGTTACTTTTAATCTTTGCAATATTACATTGATTGAGTGAGCCACTGCATTTGTTTGTTATCTAACAAGAAAAACGTAATCCCATAAATATTTATATATTTATCTAGGATGTAGACATATTTTACATATTTATCTATTCAAGTAAACAGAAAAAATAACTGAAAATGTAGCCTCCTTGTCTCCATTGTTAATGGCAACATCTTTATTACCTTTATCCACATCAAACACATATTTATGTTTGATATTTTTTACATGTATGAAAACGTTGTCAGAGAAATCAGATCCTGACTTGAAGCCCCTGACTTCCAGTCGCAGCAGTGGTTCTAGATGATTGAACTATCCTATTCTCCTGTCCTTACTATATTTATAAAGACCTCACTTGATGTTTTAAAAATAATTTATCCAAGTACTTTAATTAGAGATTTTTCTCTAGTGATTAAATATACTTTATTTTCTCAATTGGAAGTTATTCATCCTTTATTTGTAAAGGCAATGCTACTATCATTTTGTAAAAGTAACATGTTAGACATTAACAACAACAAACTCCCAGGTAGATTTTCTTCTAGCTCCTCTTGAACCCAAATTTCTAAAAATTCATTTCTGAAAGAATAGTTTTATTTGATGGAAATGGGAAGGCAGGAGAAGGAGTAGGTCTGAGGAAGAAGAGAGAATAAAAGAAGAAGTAAATATTGCCAGTAGCTTTCATTTAACTTAAAATTGTAAAAGGTGGTTGGAGAGCTGGTTAAAGAAATGATTTACTGGCTGCTCATTAGCAGGGTCCTGGATCATATTGAGGAAAGTGAAAAAGCTTTTATTAAACAAACGTAAGCCTCTCAAACGGAAATGGGTTCAAAGCTAACTCTGTCCCTATCATGCAAAGTCAGAAGTAGCATCTTGGTTGCTATAGGCAACCTAATTTTAACCAGTAAACTTTGGTTTAAGATGGAATCAACTATTCTTTCACCTGCCCCTGTGCTGATGTTTGCACTATATCAAAAATCTCAATACATAGGTATGAACTCAAAAAATAATTATAGACCATGTCTTTAGACATCACCCCTACCTAATACCTATCTATTTAGACTTAATATATAATTATTTTAGTAAAACATGTTTCTAATCCATTTTAAATTTTAAATTATCCCTGATTAGGTAAGAATTTTGTACTTCTAGTTACTATCATAACTCATTAAATTTTGTACTTCTAGTTACTATCATAACTCATCTTCACTGCTTTAACTATTAATTCTGTGTGGACCTAATTTCTTGAAAGAGTAGAGATAACCAGTTTTAAAATCACAGATAATATCTCTTTCATTGATACAATTTTGATGTGAAAACACATTCTCAAAGCCAAATATCTTAATTTCAAATTGTAAAATTGATAATGAACTGAACTTTACTCTCCCAATACCTGGTCGTGAAGAACATTAGTTAGTGCTTGCTTTTATTTAAACAAACCTTTGTCATTTGGCCATGGAGATCTTATAACTGTAAATCAAGAAATTTGTATAGGAGAGTAACAAAGCCAGTCCCCAAAGCAACTATGAATATTATTAACAAGGACTATTGGGGAAAGCAAAGCTAGAGCCAAAGTCACTGGTTTTCATTTAGCAGACAAGAAATGTCATCTTTCAAGCAAAATCCTGACAGGATATATCCATTTGTAACTGTGACAATGAACAGTTTCTATTTCTCTGTTGAAAATTGTGAGGAAGATGAGGATGATTACGATGATTATTTATTTAGGTTATTTCTGTCAGAAGCCTGTTCTTAGGTCCTATGTGGTCTCCACAGTGTGCTATGTTCTTTCCAAAGGGAAAACCAAAATTACTTTATTAAGTGACCCTTGAAAATTTCCCCAAATCCCCATTTGGTTTGGATTTCCCTTAATCTATTCTAGGATGAGAATATAGCAGAGGAAAGCGTATGTTCCTAATAGATATTCAGACCAGATGTTAGTTGTCTAATACATATCCTATTCCTGAATGGCTGAGCAGAGGAGTCTATAAGAGAAGATGGAGAAGTCGTTAACTAGAGACCTTGGCCATTCCACTATTCTTCCCAGTTTACAAAAGTTAAGAGTTCCACATTGCAGTACCTCCGGTCTGTCACTTTGAATTTCTGGACAATGTTAACAGCAAAATTTGTTTCATACACTCATGAAGGGAGAGGGGAGAAGGCACACCTGAGATCCTATCCCAGGCATGTATTAGAAACAGGAGGGCTGAGGACCAGGTACAGTGCATCTCCACATCTCTGTTGTCTGCAGCAGGGAACACATAAAATGTCTTCAAGGAGTTAAATCGTCCCCCCTTATTCTAGACTAAGGCATACCCCAGGAACCACTGTCTTGATTCCTGTGACCTAACCCAGAGCTTGGTACACAATAGGAATACAACATATATTCATTTAACAAATTAATAGGAACAAATTTATTGTGACACTTTTGGAGACCAGGACTCTGAATGGAATTGGACAGTATGAGTTTGAACAACATAAGCATAAAAATGTTGCATTACGTGTACTCCTTTGAATTATTAAAATCGATTGTAGTTTTGTTATTAGAGTGATTATATCTCCTTTGTTTCTTTAAGTGGTAATGAACACTCTTACTGCAGAGAATATAGTTCATTTAAGAGCTATACAACATTACAAAAGAAATTGTTTTTTAAAGCCCATACTAAAGTGCCGTTTACAAAACAAGTCACAAGTAGTTAGTTGTCTATATCAGTAACCATCATAGGGATAAAATAACAAGATTTGATAACCAAGTATTAGATCTGTAGATTAGGAGTGTAAATGATCTTTCTTTTCAGTTGTTGAATACTACAAAAAAATGAGCGTGAAATGAAACATTTTACACATGGGTAATTATGAAGAGAGACACAAATATGGTGCAAAATTGAAAGCCTTCTTTTTCCACATAGAGAAAAGACAACATTGCCCTTTATAGGCCAATTGGAAAGACATTTTAATGAGAAGTATGGTTTGGAAGATAAATACTGTATGTTATTGTTTTAATCCCTAAAATCTGTTTTCACTAATTGATAATCGCTGGCAAGTGAGGACTGTTAGTGATAAATATAGTTATGATGCTTCCCTCTTCATTTGCAATGAAAATCTGTTTTTTTTTTTAAATTTTTAATCAAGAGGAGCTAGAAAGAGAATTGAGGTCATGTACTGCCTACAAATGGTGTGCACAATTCTAATGCTGAAAGCACTGGCATTTTCACAAGAGCTTACATGAACTCTTCTTAAATTATGACCTTTTCTCTCACCACAAAGGGTTTATGGCTTTGTCTTTAAATTCAATAAGATAAAAGAAGAAATCAATAAAAGGATATCATATCATTCCTCTTGGAGGTGATCAGCAGAAACCAACTATGGTTTTATGGAAAGACTCTCTGGGAAGTCAGCATTGACAGGAACCTGGAGGGACCTACTTGGAAAATCCATTAGGCAAGGGAATTCTACACGCCCCAAAAGGTGGAAACACAGCAAACATCCTGGAGTTGAAAACATCCTAGTCAGGATACCTCTGCTGGGATGAAGGACTAAGGGCGCCCAGTTCTTCCCTATATCCTGTAAGAGTTAAAGTCTCTGGAGAGGCTTCAGAGTGGCTGAGTTTCGCTATCCTCCTGCCCTGGATCCAGACTCTCCCTATCAGAGGGTGGGAAGAAAAAGGACCTGGCCCCCTTGGCTTTCTTAGTGGGATGCCAGAAGCTGAAATGACCTTCTCACCAAAACTACACATAATGGATGACAGATAATTTTCTGAGCATTGAGAGTGCCATAAGGAAGAGGATAGGATGCTGGGAACCAAATGCCAAACAGTGTCCAAGTCCAAAATATTTATCATCCAACATGCTACACCTCAATTATCAGAGGAAGAAACCAACATCGATGGCAGTGCCTACACAGCCTCTATGAGCCATGAGACCCAAGAAAGATGAGGATTGGAGAGAAAAGAGAAATTTCATGTATTGATCACTTGCTCTAGAGAAGATATTATGGTAGATGTAATAAACGCATTCACTTATCTGATTCATGACTACACAATTAAGTGGGTTATATTGATTTTCCCATTTTAGAGATAAGGAAACAGAATCACAGGAAGATTAAATAATCACACAAAGATTAAAAGGGAAAACTGAGGGGTGAATTTGGGTGTGCCAGATTTTAAAACCTATACTCTTTCCACACTAATAAAACATGTCTATATGAGAGTCAGGACCCTGCAGGAATTGCTACTTTATACCAAGTCTCACAGACACCAGCTCTGTAACAAGGAAAGTCTGGACAGGAGAAAGAAGAGCTGAGAGGGGACTTGGCAGGAGTGGAGGAAGATGTCTGTAATTTTATTCTCCAGCTAGTCATGAAGGACTGCTTACTTTATGCTAAGGAGTCTGGGCTCTTTCCAGTAATGGATAGAGGAGTAGGAAAAATTGTAAAAGAGGGAAATATACAATTAGATTTTTCTTTAAACCCCTAGTCTCATGGCCTTGTAATGAAGGAATGAGATGATGGCAAAGCCAGTGGCAGTGATTTCAGAAAGCAATCATAACATCTATTTGAGTATTTATGGCAACAGTGAACATGGAAATGGAGAGTAGATGCAATGAGAAATTTAGATGAGTTTGGGGAGACTTGATGACCAATATAATTTGGCTACATGTGGGAAAGAAAAGAAGATTTTCCAGATTTCTGGCTTAAGTGCCTGGATAGATCATTCCCTTCAATCAATGGTACTCATACTCTAGCGTTCATCAGAATCACCTGGGGGTTTGTCAAAACACAGATTGCAAGGCCCTACCCGAGTTGCTGATACAGTAGGTCTGGAATAGGGCCCTAGAATTTGCATTTATAATAAGTCCCCTGATGCTGCTGATACATCATTTAAAAACCTATGAAGCAAGATTTATTATTAGCTCCATGTTACAGGAGAGAAAATCAACATTTAAGAGGTATTAAGTAATTTGCCTAACATCAAGCAACAGTTTCTCTCCAATGTCTATGCATGTAAACACTATACTTACTGTCTCCCAGCATATGGGAGATAAGAGATGCAAGGAAAATAAATTAGAGTTTGGGTGGGAGAGTAGGGAGGAGACAAGGTAGTAGGAATATTTGAGAAATAATGAGTTTAATTTTAATTACGTTCAGTTTGAGCCACATAGGTGTTTGAAAATGTGAGTATACAGAGAAGGCTAGGTTACAAAGATAGAGTTAAAAGTTATTTCCACGTAAATGGTAAATGAAAACGTAACAGTAGAGAAGATCACCTTGCAAAGAAATTATGAGAAAGTGTCTAAAGATGGAAACACAGGGGATATCATTTTTATGGGATGGTCAGAGAAGCTCATGAAAGAAATTGAGGAATAAAAATGAAATCTGGAAGGTAAATGTTCAGAAATTGGAGGTTGTAAAGTATAAGAACGTTTTAAGATGAAAGAGTCCATTGACAGTGTCAAATACTGCACAGAGGGTTTATGTAGAACTGGTTGACTCCAGTTCTACCTGTCCCTCCTCTAAGAGCAAGATCTCTTGCCACACCTAATTGGGTTACTGTTTCTCTCCCTTATTTTCTGGACTAATAACTGTTAAATCCTCTGACATTCTTATATCCTGATCTAAGGAGAAATAGTCAGGAAAGCATCCCCTTTGGTATGAAAGGTCATTAGAATTACTTACAGAGTTAAAACAACAACAACAACAAAGGTACAGGGTTTTAAAAATAACCTTGTATACTATCACTTATGAAAAGTTTATGTAAGTACTAGACCATTTAGAACAATAACTCTCAAGGCATTGTTCTAGGAGCATCAGCATGTCCTGGGAACCTGCTAGAAATACAATTTTCTCAGTTGTCACCCTAGTCTTACTGAAGGAGAAATAATTCTGGGCCTAGTAATTTGTGTTTTAACTAGCCATCTACAGGATTCTAATGCTCCCTAGTGTTGGAGATCACTGATTTAGAACATTTGGAATGACAATTGGGAGTAAATTCAATTGAGAGAACAAAATCAGACCCTGAAAAGAAGAAATCCCCATCCCTCCAGTAAGTCTAACACTTTATTATGAGATGTGACATTATAGTGAGAGAGGTGGTATAATTGGGAGGGGATTTGAGAATACATTGTAGTATGGAAACAGGAGCTTATTAAATTAGCACATTTTCGTTGAAAACAGACTAAATGCCAAACCCAAGGAAACAGAGCTAAACAAGTTAGCCATTGTATCCACTCATAGAAGTTACGCTCGAGATATCACATGCTTTTCCCTGGGAACGTCAGTGAACATCAGACAATTGATCTACAAGAAAGATGGGTCTAACTTCACCAAATTTCCCTGGAAACACAGTCATGGTATTTGGTAAGGGAAAAGTGTTCTATGAAAGCCAAAATTCTTTCCTGTTTATTTGCCCTTCTGACGTTACCAATGTTTTCCAAATGTTCTGTGCGTGCATGTGTGTATTTGTATGTGTGTATATATATACACAAGTATTCATAAGTAGGTACATGTTTACATGTACACACATACACACATATTCACATATACATATAGGTATACATATAGGTTACATATAGGGTACATATTTTCAAACACTTGACTTTTGTATCATCACCTTCCTTAGTTTGAAACTATACCTAAGTATAGTAACTTTAGATGCCGTGAATATCTACCAATCCATCTACTGAGTGTCCAGCTTAATAAATAAAACAATACTAATTTAGGTAAACCCCCCATGTACCCCCTCAGATCTCATTCCTGACCCTTCCCCTTGGTCGCAGCCATTATTTGTTGCTTTTTGGTCCATGGATTTATTAATGATTTATACGTTTGCCTCTATCCTTAAGCAATATGTAGTTTTGTTTTGTATGCTTTTAATCCTAAATAGATGACATCATAATGTATTCTGTAACTTGCTTTTATTCCTCCTCAAAATTACTTGTTGAGAGTGTTTGTGAGAGTCATTATTTGCAAGATGTGTCCAGGTAGATAGGGATAGATACAGATCATTCATTTTTTACTGCTCTGTAGTCCTCTGCACAATATCCAAATTTATTGATCTTTTCTTTTGTTGACATTTAAATTGTTGTCAGTGGTTTTCTATTATAAACACTGCTGATTTGTACATAATCGTACATTTCTCCTTTTGTATAGGGGGACGTTTTATATAGGTGTTATTCTAAGAGTGAAATTGTTTGGTTTAGGATATATTCATCTTCAGAAGCTATTGCCAAATTTCTCTCCAAAGTGAATTTTCAATTCCCACAAGCAGAATGTAAGATTCTGTCACTCCTCACTCTTAATCATATCTGGTATTGTTATGTATGTTAATAGGGATGAATATGATAGGTAGGCAAGAGTTTCTTCTTGTGGGATTAATTATGTTTCTTTGATTTTAATGAGATCAATAATATTTCCATACATTTATTGACCATTATAGTTTCCTTTTTGTGAAAAATTTGTATCTTGTGATCATTTTATATTGGCTTGGCCTTTATTTCTTTTATTTCTTCCTTCCTTCTTTTTTTCTCTATTTCTAGGAACATTTCATCAGTCCCTTGTCCTTTACAATGATATATATTATACAATATCTCCCCGTTTGTAGCTCATTTTTCTCACTTTGTTATATTATCTTTAGGAGCACATTTTTTTAAAAAAAAATTCATGCATTTAAATGATCAATCTTCTTATTTATGGTTTGAATTTTTTGTGGGTTACTTAAGAAATAGTATCCTGTGGATACAAATATATTATTTCTACATTTCAGAGTTTGCTTTTCACATTTAGGTCTTTAATTCAGCTGGAATTTATTTTTTGCTGTATGGTGTGGTGCAGGAATCCTTTATATATTTTTTCCACATGAATAGTTAATTGTTTCAGAAGCATTTAGTAAATAGTTCATATTTTTCCACTGATCTGCAATGCCATCTTTGCCTTATGTCAAGTTACCATGTGTGGGTGTATGTTTCTGGGTTCTTTATTCTACTTGTCCATATGTGTGCAAATACCATATTCTCTAAGTGACTGTGGTTTTAGAAGACTTGATATCTTATGTTATTACCTTGCTTTTCTTTCAAATAATATTTTGGCAGTTCTTGCTTGCTTTTCCAAATAAAGTTTAGAATCAGAATTTAAAATTGCATTGAATTTATGGATTAATGAGAGAATAAACATCTTTATCATTTAGCTTTCATTTTGTTGCTTATTAAAGTATTTTAATAAAATTTTATATCATTTGTTTCCTAAAAGTGATGCTCAGATTTGCTAGATTTGTTTCTAAGATCTTGTAGTTTTAAAAATTTTATTTTAATATTATGCATGTAGTCAAATGGCATTTCCTAACTTTGGCTTTGTTATAAAAGAATGCAATTAATTGTATAAGTAATTTACAAGTGTCTTTTGCTGAATTATCTCATTAATTTTAATAATGTGTTCATAGAGTTCATTGGATTTTATCTAGCAATTTTAAGTTCTAAAATCAATGCAAAAAAAATAGAATTGAATCCCAAGTCCAATGGAAATTTGTAAATTCCTTCATCTGCCATTTCATGTATTTATTATTATTATTATTATTATTATTATTTTGGAAAAGATGGAGTTTTAAATTTACAAAGTTGACTTATCAACCAAGAATTCATCTTAATTCATTCAAGTTTTGATAAATGTTCTGTCAAATGCTTTACTGGAATTGTAATATATATCATGTCTTTCTTCTTCTTTTGTCTTCGTCGTATCAAGAAAAATTCAGTTCTCAAACTTTAGTGACACAATTGTTTCTACAGAACTTACTGTTATTCTTTACTTTGCAGATTATTAAAGCATTTATTATTACTATTATTATTATTATTTTGCTATTAAGGCAATATAGTCTCAATGAGGGAAGAGGACATAGTGTAAGAGGCTCGGCGAGAATGGTACAGTTTTTAAAATACTGTTGTAAGGTATGGAAAAACAGCTGACTAGACACCTTGGTACTGAGGTCTCCAAATGTTGACTTGGAGGTATTTTCCACCTGCCATTGGTATGTCAGTGCAAAATATTCACACTTCTCCTATTGTGTTAGTTCCACTGTATTATTATTTTGTTACCACTAGACTGGGAGATCTTCAAGGTCAGGGTCATAATTTTTAAAGTTTTTTTTCCATAAATCTAATAAAACATCTCACATATAGCCCGGCCTCACAAAGTATTTGATGAACTCATCGCCCCTCCTACACTCACACAGAGAAGTCTGTGATGCTCTTTGAGTAGGCCATCTTTACCTCCAAGTCAGTCCATATGAGGTTTTGTAGTCATTATCTGTTTTCAGGCATTAGTCAGGGTCAGCTTCAAAGTAAATAGAGTTTGAATTCTAATTGTCCATGTATATTTAGTTCCTCAAGACTTTTTCACAGAGCCCGTTTCACAATAGCTTTTAGATTTAAAAAACAAGACTCTTGGCCAGGGACGGTGGCTCACGCCTGTAATCCCAGCATTTTGGGAGACCGAGGCGGGTGGATCACAAGGTCAGGAGATTGAGACCATCCTGGCTAACACGGTGAAACCCCGTCTCTACTAAAAATACAAAAAATTAGCCGGGCGTAGTCGTGGGCGCCTGTAGTCCCAGCTACTTGGGAGGCTGAGGCAGGAGAATGGCGTGAACCCGGACGGCGGAGCTTGCAGTGAGCCCAGATCACGCCACTGCACTCCAGCCTGGGTGACACAGCAAGATTCCGTTCTCAAAATATCAAAAACAAAACAAAACAAAAAACAAAAAACAAAAAAACCAAGATTCTTGATGTTTTAGTAGGAAGCCTCTCCCGAGCTACCTGAGTTGCTGAAAGACAGCCCATCTGAACTCCACATGCTTCTGTGTAAGATTGCATCAGATTTTCTTGATCAGTTTGTGTATGAAATTTCAATTCCAGATTTGGACCCTAAAGGTCATCCATCTGCATGCTTTAAAATGCAGTGGCTGAGGATTATTTAATTTAATTCTTCAGAATTTTTATGTTTTTCAAAATGTTGACTCACTTTATTTTCCTCTAAGCTTCCATTTTACCTATAAAATAGGGGTAATACAATGTTCCATCTTTTTGGTCTATATGAAGAACAAACTAAATGTTATATACTAACAATGTTAGCTTTTACCTGAGTCCTTTGCTCCCAGAAAACAACCAAGGGTTTAAAAAATATCTCACCAACCACTCCTTTGGGTCCCAGGAAATGGCTAATCTTTTTTTTTTTTTTTTTTTTTTTTTTTTGAGACGGAGTCTCTCTCAGTCGCCCAGGCTGGAGTGCGGTGGCGCCATCGCGGCTCACTGCAAGCTCCGCCTTCCGGGTTCACGCCATTCTCCTACCTCAGCCTCCGGAGTAGCTGGGACTACAGGCGCTGCCACCACGCCCGGCTGATTTTTTGTATTTTTAGTAGAAACGGGGTTTCACCGTGTTAGCCAGGATGGTCTTGATCTCCTGACCTCGTGATCCACCCACCTCGGCCTCCCAAAATGCTGGGATTACAGGCATGAGCCACGGCGCCCAGCCGGAAATGACTAATCTTAAAGGAGTGTGGTGCTCTTGCATGTTGAGGTAAGCTCCACTTCCACCATTCTTCAATGATTTGGCTAAGATCCCTTACTATCGTATCTCAAGACATCCATGACTCAGGGATGAGTCCCTTGTCTATCCACCTCCACAAAACCCCAAGTCCCCTTCTTTTTCTTTGATATGTTTCTCATTAATAAATGCTCTCTCTGTTGCAATAGCCTAAATAAAATAATCTCCTGTATTGTTTAGTGCATTTTGTCTTTGACAGTATAGATAATCTAGCGTGGTGCTTATACATAGTACATTTTCAATAAAGGTTTGTTCTTTTCTGCTTTCCCTATTAGCCTGCCCTATCCTCCAAAATTCTTTTAATTCACACCCTGAAGACAGCTACAACTTTTTGGAGACCTGTTATTTGCTGACTGTCAGCATCTATCTCTTCTATTGTGCCTCTGAAATATTTGTGCCTTGCATGTTTTCTTCTGTTGGACATGAATAGCTATGTTGTCTGACCAAGTGAGAAATTCCACCTCATGGTTTCATTTAGCAGACTTTACTAAGAAAGGACTGTGTTTTCTTTATACAGTTAAATATATATATAGAGAGAGATGTATGTATGTATATATACATATTTTTTCCACATGCAGGAAAATTTCATAGATCAAGTATTTTCTACTCAATGAAATTTCAGTGAACACACCCCTATAACCATCATTCTGATTAAGAAACAAAATATAACTAGGACCCAACTAGACTTGTAGCCCTTCCAAGTCAACACTTTCTCCACTCCTCCCCAAGGGCAACTACTATCCTGACTTCTAATACTATAGATTATTTTTGGCTTTTTAATCATTACATAAATGAATTCATGCAGTGTATATTATATATTCATTCAGTTTTCTCCAGTATGAATACATCCTAATTTATCTATATCACTATTAATTGATATTTCATTTTTTCTAGTATTTGGCTTTTATGAACTCTCTATATATACACACACACATATTTATGTACACATACATATATAGATAAATATACATATATACATATACATATATACATATATATCCCTTTTTGCTGCATGAATGTGTACATTTCTGTAGGTATGTATTTAAGAGTACAGTTGTTGCATCAAGGACTAGCTCTAGTATTTATTAAAGGGTTTTTCAGATTTGCATACTTCAATCAGTAGTGTATGAGATTTCTAGTATTTCCACATTCTTAACACTGATTTGTTCTCCATCCCTATAGTTTTATCTTTTGGGAATGTTATTTAAATGGAATTATACAGTATATACCTTCTTGAGACTGGTTCTTCTTACTCTGGATAATGTTTTTGAGAGCAATCCAAGTTGTTGGGTATATCAATAGTCTATTCCTTTGTATTGCTAAATGTATTCATTGTCTGGATACACTTTAGTTTTTGTTTTACTCAACCATTGAACTACATTTGGATTATTTCCAGTTTTTGGTGATTATGAATAGAGCCATATAAACATTTGTGAACAAATTTTTGTGTGACTGTAAGTTGGGGAATAACTAAAAGTACAATTGTGGTTCATATAGATAAAAATATGTTTCATGTTAGAAAAAAACAAAGTGTTTTTCAGAGTAGCTGTCCCATTTTGGATTCCTGCCAGCAGTGCATGAGAATTTCACCTGTTCCACATGCTTGGAAGCGTTTGGTATAAGTAGATTTTTTATTTTAGCCATTTTAATAGATGTATAGTAGTATCTCATAATAGTTTTAATTGCTAATGACTTTAACTTTTAAAAATTTATTTGTCATTCATGGATCTTTTTTGGTAAACTTTCTCTTTTGCTGATTTTTAATTGGGTTGTTCCTTATTGTTGAGTTGGAGAGTTTTTAAAATATTTTGGTTGCAAGGGTTTTATTGGATATGTACTTTGCAAATATTTCCTTTCAATCGGTAGCTTCTCTTTTCATTCTCCTGTTATAATTTTCAGCAAAGCATTTTTGAAAATTATGATAAATTTCAATTTACCAATTTGTTTTAAAGTATTATGGTTTTGGTATTGTATCTAAGAACACTTTTCCTAATCCGAAGTATTTTCTTCTATATTTTCTTCTAAAATTTTAGTTTTGTATTTTACCTTTAGCTCTTGGTCTCCTTTGTGCTAATTAGCATAGGTGTGAAGTTTAAGTCAAAGGTTTGTATTTTTATATAAATGTCCAATTTTTACAGTAACATTTGTTAAAAAGCTATCCTTTCGCCATTAAGTTAACTATGTACGTTTATTAAAAATCAACGTGCACATTTTGAATTTGTCGAAGTTTTTTTCTGTCAACTAATAATATTATGTATTTTTTGTTAGACTATTAATATGTTGGATTGCATTGGTTAATTTTAAATATTTATATATTTAATTATTTATTTTTATTGATACATATTAGAGGTACATATGTCCAGGGCACATGAGATAATTTGATACATTCATAAAATCAAATAAGAGTAATTGGGATATTCGTCACCTTAAACATTTATATTTTTTTTACACTAGGAACATTCAAATTATTCTTGTTTGTCTATTTGGAAATGTATGATCAATTAATGTTAACTATACCCACCCAACTATTCTATCAAGTATCAGGTCTTATTTCTTCTATCTAAGTTTATATATGTGCCCCCTAATCAACCTCTCCTCATCCCTCCTTGCCATCATCTTTCCTGGCTTCTAGTAACCACCAATCTACCATTCTTGCATTCATCATCCTTGCATTTGCTTCTTATGTGATATTTGTTTATGCATGTGTACATACACACACACATATATGCCAGGTTTTATTTGCTAATACTTCAAAGAAAATTTTTGTATCTAAGATTATGAAGAATTTTGAATCTACATAATTTTTGAAGGCATTTTAACTAAAGATTCTACTTCTTTATAGGAATAGGACTATTTGGTAGGTAGTTTGTGGTTTTCAAGAAATTGAGTCATTTAATCTAAGTTGTTGAATTTACCTCCATAGAGTCTTTCATAAAAATTATTTTTTATCCTTATAATATCTGTAGTGTATGTAGTAATATTTCTGATATTTATAATTTGTGTCTTCTCTGCTTTTTGTCAGTTTTACTAGCAATTTATTAATTTTATTGATTTATTCAAAGAATCAGCTTTTGGTTTTTTGATTTTTCTCTATTGTTTCTCTATTTTAATTTGTCAATTTTTGTTTTTATCTGTATTATTTCCTGGCTTATGTTTGCTTTGGGTTTATATTTGCTACTTTTTTTCAGTTTATTAAGGTTGGGAATTTAGATTTGAGATTTTCTTCTCAAATTACATGCTATAAATGTAATGCCACAGATAAACATTTAATGCTATAAATTTCCTTCTATACACTGTTTTAATTCCATATACAGCATTCCATATGTTGTAAATTTTCATTCTTATTCAGTTCAAAATATTTTTAGATGAGATCGGGCACATTCAGGGTGGTATGACCATAGATGCCAGTTCAAAATATTCTCAAATTGTCCTTGAGATTTCCTCTTGAACCCACTGCTTATTTTAAAGTGTATTGTTTAAGTATGTAGGGCTTCCCCTGTTATCGTCTTGCAATGGTCAATAGTATAAATCCATTGTAGTATAATGCAAATAATGTTTTGCCTTATTTTAATATTTTAAACTTGTTTGATTTTGTATTCTGCAGTTGTTGGATGCAGTATCCTTCAAATTATTTTTCTGTACTGTACTCCTTTTCCTTTCCTTCTGAGTCTGCTTTGATACAAATTTTAGATCTTTTGATGTTGTCCCACCAGTTTCCAGAGGAAAAAACAACCTTTTTTTCTCTGTTGGTCACATTCATCTACTTCACGTTCACTGGCTCTCTCCATCATCTCCATTCTGCTTTTAGGCTCATTCAGGGAGGTTTTGTTTTATTATAATTGTGGTTATTATGTTGTTCAGTTCTAAAAGTTCTGTATGGTTCTTCTTCATAACTTCTCTTACTTGCTAAGACCATCTATATTTTCATTCATTTCAAGAGTGTTAGCCCTTCTTGGAACACTTTAATAATCGTTGCTTTAAAGTCTTTATTTGATATTTACAATGTTTTGTTGTCTCTGCATTGACAACTGTTGATCCTCTCTTCATTTGAGTTGAGCGTCTCCTGGTTCTTTGTTTGTTGTGTAATTTTGGAACGTATTCAAGATATTTTCAATATCTAGTTATGGGAACCTGGATCTTTCTAAAGTCCTATGGGAACTGTTGATATTTTTCCTTTAGCAGGCAATCAACTCAATTGTGTTTAGGCCACAAATTTTAACTAGCCTATTATTTAAATTACAAAATGTCAGTTTAGTTTTCAAAGATTTTGCAGTGCTGTTTGGTGTGTGTTAACCAATGGATAGTCTGGAACCTAAGAGACGATATATCCCACAGTTTTCTCAAAGCTTTTTATATGTTGTTTAGGGTTGGATCTGTGAATGGGCAGCTTAGGAGTCAGCCCAGGAGTTCATGAGCAACATTAAGCCGTCATTTTTTCTAAACTCCTCACTGTAATTTCGCTGTACTTTCTAGTTTCCCGAGGGTCTCTATTTCTGTTGTCCATCAGGAAGGCTTGGACAATAGCTATTCCACTCTGCCTTGACTGTATCTGTGTCTAGAACTAAGTGGTGGAAAGGGAGGAGGAGAAAAAAAGCAAAGCAACAGGCATTCTCTCCATCCTCCTTGGGTCACACCTTCTCTGATCAGAGAGTTTCAGGTGCCTGCGGGCCCTCTCTGCTGCCATTGTCACTACACCATCACAGCTATACAAGAGAGCAAAATAGAGAAAACAAAACAACAACGACAACAACAAACTCTCAGGGGATTTATTTATACTCCAAGGTTTAGGATTCTTCTCTTCTGCACCTCAAGCTAAAACTAGAACAAATGTCCTGGTGTTCCGTCTGGCGCTGACTTCTAAGTTGAAGGATGCCTCAAGTCCAGAGCTGAGGATATCGGGGGGAAAAAAATAAAAATTTACTTTTGGGTTTCAGGTACATGAAATTCTGATCTCTCCTTTTTATCTAGCTACTTTTAAGATTTTCTCTTTGTCTTTGGTTTTTAGTAGTTTTATTCTAATTGTTGTAGATACAGTTTTTATTATATGCAAACTGGCTGGGGTTTATCACATTTATTAAATTTCTTTCTTTATACCTTTTATCTCGGCTGTTATCTCTTCAAATAGTGTTACTTCCTTCTCTTCCTATTCTCCTTCTAGTATTCTAATCACACATATGTCATACCTTAGTGGGTTTTTTTTAATGTCATCGATGTCTCTTACATTCTTTCCAGAAATAAGCATGTTTTTCCCCCTATGCTTCACTCTCAGTACATTTTACTGACCTCTCTTCTTGTGCATTCATCTTTCCTTTAGCTTATCTGCCCTATTATTAAAAGCATCTACGAGGTTTTTAAATTTAGCTATTTAATGGTTTGAGCAGAGTATATTCATTTGATTCCTTTTTATAATAAAAATTATCTGATAAAATTTTTATCTTACTATTTTTTAATACTGTAATTATGGTTTTTTTAACATTTCCATCTAGTAACTCCAATATCTAGACTTCTAGTGGATTGTTTTTATTGTTCATTTTTATTGTAATTTCTGGTCATTTCATCTTGTCTCTTAGTGCATTTTAATTTTTACTTGACTACAGGATATTTTGTACAAAAAATCATAGAGATTATTTAAGGATCTGGGCAATGTGATCTATCTCCAGAGAGGATTTACTTTTGCTTCTGTCAGACATATCACTTTAATGCAATCTGACATTATGCTCAGCTTTGAATCCCAGTTTTGGTCTTTGCAAAACTTTCATTTGTTTTCTCTCACAAGTAGGGTGTAGCCCTTTGGGGATATACCTAAAATTGCTGAAAGCTCTGTTGACCTTTTCGGCCTATTTGCCAGTACCTGCTAATTAGCAAACACCAGCAATGTAAAGCACAGCTGAATGTTAAGATCACGTCTCTGTTCTTTCCTTCTCTCTGCCATCTTGCCTACTCAAGTCTTTGATGCCTTATAACCTCTCTTATGAAGAGATAGTCTGTGAGTATTCAGTGGAAGTGTTCTTCTGACAGTCTGATTCATCTTGAAGCAAAAGTCCCAGTTTCATTTTATATTTTTATGTTTTTCTGGAAAGAATAAAATTATAATGCTAAATTCAATGGAATATGTTTTATAAATCTCAAATGTTGCAATACAAACAAAATATTCTTAAAGCATTATAATATTTTCCGTTTAAAAACCACACTGTTTTTCAGCAAATAATTGTGTTTTATCAGGCTTATAAGAGAAACTTACTTAAAAGGCTATGACAATATTTTCCTCAATAATTGGGATCAATTTTATGTTGAAAAATTCTAAATTTTTATCACTATTATTTACAATAAAATAGATAATTTTCCTGAGAATTTGCTACATATCAGCAACTATGCAAGCTACATGATCAGTATTTAGTAAAATTAACTAAAATAAAAAAGGTTTCTACTGAAATTATAACAGTGGTCAGTCAATGGAATTCTGTTCCTAAATCAATGTATTTTATGCCTTCTTTACTATTTCAGAAGTATAATGGATATGAAAAGAGACAACTTTCCTCAGTATTTCCTGATTGGTATATCCAGCTAAGAGGCCAAAAACACATTTTCTCCAGCAATTCAATCTGTACATTGTTGTATTCAATAGCCTAACTCAGCTGCTTTACATGTGGTGAAGAGTACTTGACCCTGCCCTGTCTATTCACTGCCTTACATGCTCTGAACCTTCTTAGTTAGAAATCCAGAGAGCATTTGTGTTTGGTTCAATTGCGTACAAATTGGCATAGTCCCCTAGCATCTTGGACAAAAGTTCTAAGCTAAGAGATACACGCTTGAAACCAACTCACTACCTGCGCAGCTCTTCTGCTTTGGAAGAGTCTGCATTGTTGGCAATGCAAGAGAAGGAATATGTAAAGGAATATATTAATCAGATTCCGATTCAGAGACCATGATGTCCTAGACACATAGATCCACTGGGAAGTGCTTTAATTATTATATAAATTATGGTCTTCATGGTGAGTGAGAGAACTGCCCATCACTGTCACTTCTGTACCGTCCTTTCCGTCTGCTTAATCTTTTATTACACACACACACACACACACACACACACGCACACACACAAGACTGGTGTCAACCCTTCGAGCTATGATAAAAGAGAGAAGACTAATGCTTACATACTTTTTGTTTTTACAAGTTTATCTCCCCTTCCTTAGGACAGGAAGCTATAAACTAACCCCATCCCCACCTTCTGGCACTTAAATAAATACAATAAAAATAAAATTATCTCCAACTGAAATCACACTGTTTCACGTGCTTCGGATAAAAATCAAGGTATTTACAATTGCCACTCAAAAAGAAATGTCCTTGGCTTCCAGAAACTCAGCCCATGAATCCTCTGGAAACATGTTAGCATTAAAAAGTAAGTCTGGAAAGCATCTAAATGGCCAATCTGATTTTTTCTTTTTTCCCTAAGCTCTTTGGGGGATTTTTGTCAATTATGTAATCTAATTAAAGTATACTCAATTTCAACAGTCATTACAGCTACTTCAAATATTTTCCAATATTTTATAGAGGAACTTTCTAAAAGTTTTTTTGAATAGTGAATAAAACATTCTGGATGGCAGCAAGACTAAATTATTCTGGACAAGAACTATTAGTATATTAAAAATAAGCATTAGACTTTGGGGAGAAAAATGTACAGGGTGTAACATTTTTCATGTGGCTACAATGAAGTAAGGGATTTGAAGGCAAAAACAAATCTGGCAAATTATAAGTTAGGGTAGTAATTCAAGGAAGTCATAAAATAGAAGACTTTTATTGCACCATGGAGACAGTTTGGTGCTCTTAGTGGATTAAAAAGCATGTGGGACTGTGAGGCTGGAAAAGATGGAAGCTTAAAAGAGTTGGTGGGTTAAATATTAACAAAGAAAAGATGTTTACTGACAGTTTCTGCAAACATGCTCTAATAAATAAGATCCTCCAAGCATTCAAAAATAGAACTGTGCAAAGCCACAAAAATCTATGCTATTGATCTTCCCACCAAACTTGGTCTTCCTCAGCAATGCATGACTTCACTGTCATCAGAATTTGTGTTAGTCCTTCTGGAGAATGTTACCAGCATAGTCAAAACCTAGTAAAAATGAAAAAAAAAAGGTGACAATTTTGCACTTGTCTTTAAAAACTAGCTACAGTGCACTGAAAGCAGTAAAGTGTGGTGGAAATGTGCGAATGTGAGCTTCAAACAGACCTGAGCTTAAATTGTCAAGTCGCACAAGTTAGCCTCTCTGAGCCTCAGATTCCTTAGCTGTAGAACTGAGGTCATCATACACAATTCTCAGGGTTGCTTTTTAGTGTAAAAGTTGCTTTTTTAAAGTTTAATGTGCATATTAAACACCTGTAGAATCCTGCTGAAATGCAAATCCAATTCTGTAAATCTGGAGTAGGATCCTGAGTGTTTAGCAAGCTCCCAGGTGATGCCTGTGCTGCTAATCCCTGGGGCACATTTTGATAGAGAAGCTTCAAATTCTCAAAGCATTTAGTGTACACTTAACTAACCTGCCATTTAATTTTAATAATAACATTTTGCTTTTGTTCACAGTAACTTTTCTATATTTCTACATCGGTCTTTTTAGGCTTACAAAATAGCCCTTGGAAAAAAGAAACGAGGTATTTCCATCCTAAGAGGAAGCACAGACACATTACAATGAGTGGATATGTCCATGGTCTTGAATAGAGAGGAGGCATGGCCCTGTGAGAGTCATTCACTGAGTCTTCAATACACCCCGTGTTGAAGACTAAAAGTTTTAAATGTATTTACCTTTTCAGCTAATTGCATAGCTTTTAATGCAATGAAAGGAAGGAAACCAAAAGCCTTGACCATCAACGCATTATTAAAAAATACATAGAGATATATATATGTAATAAGCTCATTTAATATGTCTGAAAAGTATGATATTAAAATAGCCACATTTGTAGACATCAGGAAGAGCTTAGTGAAAAAATATTTCAAGTCCTGCCCACCACATGTAAATAAACTCTTTAGAAGACTTCACTCGAGAGCCTTGGCAAAGCTTAAAACAAACTAACAGTAAGTGATGCTGAGGGTTAACAAGAAAAATCACCTAGAATAGGCTTTTAAGAAAAGACAAGCTGCTCTAATAACAACTAGACAATTATCTGAGCTGTAGCAGGCTTCAAATGTTTGTATCTCCTACTGTAATGGTTTTTCCAAAGAGAAAAGACTCAGGTACTGATTTTACAACCATAATCTAGCATCTTTTCATGAATTATTTTCATCTTATTAGTTTCATTAACACATTTGAGTACTAAGATTAAGCAGATGTTACATAAAATGTCCTTTGTACTTTTTCATTTTATCTTTTAATGTAATTTTTAGAACTAGGTAAGGGTAATTAAAGGAAAGAAGTAAAAATTAACTCTATTTGGATGTATTATACTCAAATGAAATGTGCTGAATGAACACACTGTATCTAGTTTCCTTTAAGAAGCTGTACACATTCTTTGTTGTAAAAGAAAGAAGAGCTAAATATCTAGGTATGAGACAAAGCTTAGAGATGGGTGTTAATGACTGTGAGTTGACTCTGCACACAGCACTGCATTTTATTGTGTTTGTTTTGTTTTGTGCTTTGCTAAAACCAAACAGGATGTATACCTCTAAGGGTTCCTTCTCATTGTAAGATTGAAAATCATAGCATTTTTTTTCTGTCAAAAAATATAACTGTTCTTATAGGGGAAAATATGTTTCTAAAAGCATTATTTAAATTTTTTTTCACATGGCAAGACCCATATCATTGCATTTCTTCTCAAAAGGTTAGTGAAGCAAAGAAGGAAAACAAACTGTTTATAGATACCAGAAATTTAACCATACCTGGGAAGGAAACAATGATATTACCATAGTCATAGTATTGTGGTAAACCTGAAGAATCTGTAGGTCACATGGGCAGAAATAAACTACCATCTGCTTCTACCAGCAGGTGGATGAGAAAACATACCGCCTTTCTCACTAATTACCTACAACACCATCTAACTCTAAATATTTTGCATGTAGAGATTTCCGTTCTATGTTTATAAATACACATATAGGACAAAGAAACACTTATTTTAAAGATCTTAATATCTTGTTTGTTAAGCAATTAGTATTTAGGAGAGGGGCTATGTTGACAGCTCTGCAAACAGAAGTTTCCGATTCATCTGCTAAAGAGGTACTCGCATACCTTGGCAGGCTTCCTCACTCTGCTTTGTTGAATGGTTTACCCATATTCTACATATAACCACGGTGTCTTTCCCAAACCACCTTGGATATCTAGCTCAACAATTAATCTGTTAAATATTAGAGAAGAGTAGAGTAGTCTGTTCATTCCTTGAATCAAGAAATGTCAATTTAATGTCAAAATATTTTATTTTATTTTATTTTCTCATAGAGGCACCTGGGCTATTTAATCACATCAACAAATAATTATAAATGAAGCAAAAAATCCAATTATGAATTCCAGGAAAGTAAAATATGCTGTAACCATTATCCATGAAGTCGCTTTCATACTTCTTTAGCATAACCATTTGAGCATGTTACATGTTTGTGTGACAGCAAATTTTATCTACACACTAAAGTCTATCTTCTCTTCTTCCTGGAAAGAGCTGGGTTACATTTTGCAGACTTCCTTGCAGTGAGGCTTGGCTGTGTGACTGAATTCCAACAAACAGGATGTGAGCGGACTTGAAGGGTATCACTTTCAGGTTTCATCCACTAGATACTTCTATGCATGTTCTTCCATGCTTGGCTCCTTTTCTGGCTGACCAGGATGAGGGTAACCAGGGTGAACATAAAATATAGGTGTGGAAGGAACCAACACCATGGCTACTGAAAATCCTAGACTTTTTACTCCTTCAGAGTTTTCATGTTAACAAGGAAAAAAATCTACTGTTTTTGAGACATTATGCATTTGAGAATCCATTGTTATAGCAGTTGACAATATCCTATATCATTAGACAGCACTCCCGAAAAGTTTGAAAATCGATTTATTGTATTTTTGAATAGCCTAATGCTTAATCAATCCAAGGTACTCTTCATTCTATTTTCAACACATCAGGGATCTCTATTAAAGTTTTCCTTAAAAGTTCATATTAATTATTTATATTTGTTCATTCCTAGGACAGGAGAATACTATTGCCACACACACAAAAAAAGATTTTTAGAGATAAGTTTGTTGATTGTGAAAGCAAAAAAAAAAAAAAAAAAAATCAAAAACAAAAAAATACCCTAAAGTTTAGTATGTAGAAACAGAGGAAACCGAATTAGCAAATAAAAATAGAGGATTCCCAGTAAAATTTGAATTTTAGATGAATAACTACATTCTTCTAGGTATAAATATGTCCACCATGATATAAGAGGCAAAGCAGGACATGCTTATACTAAAATTTTTTCATAATGTCTGAAATTCAAATTTAACTATATGTTCAGTATTTTATCTGGAATCTCTAATCAGAATGGACACAGTCAAAACACAAATTACTGAAAAAGTCAGGTTGAATTGGAAAACACTGGAAAAAAATTAAAAAGAAGAACAGTTTAAGCATGAACTTAAATGATGAGGATAGAAGTAATATTACTAACAAATAATAAAGCACTCAGAAGAAAATAATAGAAAAAAGACTAAAAAGTTGAATAAATCATGATGGAAAAATCACATCATAAAACAGAAAGGAAGGACTTGAGAAGACAAGGGATGACAGATTAGTCATATGATAGTAAAATTGAAGAACACCAAAGACAAAGAACTTCTAAGAGCTAAGATCCAAATCTAAGAATAAATTCTAAGAAAAATTTTACGAACAATTCTAAGAGATCCTAGAATGGAAGGAGAAAAGGGTAGATCATACACAAATGCAAAAGAATCAGTTTTCCAGTAGACAATTTGGATGAGAGGATAACTCAACACAATCCTCCAGATTAATACAAAGCCACCGACTTCACCAGTAGAGTAGTGTACCAGCTGGCTTGGCAGGCATTCATTTATTAGCAAGATAGCCTTCATTCTAGAAGTCATTAATTTATTCCACAAATAGTAAGGTTTTACAAAACGTTTTATGCTCGGCATTGATCTCTCTAAACACTGAAAGTTTAGATGCAAGAACTTTGCTTAAATCTCAGTGTACTAAATGTATTACATCCTTCTAAACCAGCATGTCCTGCAATATGATATAGAACACTGATGTTCAACAACTGCTAAATAAGTTTGTTAAAAACAAAAAAAGGACAAAAGGATGCTTATGTTAGGAAATGACTCATCTTCTTAGAGATTAACATTGCATGTTGCATATAAAATACTAAAAAATCAAAAAAGAAATCCAACTTTGTTTAACTCAGCACTTCTTATTAAACACACTTGACCACAGAAAACTTTTTTTTTTTTTTTTTTTTTCAGGAATACCAAGTAACATTTCCAGAGACCCCAGTGGCCTGGGGAACTCAGTTTAGGAAAATTAGTGTTTTCATTTAAAAAATAATTAACATAACATAATAACATTCAATAGTAAAAACAGTTACACATTGAATGGAATACATAAACTGTATCAGCTATGATATTTAGCCATATAAATAAAGAAAATACCATCTCACTTCTTTATGTCATTTGTTTAAGCATTTTTCTTATTTCATATTTATTAAATGTGCTTTTGCAAAAACAGTCACAAGAAAAAAACACACTGAAGCAACTAAAGTTGGTTCTGAAATTTATACCCGACAGTACTTAACTGTAGAAGTATTAAAATTACTATGGTACACATGGGGACTCACAGGCCCAGGATTTACTATCACTGAAATCACCCCTGAGTAGCTGAGTACATTACAAAACACAACACTATAAAGGAGACTGCAATATGGGAACAATGTGCTAGGAAAGCATTTCAGTAAATAAAAACTCACAGACTTTATGGCTGTTGGTAATACTTGTCACTTAATACAGTTTATAAAAATTTCCTTATTAAATTTTGTAGGGCAAAATAACACATCTTCCAATTTCTAACAGTGATGTTGACATAGGTTTCAAAAGGCTGCAGCTGCAGTCTTCCCAGACCTTTCTCCACGACGTTATTACAATACGTGTTGTTCTGAAATTTTCAATTCAGCTATAAACAATCTACTTTATCAACAACATGCTTTTGCACTTTTTGAAATGGTGCTTTGAGGCAGATAAATGAAAATAAGGATGGCAGAGTGCCAATAAAAATTCTGCAGACTGTGTCTTCAGTGCAGTAAAGGCTAAGGCAGCACAAGATTTTATGTATGTATTTGTTTACTGTTGATTCCAGAATTCATTTCTATCCTTACAATAGCTGCGTTATTTTTGCTGATGGTTTGTTCTAATCCCAACTGACACTTTTAGATAATAATGGCTCACACACTTTTAATCAATACTAAAAGAAGTGGATTTTTTGTTTTTTGTTTTGGAAATCTGGCATTTTTTCATTGCTATACTTGTCTACGGGGTAAATGGAGGTTAGGAGTTTTTAGGACATATTAAAAGTGCCATTTACTGCCCGAAACTCAGCTATTTTGAGTGTATAAGACCTGGATTCCAAACTGAGATCTCTTTACTCTAAAGCATTTTTATGTAAAAGATAGTTACACACTTTTAGGATTCTTCACAAAGTTTGCTTTAAAATGATCTGTTATGTGAAATAACAATGAAAAATAAAAGTTATTATATGTTATGAAAGAAAAGAGGCTGTGAAACTGCATTTCTCCACTTCATATTGGTTTATTATGAGAATTTCAAATTCCAGTTTAATTCTCTGTAAGTGAATTTTAATTTTATCCACACTAATTAAAGACTTGCTGTTTGATATTAGTTTGGAAATGCCCAATTACAAAATACGTTTTAACATCATGGGCTTTCACTTCTAAAAGGATGTCCTTAGGGATCCCTTCTTAGTAATTAGTAATTTTATGGAGTTTGTAGTCAAATCACATATGTCCATGATCCAAAGTCTTCCACAAACCTAGCAAAATTTTATTCATTTTTAAAATTATAATGAAATGATTTGTATAAGCTTAGAAAATTTAAATAAAGTTAGATTTTAGAGTTCTAACATTGAAAAGTAGATTTTAAAGGGGCTCAGTATGAATGCTTGCATACAATAAGCAATAAATATCAGTGAACTCTACTTTATCTGTGTTTGTCTTCATATTACCTGAAATCTGAAGAATGTTCATGCCAAAATACTGTACAAATTTAACAGTCTAAAATTTACTGGTCTTTTATTTTTGGTTAAAAACACAATTCCAAAATTATTTGATATTTCACGGCACAGTTATATTTACTTGAAATTAAATATGAAAAGTAAGCCTTTAACATATTTTCCTGTCTCTATCAACAGGAAATAAATGCTCTTATCACCATGAGGAATTTCTGGAAATTCATATTTTCTTGAGTGTTGATTTAGTGGCTGTGATAGTTTTATTGTAGCCTCTTTTAATACATATTTTAAATTATAAATTTAGAAATTATTATAAAGTATATAAATCCAATAATTTTGTATTAATAAGGTTGCTACCTCAGCACAATTTCCATGAGGACTCACAAATTGTGAGTGGAATTATAAAACATTCCTAGGTAAAAATGAATACTCTTGGGGAATAATTCTAAACCATGTATTTATGGAATTTCAAAAATAAAGTAAATTTGGACACATTGCTGTGACATCTATGTTCCCATCATACTTGACAAGTCAAAATTGGATTAGAACCATTCTACTTTGTACTTGAAAACAAAGAGAAAATAAGAATTCTTAAAAAGCACCAAATAGAGAACAGAATTAAAGTTCATTTCCACCCACATATACACAACAAAAAGATTAAATAAGGGAAATATAAATGGTTCTTTTAACGGATAAAAAATGAAAAAGTTATCTCTGGGCTGTTCCATAGCCAGTCTCAGTTACCTCTAACTCTTTAAATTCACTCCATTTCTGTTCTTACTACTTCCTACTCTAATCACCCCTGAGGCATTCACCAGGAACTTTTGCACATATTTTGTGTTTTTCCCACCTCCCTGTCTTCTGCAATCACCACAGTTGCCTGTCCACCCAAGTCCAAGGATTCTGTAGAATTTTAACATGTATAGATGATAGGAATGGTCTCATAGGATGAGAGTGTGATATTTGCTATGAACTTTTGGTACCAATCTTCCTGTGTAATAGAATCTACTCACACACCACTCCCACAATTTCCTGAACATGCTCTGTTTCATGTTTCTGCCCCTCTGCATACACACTCTACTCAGGTTGTCTTAAATGACCTACCCTCAGACTTCATCTGGGTAAAACTTTGCTCTTTCAAGGCCCAGATACATGTTGTTGTTTTCAGTAAAGCCTTTCCCAGCTCTAGGAAACCAAACAACCGTATTCCATGAAGTTCTGTAATTACCGGTCTACATATAGATCACTCCTCACTCAATTCTGAATGATTTGAGGACAGGAACTAAGCCTTATTAAACTTTCAGCTGTACAGTGTTCCAAATATTGTTGACTGAGTAAAAGAACCAAAAGGAGGATTCAATTATGATTTAGCAATAATCTTTTGAACACTCACATGACACAGATGTTTTGCTAGGACTGTAGGAGACACAAGTTAAACAAGATGTGAAACTCTCCAGGAGCTTGAGCTCCCAGGGTGGAGCTTCCTCCCGTGAGACAGAGACAGGACAGACCATGATGCATGCTATGGCAGCTACTCGGGCCTACTGTGCTCTGTGTACAGAGTGATATAGATGCTCTGGTATCAGGCACAGATAAAATGGCAAGCCATCACTTAATCACCATTTTATTGAGAACATATACTGCGCTAAGTACATTGGAATCATGTCTTTTCATCATTATGAAAGCTGTATGATGATAGGAAATAGTATTATCCCCATTTTACAGATGAGGAACACGGGACTTAGGTGGGTAAAGATACTTGCCTGCCCACTTACTTTGTAAATGACATATTTAAGATTTGAATACAGACTCTGGAGCCCACACATTGTTAATCTTTTGGAAGTCAAAACATTTTATTTAAAAAGCAGTTTCTTTTAGAGGTACTTTTAAATGTAATTCTTTCGTAGGAAACTGGCACAATTTTTATTTGAATAGCATTTAATCCTTAAGATAAATTCTGGTTAGAACAGGTTAATTAACAAATTCAATATGGCAACACCTCAGCACAAGTGTTCGTGGAGTGAACGCATTCCCTTTTCTAGGGTTTGGGCCCACTGTGTTTAAATAACTTAACTGGCAATTTGAGCATCTGGTGTGTTTATTTAATCTCTCAGCATTTTAGCATCAGATTCTAAAAGAGGGAATTATCAGTTCCTACTTCCTCAATCTCATGCTTTTTAACACTGGAAAACTGATGTGACATCCTGAAAAATATGTCCTATAAATACCCAAAAGTGGCTGCTTTTGCTAGAAGTAGCAGTAGTGGCACTATTAGACAGATGTGACCATTTTAAAACTTTTAGAAAAGCTACACATTATTGCTTTTAAACACAGACAACTTGTGAGAAAGAAAAGAACACGGACGTGCACAATTTAATATGGAATTGGATTTCCTTTGTTACATACACATGAGAAATATTATCTGAGAAGTAAAAGATGTGAATGAGTAAAGCTGTAAGTTGATAAAGTGCATTGAGTTGCTGGACGAACTATGCAAAAACAAGTTCAAACATGTGAAAATGTGACTGGTAATCTTGCCAAAGTCAGAGATGCTGAAGGAAGTACAGGGTAGATCTGAGTACAGGGTAGATCTGCAAGCAAGAGTCAAGGTTTGTTGTACATTCCAGTTAGATATCATTCCCCTTGCCCTATATGTCCACCCTTCTTACTTCTATTAGGTGCCATATTCTCCTAGACACAGGAAACACATTCTAGGCGGAAGAGAAAAGAAAACCCGAACTTTGAAGCCTGTATATAAGTTCACTGTGGCGGATCTCGTTAATGCAAATGACATGACCAGCTAGCCCTAAGAAAGCTGAGCAGAATGAGCCTAGGAGGCCTCCTCTCTGCATGGGCACATGGCACACCCATCAGCACTGACAGAGCTTAAGCATTCATATCGAGGGGCTGCAAACCCCTGGGCAGAGACGCACTGTATACACACTAGATATGGAAAATGTATGAGGAAAAAAGATTAACTGACAAAAAGTTAATTAAAACTGCTCTGATTATGAGGTAGAATTTAACAATTACTTTAAAAAATGCAGTGTGACACAGTGCAGCACTGCAGCTGAATTAATCATGAATGAGGAGAGCAATGTTTAATTTTTGTGTGCAGGAGAAAAACACTCAACAGATTTGACAATTAGAGCAGAGTAACAGCATTGCATGGCACAATGCAAAGCGGGTTTTCCCAGTGGTTTTTTGGGAGGGAGCTAAGCAGATGTGCTCAAATATTTACAAATGCACAATATTCACACGCTCTTCAGCTGCCCACCCTGCTGATTTCGCAAGAAATCGTCTTCAATCTGGAGGTCACTGAGGGAGCGATGCGCACTGGGTCTCACACAACTCCAAGAGCAGCTCAGACAAGGCCCCCTGACTGCCTGCAATTCATGCATTGGTTGTAGGAACAGAGAGGGCCAACAGGCTCTTTTAAATACTCAGCTACCAGGATTCCCTTTGTCCCACAAAGTGGGCAGCACATGCAATTATCATGGATGAGGCAGGCTCTGCTCTGGAACTGCTGTTGTTTGGTAACTGTTCTCAATGAGCATTTCCACAACCCAATACTAGCTCTGTTTAGAAAGTTCATACTTGAAGCTGTGAAGTAGCCAAGATGACCATAAAAACCCCTGCAAGCATGGCCCTGTATAAATGCTTTGCTTTGCAAATTTCAGACTGAATGTTTACCCACAGAATTATTTCAATTAATATTAGGGCATAGAAGTTTTTTTTATTGCAATTTTATTGAGATATAATTCATATGTAGTTCATTCATTTAGAGTACATAATTCAAAGATTTTTGGTATATTCACACAGTGATTGTACAACAATCACTACAATCAGTTTTAGAACGCCTTTTATCACCCCATAAAGAAACACATTGCTCTTTGGTTGCCATTGGCCAATCCTCCCCTTCCCCCAACCCAAGGCAAGCACCAATTTGCTTTCTCTGTAGATTCACCTACTCCGTATATTTCATATAAATGAAATAATATTATAGTGGTCTTTGCGACTGGCTTCTTTCACTGAGCATAACGTTTTCAAGGTTCATCCATGTTGTAGGATGTGTCAGAACTTCATTTTTGTGGCTTAATAATATTCAATTTATGGGCATACTCAATTTTATCCACCAATGGACACTTGATTATTAATACTGCTTCCATGAACATTTGTGTACAGGTTTTTGTTTGGTCATCTGTTTTCATTTCTCTTGAATACATACCTGGGAGTAGAATGGCTGGGTCGAAACCAAAAAGAAGACGATGTTTAGTTTTATGAGGAACTGCCAGACAGTAGCTGCACCATTTTACATTCCTACCAGCAGTGGATGAGGGCTCTGATTTTTCCACATCCTTTCGATCTCTGGTTATTATCTATATGTATTTTTTTATTAAAGCCATTCTAGAGAGTGTGGCTTTGACTTGCATTTCTCTGATACCTAATGGTCTTGAGCATCTTTTTATATGTGCATGGGCCATTTTTGTATCATCTTTGAAGAAATGTCCATTCAGACTGTATTAGTCCATTCTCACACTGCTATATAGAAATATCTGAGACTGGGTAATTTATAAAGGAAAGAGATTTAATTGATTCACAGTTCCTCATTGCTGGGGAGACCTCAAGAAACTTACAATCATGGTGGAAGGCAAAGGAGATGAAGGCACCTTCTTCACAGGGCAGCAGGACAGAGTCAGTGAAAGCAGGGGAAATGCCAGACGCTTATAAAACCATAATATCTCATGAGACTCACTCATTATCATGAGAAAAGCATGGAGGAAACCGACTCCATGATCCAGTTACCTCCACCTCGTCCCACCCTTGACACGTGGAGATTATGGGGATTATCGGGATTATAATCCAAGATGAAATTTTGGGTGGGAACACAGCCAAACCATATCACAGACCCTTTTTCTATATTGTAGTTTTTATTTGTAATATGTTGTCTTTTAATTATTGAATTGTAATTATTTTATATTTATATTCGTATATAAATGTATATGATATATGATGCATTACATATGTGTATACATATATATTCTAGATGCAAGTTATTTTCTCTCATTTGTTGGGTTGTCTTTTTAATTTCTTGATAGTAGCCTTTGAAGCATAAAAGGTTTATTTTTATGAAATCCAATGAATCTATTTTTTCTGTTGCTGCTTGTACATGTCATATCTAAGAGAACATTGCCAAATTCAAGGCCACCAATAGTTTACCCCGTGCTTTCTCCTAAGAGTTTTATAGTTTCAGTGCTTACATTTACATCTTTGGCCATTTTTTATTTTTATACATAGTAGTGGATCCAACTTCTTCTTCTTTTTTTTTTTTGTCTTGTGGATATCCATTGTCCCAGCACCATTTTGAGAGAACATAGACATTTAAAAAATTACCACTCCTTTTATTCTCATGCCTCTTCCAATTCATGTCTTTATCACCCCACAGCAGGCTTTTGGAGGGTATGGGAGGAAGGACTCTTAATGATATCCCAGTGATGAGTATGTGCATATTCCATTTGGACTGATCATCTCTGCCACAGTCCACTTACCATATTCTTCCCACATGTCCAATAACTCTCCAAAGCACAAGATTTGGAGTCCTAGATCTAGACTTATTCTTAGCTTTCCTATTTATTAATCATGTCAACTAGGGAAACTTATTCCAACTCTTCTAGCTTCTTTTTTTTTTTTTTTTTTTAATCTGTTAAGTGAAGTGAGTGAAACAGAAGTGAACACACTGGGGCTCTGTCCACATTCCCTCAGACTTTTTTCATGGGTACTCCTTTCCTCAGCTCCTATGGCATTTGCTTCAAACAGCCTGCATCTGAATTTCTCTTTGGAAGACTTCCCTTGAGTCACTAGAACCATTTTTCCTGCCTGGGCAGAAAGCTGGAAGTGACTGGGAGTTACATTACCCGCTAGGGATATGGAAGCCTCTACCTTATGGGGACAAGATCCAAGCTGTAATTTGCCCTCCAAAGTTCTCCCAAAGAATGAGACTAGGGCTAGGACATCACCAGAAACTATACCCTGCTTGCCTTTTTCCTTTCCCTGTTCTACTTCCCCATTCCCTTCCGGCTTCTCTTGGGGCGGTACCTTCATAAAATGCTTTAACACAAATCCTCACCTCAGGATCTGCTCTGGGGAAACTGACCCTAGATAAATAACTCCCTTGTACAACTCCTGCTTGGATAAATGAGATTTTGTATTCCACATGCAAAAGAATGAAGTCTTACCTTACACTATATATGAAAACTAACACAAGATGGACCAAAGACCTAATGTTCGAACTAGAACTGTAAAGCTCTTAGAAGGAAACATGAGAGTTTCACATAGAATAATATCTGGAAAATAAGAAGCATTCAGTTAATGCCATTTGTCTTGTGATTGCCATTGTTGTTTTAATGGCTACCTACCAACCAAAATTCCTAGGGTTGACTGTAGGCATATGACAGACCAATTAGTGTTTTTGTATTGAATTTTTAAAACTTTATTTTTGCTTTAATGTATTTTTTCCTGTTTTAACAGGTCTTTTGCGAAGACTTTGAAGTTGCAGATTCATTCTGCCGCCGTATATGTAACATTCTAAGATAAACCTAGTTTAACTTAATGGTACTGATCGCCCACTAAATAAATAAGTACACCCTGATGTTAGTCAGTTTATGTGTCTTATTTTTCCCTAATATAATTTTTTAAATGTATCTTGAAGAAGGATGGTTTTTAACATCTTTAAATAGCAGTAGCTTCCCATAGTTCAGACCAGGTGTTCTATGCCTGGAAGAAAAATTCTCATTAAGTGGAATATATTTGGCTCTTTTGTTTCCAACAAAGCAATGAAAAAGGTTTAATCCTATTAATTGTCTTCAGGAAAACACAAAAATCATTTGCGTGTCATGAGCAGCTTATGGGTTTCTCAAGGCCAAAAATAAGTTTATTTCCTTGTGCAAAATTCCTTTCATAAAATCTGATAGATTGTTTGTTTTGCCTTCACTGTGGCAAAAATCAAGCCTTTGAGACTTTCTGTTTATCTTCTTTTTGAAAATAAGTACTGTGGAAAAACAATCTATGTGCTATCATACTATGCCATGGAAAACTATCCCTGGAAAGGTATTTTCACTACCTTTGGAATTAGAAATGTATCACTAATCACTAGTTAGTTATATTAATACATAAATAATTGTTTAATAAAGATATAAATAGGATCTACTTTAACATCAGAAACAATATTGTGCAATTGTCTAGTGACATGAATATTATAGTTTCCTGTGCTGTATCATTTGATTATACAGCAGTCATTAAGAGCAATATTAGTTAAGGTTCTCCAGATAAATGAACCAGAAAAACAGGATTCTCCAGAGGAATAGAAGTAGCAGCCAGAATATATAGATAGATAGAAATATAAATATAGGTATCTAAGAGTGATTAGTTATGGAAGCTTTCTCACACCCTTATAAGTCCCCTGATGTGCCATCCTCAAGCTGGAGCACCAGGAAGCCAGTGATATAGCTCAGTCTGAGGCTGAAAGCCTGAGAACAGGTGAGTGGAGGGACGATGGTCTATGTTCTGAAGTCCAAAGGCCCAAGAATCTGGAGCTGTGATGTCCAAGGGCAGGAACAAAATGGGTTTCCCAGATCCAGAAGAGAGAATGAATTCATTTTCCTTTGCCTTTTTGTTCTATCTGGTACCTCGACCAATTGGATGGGGCCCCTCACATTGGGTAAGGGCAGATCTTCCTTACTTAGTCCACTGGTTCAAATATCAATCTCTTTCGTAAACATGCTCAGACATACACAGAAAAAATTATATACTAGCTATCTGCATATCCCTTAACCAGGTTAATATGATCCCTAAAATTAACCCTCACAAGGATATTTATTATCTATCTCATGAATCTATATTTTTCTGTTGCTGCTTGTACATGTCATATCTAAGAAACCATTGTCAAGTTCAAGGCCATTAAAGTGACTGCTGTGTTGGAGATAAACAATACACAGAATAGTTGGTTTCCACTTTCCAGAGAGTATAGTTGTTGCTACCAAAAAAAATGACAGTCTAGACAAAGACTGCATCTCCCAGGCTCTTATGCTGTCAGGTATGGCCATGAGACTACATCTTGCCAATAGACTATGAGCAGAAATGAAGAGTGTTACCTCCAGACCAAGGTTATTAACAAGTGGGTCTGTATTCATCATTATATTTCTCCCTATCCACCATCTGAAAGCAGAGGAGCCTAGGGCTCCCAAGGATACAGAGATCACAAATGGGAGGAACCTGAATCCATAAATTCCTGAAGAAAGGAAAACCACCGACCAGTAGGAACCACTCACACTGAAATGAACTCCGAACTCATGCCCTTACACATTAGGTAAGCATGCAGTGGTTCTTAAATCTCATTGTGTATATAAGCACCAGTGCAGGATGTTACAAAGGCAGATTTTCTGACTCCAACCCAGAGACTACTCTTCCATGCGTCAGTTTAAATTGGCACCTTGGATAATTCTGTAGCACCACCATAATAAAGAAATACACCACCTCCCCACTGTACCTCCATTAGACTGCAGAAATTACTTGCCTTGTGTCCAGATTAGTATCTCACTCAGAGCACGTTTACAATATTTTAAAACTTTTTCTTTCAAGAATATATTATTTATTATGTAGGAAATTGAAACTGGGTGGGGGAGGGAACCCCCCAGCATTCACTCTCATGGTCCCAAAGATTTCAAACACCAAGGGAAGAAGATCATATCACTTTGTCTTGGATTGCATGTCTAGGTTACATGTCTTGGACAGCACTTTCGGGAGGAGAGGTAAGTAAAGTGGAAATCTGGAACTGGTTTAAAAGGGGACATGAGGATGAAGATATCAAAAAAATGTCCCCAAGTCATTCTGACTCTTAACTATCACAGAGATAATACAATGCAAGGAGATTAATTTTTAGGACCTAAATAAGCTCACATTATTATTAAAAGATTAGTTCAAAACTTGAAACATATTTACCATTATAATGAAATTAATACCTAATAATCCATATTCATTATTGCTGACTTAAGGAAACATGAGGATTTCTGATGTAATTCTGACTCAGAAATAAGAGCTAGATCTTCAGAGAAATATCCTGAGCTGGAAAGAGATTGGTGGTGTCAGAGATGCGAGTGCACTGACAAGATGTTGAATAGGAATTCCAAAATTTCAATGGTTTAAAAGGAAAATCTTCAAACTGTCTCTTTTTCTGCCAAAGAATTCATGGAAATCTGGAAGAATATGCTGAAAATATTGGTAATCATTAGCAGAGCCAGATCAATTTGACTGTGACACTGATCAGAAAATCAGTTCAATTGCAGGTTGTTGTCAAGGTGCCCCAACTTCATTGTCAAAATCAGTGGCATATCCAGGTCAATGAACATTTGTCACCATTTTAAGCATGGTGGATGTATCCTTAAGTTTCATTTATGTTTACAACCTATTTATTTAAAAATAGTTTTAAGGTAATTTTTTTTGTTTAAAATTGGTTGGAAATTAAGGATTTTAATAGTAACATTTTATAGCTTTGTTACCACAGCAAATAATCTTTGATTTTACATCAAGTTATGTCTTAAAGGTAATCTGTACAGCCAATTCTTTCTTGTGTCAGAATTTACAAATCTTTTTTGGTTTTCATGGTCATTGTCATCACAATGAATGTTACGTTGCAGCGAAAGATTGAAATGTTCTAAAATTTATAGCTGTTTTCACATTTGATTTCTTCTTTTTTGTTATGATATTTGATTTCTTTTTAAATGCAACAGGTTGTTTAACTAGTGTTGGATAACAAATTTCTTGAAGATTTCCAGAAAACAAAAGTTATATCAAAATGAGAAAAATGACTAAGCAAAACTCTAAAACACTTTACTTCAAGCACTAACATGAGCTGGCTTAGCAGTGCCTACAAAGTGCCAAATCAACCTGGTAGAGAGAAAAATAATCATTAACTTGCCTGGTTGCTTTGGCTACATGTTGCTAGTTTCACTTTTTCACGGAAATGTTTTGGCATTAGGAAGAAAAATATACACATTGTAGATTGAAGAGATTAAGACTTTGCTCAACTCAATTGTATGAATTTTTTTTTTTTAATTTGAAGAATTAGACTTTTCAAAAATGTTGGCTAAAGACTGAATTACTAGAAGAAAATAGTGGCATTTTCTTTCTAAATCAAATACTTCACTGACATACTGAGCCATCATTTTTCTCTTTGAAATATACTTATTTCATAGTAAGATTTTGTCCTTTTTCTTAAGCATATGTTCTTTTCAAAATTAAATGTCTTATGTCCATCAAAAGAGGAGAGGAAAATTAAATAAAATTTGAGCAATTTTTGAGGAAAATAATAAAATTATTATTATTATCAAAAATTAGTAGGCTTTAAAAAAATTAAATTGACAAGGATCCTGACAGGACCAAAGGAGTGGAGGGTTTGAGTAACATCAGGCAATGTGCCAAGGTTCCACCATTTTATTAAATAGGTTAAGAAAAGCTGAGTTGGCAATAGCACTTCAAAATGAAAAAGTGCGGTTTATGAGAATTCATTTACTTAAAATAAATGAAATGTTTCACTTTTAAATATTGGAATTCAAAATCAAAACCATTCAATTTGATATCTTACAAATAGTATTTATACTCAACTATTATTTAACTTTTTTTTTTTTTGATGGAGTGAATTGCTCTGTCACCCAGGCTGGAGTGCAGTGGCATGATGTTGGCTCACCGCAACCTCTGCCTCCTGAGTTCAAGTGATTCTTCTGCCTCAGCCTCCTGAGTAGCTTGGACTACAGGCGCACGCCACCACACCTGGCTAGTTTTTGTATTTTTAGTAGAGACGGGGTTTCACCATATTGGCCGGGTGGGTTTCACCATACTAGCCAGGCTGGTCTCGAACTCCTGACCTCATGATTCACCTGCCTCAGCCTCCCAAAGTGCTGGAATAACAAGCATGAGCCACCATGCTTGGCCTATTTAGCTTTCTAATAGTACAATGTAGAAGTCAGTATTGGTGGCTTCAGTTAAACAGGTGATAATTTTACCTACTGTGGGCTGGCTTACAGAGGCTCACACCTGTAATCCCAGCACTTTGGGATGCGGAGGTGGGCAGATCACTTGAGGTCAGGATGTTGGAGACCAGCCTGGACATCCTGGTGAAGCCCTGTCTCTACTAAAATACAAAAATTAGCCAGGTGTGATGATAGACGCCTGTAGTTCCAGCCATTTGGGAGGCTGAGGCAGGAGGATAGTTTGAACCCAGAAGGCAGAGTTTGCAGTGTGCTGAGATCATGCCATTGCATTCCAGCCTGGGCAACAGAGCAAGACTCCACCTCAAAAAAAAAAATACCTATTGTGTTAGAAAAAAAGATGTTTTAAATTAAGGAAATGTAATATAATTATTATTTTTACTTTATGTAATAGGACAAATACATTGTTTCCTGTTTTCTCCTAATATATACTAGTCATTAATAATGAATTAATATCTGTTTAAAAATTACAATGTAACATACCATCTTGAAGCCATCTTGAATTTTTCTAAAGATGCATGAATCAAGCAACATAATGTTATTATTTGCCATTCTTAGAATTTTAGTTCAACCCCTGGACAGATCATTTTCAATTCACCATCTTTTGTTTGTGTTGCAACATTCTGCATCTCTTGACACTTCTGCAGAATACCTGTTATAATGTTTGTCTCTTCACCTCTTCCATACCCCAGTGTTCACACCTCGAGGAATTATCATGTTACAAGTAAACAAATATGTTCTATCTACCAGTTTGCAGAAGTGGGCAAAACAAATGTTTTTTATCACTACTCAACATACACTGCAAATACATCTCGTGCATGCTTATTAAGTTTTAATTGAAACATTAAAACTGAGGCTAAATTACTATTTAATTGCAAGACCACTGTTAATTATTTTTACTTTGTTTGGCAAGCAAATAAACAATTGCGTTTTGTATATGAGAGACACTGATGACTCAAAAAAATGACCTAGAGATTTTACCTGCCTAGGGAAAAAAATAGAAAGTAAAATGTTTTTCATCTGATTTTAAGATGATCAGATATAGAGTAAAACAAATATAATTTCCTAAGGAAATGCCATCTTTTCAAGTGTAGTGTTGTATTTCTTTGGGAAAAGCTGAGGAACCTGCTCTAGAATCAGATTCCAGGTGTAGAATCAGCAGATGTGATTCTTCCTATGCTGGAATTGGATTTAAGACAGCTGATGGGAAACGTAATTCACTAAGGCTGTCCATCAGTAACTTTCAACTTAGTTTATGAATTTTGCATTTTCAGCGAAGATGAAATGCTTCATAAGAACCTGATTCAGGCAGTGAGTGCAATCAGATCCACCACTGGCAAAATTCCACTGGGTAAAATAGAGCAATGAGATAAGCTGGAGCATTTGCCAGTCTAAAAAGAAAATGCAACCCTAAAAATACGTTTCCAGGTTTATTTAGAGAAAATTATTTCCATAGAGCCATAATTATGAGGTGTTGTGGTATCTGCAGTAAGCAATTTAATATTGTATTGCAACTCCTAAAGGCAGTGAGGAGGTAGCAGAAAATAGCATGCATGGAAAACCTTACCTTATTATGTCAGTGAATGTTATGAATGACACCTGTGCCACCCAGCCTGGTTACATATTTTAATCATTATTTTAATCAAATAAAGACACATATAGTCAGTTTTGGGTTTTTTAAATTAATATATTATATATAAACAGCCACTATTTTCATTGAATCTCTAATATATAGCTGGTATCATGCTAGGTTCTAATTTACTGTATATGATAGACATTTAGATTTATGTGTAATAAATTATACCTACTAAATATAAATACATATGCTTATATATGCATGAAGATGTATAAATGTATATGAAATAAAATGGAGGAAAATAGGCTTAGAATGGTGTTACATTTAAAGAGAAGCTCTTTGTGAACATTATTACAACATGTAAAATTCTGCCTGTGGGGGATATATGTCTTCCTAAAAATAAATAGAGAGTCTGAGTTAATTTTTTAAGTTACTTTAATTTTTCTCTCAGGGACATTAAAACAAACCGATTAAAAATTTAAAGTAATAGTTGTGTTCTTTCTCCTAAGGCTACTGTGTACATATTCCTAGAAATTAATAGGAAAATAGTGTGATTGTTCATCAATCATTAAAACTTGGGAGAATATGAAATATATTAGGAATACTGAGCATTTTGGATGTGGCGTGTATAAGTATCTAATCTACTTAAATATTTGAACACCACTCCTTCAAGGATTTGCTTTTAAGAAGAGGTGTTAAGTGGTTGTGTGAACTGCCTCTTGTTTTCCTACACGCAGCGTTTAGAAAGATTTCAGGTTCCACTCAAGGATTGTTATCTTTACAATATCTTGTAAGAAGGTGTTGGTGTGAAGGTCTTCTTAGACAGCTAACATCTCATGTCTGTCAGCCAAAGAAAGAATTCACAGAGGAGACTGTTTCAGTGTGAGCTAGTGTTCTGCTAACTTAAAATTGTAATCTGAATCCAGAAAAAAAAAAAAGAAGAAGAAGAAGAAGAAAAAAACCTGTCATGAGGAATAAATAACTTCCCACAGGTAGTTACATGTCCTTGAAAAAGCTTCATACTGTTGAAAACATCTTGCTAATTGATAACATTATTTGAAACACGTTGATAACTCACTTGGACCTTGTGAGAATAAATTTCCCATGAGTACTAGTAATGAGCAGCATAGAGCCTACCCACCCAAGAAAACACCAATTTCCTTTAACTCCCTCTGCCTGCAAGCTGCACTATTCCTCCAGCCAATTAAAGCATGCTTCAAGTATGTGGTGAGGCATGACCAGACCCTCCCAGCCACGACAGAGGAGTTCATAAGGCTGAGTGAAGTGGGAGGAGAGATAATTACCGTCAATATGCCTCCCACGTGGGAAACTGTTAAACTTATCATTCTTCTCAGTGGTACGTTTGATGTAATATGTTCATTTTTGTGCTTATTCTTATGTTTCAGGATGTTGTCTAGGAAAAGGTGTCTAGACAGAATGGAAAAGAACCTTTTCAGTACGTCTTGTAGTGGTTGTAAAATGAGCGACAAAATAACAGATCTGGTCATTCTGTGGTGGAAACTTCTAAAAGGATTGTTTTCCATTGTTTGTGGAGTATTTTGAATGTTTCTAAAATAGCTCTTAATACAGGGAATATTCCTGTGAAATAGGAGTCGCCTAAAATCTTTTAGCAAATCCATCCTTGCTGAGCAAGATACCCTGAAAACTATACTGAAGAAAATACAAAAACAAGCAAATAATCAGATCAGCTCTGATTTTAGAAAAATTGCATGATGGCTAGCTCTCCAAACCTTAAGAATATGGACACTGAGCATTGTAAAAGTTCATCCGAACTGTGACTCCACTGACCAGAGCTATAATGTCAGCCTTTGTATGGAACTATTTATTGCACACCACTGGGTAACATGTAACTCTCATAACACATCATAATAATAATAACCAAAATTAATTGAGTGTTTAGTAGGCATTGTATTTCAACATATATAGATCATGTAATTTATTCATCCTTACAAGACAGTGCAAACATGTTAGTTTGAGAAAGCAATACATATAAAGATATAATCTGTAATAATTATGTATCTACGCTTTACTGGGTGTTTATTAAATGTCAAGCATTAACACTTGTTACCTACTTTAATCTTTATTCAGTCATTAGAAGGATATTAGTATCATTATGGTTACAGTTCAGTAGAATAAAGCAAAGAAATCTTAAATAATTTGCTCAAGTTCACATAGAAGGTCTAAGATTCAGGCTCATGTTTAACCAAATCAGTGTTCTTTCCAAAATAAAAAAGATATTAAATTTCCTATTGTCACAGGGAATCTTTCATTTTCCTTTTATTTTAGTTGACACACAATGATTGTACATACTTATTGGGGTACAGAATGATATTTTGTTACGTGTATACAATGTGTAATGATCAAATTAGAGTAATTAGTGTATCTGTCACCTCAAACATTTATCATTTCTTTGTGTTAGGAACATTCAAAATCCTGCCTTCAACCTTTTGAAAATATGCAATAAATTATTATTAACTATATTCACCCATTAGTGTTATTGAACACCAGAAGTTAATCCTGTTCTCCCCTATAACTTTTTTAAATCCATTAGCAAATCTCTTCCTATTCTTTCCTCCCCACTACACTTCACAGCCTGTAATAACCAAAATTCTACTCTCTACTTCTTTGACCTTGACATTTTTAGCTCTGACATATGAGTGAGAACATGCAGTATTTACCATTCTGTGCCAGACTTATTTCATTTAACATAAGGTTCTCTAGGCACAGGGGTCCCCAACCCCTGTGTCACCCCTGTGCCTTGGACTGGTAGCCTCCCTGACCTGTTAGGAACCAGGCTGCACAGCAGGAAGTGAGCAGCAGGCAAAGGAGCTTTACCTCCTGAGCTCCACCTCCTGTCAGACCAGCAGTGGCCTCAGATTCTCATAGGAGTGTGCACCCTATTGTGATCTGTGCATGCAAGAGATCTAGATTGTGCACTCCTTATGAGAATCTAATACCTGATGATCTGAGGTGGGACAGTTTCATCTCAAAACCATCCCCCACCCACTCCCAAACCCCAGTGGAAAAATTGTCTTCCACAAAACCATTCCCTGGTGCCAAAAAGGTTGGGGACTGCTTCTCTAGGCTCATTCACATTGCCACAAATGACAGGATTTTATCTTTTTTATGGCTGAATAGTATTCCATTGTGAATATATACCATATTTTCTTTAGTCATTCATCTGTTAATAAACATTTAGTTTCAGTTCATATCTTGGCTAACATGAATAGTGCTACAATAAACATGGGTGTGCAGATATCTCTTCAATATACTGACTTCTTTTCCTTTAGATAATCAGTAATGATTAGCTAATCACATGATCATTCTATTTTTAGTGAAAAACCTCCATATTGTTTTCTGTAATGGCTGTACTAATTTACATTGCCAACAACAGTATATGAGTTCCTTTTCTCCACTTTCTCGCTAGCATTTGTTATTTTTTGTCTTTTTGATAATAGCCATTCTAAGAGAGGTGGGATCATATATCATTGTGACTTTGATTTGCATTTCTCTGATAACTAGTGATGCTGAGCATTTGTTCATATACTTGGCCATTTCTATGTCTTTTTGGGGAAATGTCTATTGAGATATTTTGCCCATATTTAATGGGATTATACATTATTTTTGCTGTTGAGTTGAGTTAGTTGCATATTTTGGATCTTAGTCCCTCATTGCATGTATAGCTTGCAAATATTCTCTCCCATTCTACAGGTAGTGTCTTCACTCTGTTGATTGTTTACTTTGCTGTGCAGAAGCTTTTTAGTTTTATAATCTCATTTGTCTACTTTTGTTTGTGTTGCCTGATTTTGAAGTCTTACTCATAAAATCTTTGCCTAGACCAAGCCCTTGAAGGCTTTTTCCTATGTTTTCTTCTAGTAGTTTTATAGTTTTGGATCTTACATTTAAGTCTTTAATCCATTGTTGAGTTGATTTTTGGATACGGTGGAGGGTAGGGGTCTAGTTTCATTCTTCTGCATGTGGATATTCAGTTTTTCCTGCATATTTTACTGAAGAGGGTGCCCATTCCCCAATGTATGTTTTTGGTGCCTTTGTCAAAAATCAGTTGGCTGTAAATAAGAACAAACCTCAGAAATGTGGGTTCAGTTCCAGACTATTGAAATACAGCAAATATAGCAATAAAATGAGTCACACAAAAATTTTGGTCTCCCAGTGCACATAAAAGTTAGGTTTATACAATACTGTAGTCTAATAAGTGTAAAATAGCAATATGTCTAAAAAATAATGTGTATACCTTAATTTTAAAATACCTTATTGGTCAAATGTGGTGGCTCATGCCTGTAATCCCAGTACTTCAGGAGCCCCAGGTGGTTGGATCACTTGAGGCCAGGAGTTCAAGACCAGCCTGGCCAATATGGTGAAACCCTGACTCTACTAAAAATACAGAAAATAAGTTGAGCATGGTGGTAGGTGCCTGTAATCCCAGCTACTCAGGAGGCTGAGGCATGAGAATTGCTTGAACCTGGGAGTCAGAGGTTGCAGTGAGCCAAGATTATGCCACTACACTTCAGAGCAAGACTCTGTCTCAATAAAAATAAATAAATAAATAAATACAAATAAAAATACTTTATTGCTAAAAAATGTTAGCAGTCATCTGAACCGTCAGCAAGTTTTATAATCTTTTTGCTGGTGGAGGGTCTTGCCTTGATATTGATGGCTGCTGAATGAGCAGGGTGGTGGTTGCTGAAGGCTGGGGTGGCTGTGGCAATTTCTCAGAATGAGACGACAATGACATTTGCCATGTTGATAGACTCTTCCTTTCATGAAAGATTTCTCTGTAGTATGTGATGCTGTTTTATGTCATTTTACCCACAGTAGAACATCTTTCAACATTGGAGTCAGTCCTTCAAACTCTGCCATTGCTTTATCAACTAAATTTATAAAATATTCTAAATTCTTTATTGTCATTTCAACAATGTTCACAGCAGCTTTACCAGGAGTAGATTTCATCTCAAGAAACCACTTTATTTGCCTATTCATAAGAAGCAACTCTTCATACATTCAAATTTTATCATGAGATTGAACACATTTTTCTAATTCTGGCTCTCTCATGATTCCCATTACATCTAGTTACTTCCTCCACTGAAGTCTTGAACCACTCAAAGTCACCCATTAGGATTGGAATCAACTTTTTCCAGATTCCTGTTAATGTTGATATTTTGACCTCCTCCCATGAACCATGAATGTGTTGAAGGGCATCTAGAACGGTGACTCCTTTCCAGGGGTTTTCAATTTACTTCATTCAGATCCGTCAGAGGAATCACCATCTATGGCAGCTGTAGTCTTACAAGATGTTTTACTTAATAAGATTCAAAAGGTGAAATTATTTCTGGATCCATTGGATACAGAATGGATATTGTGTTTAGTAGGCACAAAAACAACATTAATCTCCATGTACATCTTCATCAGAGCTCTTGAGTGACAAGTTACATTGTTGCTAAGCAGTGGTATTTTAAAAGGAATCTTTTTTTCTGAGCAGTAGTTTTCAAAAGTGGGCTTAAAATATTCAGTAAACCATGCTATAAATGATGTATTGTTTTACAGGTTATTTTCTTTCATACAGCACAGACAGAGTAGATTTAGCATAATTCTTAAGGACACTATGATTTGAGAAATAGTAAATGAGCATTGACCTCCACTTAAAGTCACCAACTACATTAGCCCCTAACAAGACAGTCAGCCTATCTTTTGAAGCATTGAAGCCAGACATTGACTTTTCCGTTAGCTATGAAAGTCCTCGATGGCATCTTGTTTCCAATAGAAGGCTGCTTCATCCACCTTGAAAATCCCTCAATTAGTGTAGCACCCCCCTCATCAGTTATCTTAGCTAGATTTGCATAACTTGCTGTGGCTTCTATGGCAGTACTTGCTACTTCATCTTACACTTTTATGTCATGAATATGGTTTCTTTCCTTAAACATCATGCACCAACCTCTACTAGCTTTAATCATTTATTCTGCATCTTCCTTATCTCCCTCAGCCTTCACAGAATTGAAGACAGTTAGGACCTTGCTCTGGATTAGGCTTTGGCTCAAGGGAATGTTGTGGCTGGTTTGATCTTCTATCCAGACTGCTAAAACTTTCTCCATATCAGCAATAAGATTGTTTGGCTTTCTTATCATTCGTGTGTTCACTAGAGTAGCATTTTTAATTTGTTTCAAGAACTTTTCTTTTGCATTCACAACTTGCTTAACTGTTTGGCACAAACGGCCTAGTTTTTGGCCTATCTCAGCTTTCAACAAGCCTTCCTCACTAAGCTTAATTGTTTCTAGCTTTTGACTTGAAGTGAGAGATTACAAACACCTCTATGCACACAAACTAGAAAACCTACAAGAAATGGATAAATTCCTGGAAACATACAATCTCCCAAGATTGAACCAGGAAGAAATTGAAACCTTGAACAGACCAATAAAATATTCTGAAATTGAATCAACAATAAAAGCCTACACACCAGGAAAAGCCCTGGACCAGAAAGATTCACAGCTGAATTCTACCAGACATATAAAAAGAGCTGGTACCATTCTTACTGAAACTATTTGAAAAAATTAAGGAGGAGGGATTCCTCCCTAACTGATTCTGTGAGACTGGCATTATTCTGTGTATTAAGCCATTCTTGCATTGCTATTAAGAAATACCTGAGAGCAGGTAATTTATAAAAAGAGGTTGAATTGGCTCATGGTTCTGCAAACTGTACAGAAAGCCTGGCAGCATCTGCTTCTGGGGAGGCCTCCGGAAGCTTTCAATCATGGCAGAAGGCAAAGAGGGAGCAGACACATGGCAATAATGGGAGCACGAACAGGCATGCCACACACTTTTAAACAGACACATTCCTTCAACACTCACTCACAATGGTGAGGATAATACCAAAGAGATGGTACTAAACCATTCATGAGAAACCACCTCCATGATGCAATCACCTCCCACTAGGTCCTGGCTTTGATACTGAGGATTACAATTCAATGTGAGATTTGGGTGGGGACAAATATTCAAACTATGATTCCAACCCCGGCCCCTCACAAATCTCACCTCTTTCTCACACTTCAAAATACAATCATGCCTTTCCAACGGTCCCTCAAAGTTAACTCATTCCAGCATTCACTCAAAAGTCCTAAGTTCAAGTCCAAAGTCTCATCTGAGACTCATCTTCCACCTATCAGCCTGTAAGATCAAAACAAGTTATTTACTTCCAAGATACAATGAGAGCACAAGCATTGGGTAAACATTCTCATTCCAAAAGGGAGGGATCAACCAAAAGAAAGGGGATACAGGCCCCAGGCAAGTTTGAAACCCAGCAGGACAGTCATTATGCCTTAAGGCTCCAAAATAATCTCTTTTGATTCCACATCCCACAGCCAAGGCACACTAGTGCAGGGAGGGGATGGGCTCCCATGGCCTTGGGCAGCTCTGCCCTTGTGGCTTTGCAGGGGTCAGTCCCTGAGGCTGCAATCACAGGTTATTGAGTGCTTGTGGCTTTTCCAGGTACAGGGTTCAAGCTGCCAGTGAATCAGTTCAAGTCTGGAAGTCTCAAAACCAGGGAAGCTGATAGGCAGCCTTCAGTCTGCTATCAAAGCCACAGAGCTCCCGGGAATCTGCTCAGGTAAGTCCCAGAGACCAAAGTCTGATATCCAAGGGCAAGAGGAGCAGAAACAAGTATCCCACTTGAGAAGAAAGAAAAGAGAGTCAGAAGACTCAGCAAGCAAATGTATCCCACCTTCTCCCATCTTCTTCAGCCTGCTTTATTCTCACTGCGCTGGCAGTGATTGGGTAGTGCCCACCTACATTGAGAGTGAATCTTCCTCTCCCACTCCACTGACTCAAACATCAGTCTCCTCTGGCAACACCCTCACAAACACACCCAGAAACATCCTTTATCATCCATCTAGGTGTCCGTCAATTCAATCAAGTTTACACCTAATTTTAATCGTCACATCCTGATACCAAAACCTGGCAGAGACACAACAACAACAACAACAACAACAACAAAACTTCAGACCAATATCCTTCATGAACGTAGATGCAAAAATCCTCAATAAACTACTAGCAAACCAAATCCAGCAACACATCAAAAAGCTAATCCACCATGATCAAGCAGGCTTTATCCCTGGGATGTGAGGTTGGTTTAATGTACATAAATCAACACAAATAGAACTACAAAGAAAAATTATGTGATCATCTTAATAGATACAGAAATGCTTTCAACAAAATTCAACATCCCTTCATGTTAAAAACCTTCAACAAACTAGGCATTGACAGAACATACCTCAAAATAATAAGAACCGTCTATGACAAACCCACAGCCAACTTCATACTGAACAGGCAAAAGCTGGAAGCATTTTACTTGAGAACCGGAACAAGACAAGGATGTCTACTCACACCACTCCTATTCAACATAGTACTAAAAGTCCTAGCCAGAGCAATCAGTCAGTAGAAAGAAATAAAAGGCACCCAAATAGAAAGAGAATAAATCAAATTATCTGTTTGCAGAAAATATAATTTTACACCTAGAAAACTTCATAGTATCTGTCCAAAAGCTCCTAGATGTGACTAACAACTAGTTTCAGCAAAATTTCAGGATACAAAATCAATGTATGAAAATCAGTAGCATTTCTATACACCAGCAATGTCTAAGTGGAGAGCCAAATCAAAAACACAATCCCATTCACAATAGACACAAAAAGAATAAAATACCCAGGAATAATGCTAACCAGAGAGATGAAGATCTCTACAATGAGAATTACAGAACACTGCTGAAAGAACTTAAGGATGACACAAACATACGGAAAAACATTCCATGCATATGGATATCAAGAATCAATATTGTTAAAATGACCACATTACCCAAAGCAATTTACAGATTCAATGCTATTCCTGTCAAACTACCAATGACATTATGCACAGAATTAGAAGAAACTATCCTAAAATTCATTTGGAACCAAAAAAGAGCCCAAATTGCCAAAGCAATTCTAAGCAAAAAGAACAAAGCTGGAGGCATCACATTACCCTACTTCAAACTATACCACAAGCCTACAATAACCAAAACAGCATGGTACTGATACAAAAACAGATACCCAGGACAATGGAACACAATAGGGAGCCCAGAAATAAAGCCACACACCTACAGCTATCTGATCTTGGCAAATTCAACCAAAACAAAAAATGGGGACACGATCTCCTATTCAGTAAATGGTGTCAAGATAACTGGCTAGCCACATGCACAAGATTAAAACTGTACCTCTTCCTTTCACCATATACAAAAATTAACTCAAGATGGATTAAAGACTTAAATGTAAAACCTAAAACTATAAAACCCTAGAAGAAAACCTAGGAAATACCATTCTGGACATAGACTTTGGCAAAGATTTCATGATGAAGACAGCAAAAGCAATTGCACCAAAAACAAAAACTGACAAATGGGACCTAATTAAACTGAAGAGCTACTACACAGCAAAATAAATGATCAAGAGAGTTTATTTCTACAGAATAGGAGAAATATTTGCAAACTATCCACCCAACAAAGGTCTAATATCCAGAATCTATAAGAAACTTAAGCAAAATATCAAGCAAAAAACAAGCAACCCCATTAGAAAGTGGGCAAAGGACACAGACACTTTTCAGAAGACATACAAGTAGCCAACAAGCATATAAAAAATGCTCAACATTACTAATCATTAGAGAAATGCAAGTCAAAAACCACAGTAAGATACTGTTTCTCACCAGTCAGAATGGCTATTATTAAAAAGTCAAAAAATAACAGATGCTGGTGAGGCTGTAGAAAAAAAGGGAATGCTTGTAAGCTGCTGGTGGGAATGTAAACAAGTTCAGCCGCTGTGGAAGGAAGTTTGGTGATTTCTAAACTTAAAATAGAACTACAATTCAACCCAGTAATCCCATTATTGGGATTATACCCAAAGGAATATAAATCATTCTACCATAAAGGCATATCCATGCATATATTCATGGTAGCACTATTCACAATAGCAAACGCATGGAATCAACCTAAATGCTAATCAACAGTAGACTGGATAGAGAAAACGTGGTACATATACACCATGGAATACTATGCAGCCATAAAGAGGAGATTATATTCTTTACAGCAACATGGATGGAGCTGGAGGCTATTATGCTAGATGAACTAATGCAGGAATGGAGAATGAAATATTGTATATTCTCACCTATAAGTGGGAGCCAATATAATACCACATGTCTCACTTTTAAGTGGGATGCAAAGAAGGAAACAATAGATACTGGGGCCTACTTGAGGATTAAGAGGGGGAGATGGGTGAGGATCAAAAAACTACCTATGGAGTACTATGCTTATCACCTGGATGACAAAATAATCTGCACACCAAACTCCTGTGACACACAATTTATCTATATAACAAACCTGAACATGTACTCTTGCATCTAAAATAAGAATCAAAAAATAATAAATAAATAAATAAATAAAGTGATACATGTGTGATTCTCTCTTTCACATGAACACTTAGAGGCAATTACAGGGTTATTAATTGACTACATTTCAGTATTCTTGTGTCTCAGGGAATAGGGAGGCCCAAGAAGAGTGAGAGAGACAGGGAAACGCCTGGTTCGTGGAATAGTCAAAACACACACATTTATCAATTAAGCTCACCATTTTATATGAGTGCAGTTTTTGGCACTCTGAAACAATTACAATAGTAACATCAATGATCACAGATCACCATAACAGATATAATAATGAAAAAGTTTGAAATCGTGACAGAAGTACCGAAGTGTAACGGAAATACAAAGTGAGGACATGCCTTTGAAAAAATGGCATCAATAGACTTGCTCAATACAGAGTTATCACAAATATTCTATTTTTTAAAAAATGCAATATCTGCAAAATGCAGTAAAGCAAAGCACAATAAAATGAGGTATGTCTTTATGTGGATTTATTTCTGGGTTCTCTATTCTATTCCATTGGTATATATGTCTGTTTTTATACAGATACCATGCTGTTTTTGTTACTATAGCTTTACAGTATATTTTGAAGTCAGGTAGTGTGATGCCTCTAGTTGGTCTTTTTGTTCAGTATTGCTTTGGCTACTGAGATACTTCTGTGTTTCCGTACAAATTTTAGGGTTTTTTCTATTTCTGTCAAGAGTGTCTGGCATTTTGATAAGGATGCATTGAATCTGTAGATTGCTTCAGGTAATATGTCACTTTTAGCATAACTAATTCTTCCAATTCATGAGCATGGAATACTTTCCATTCTGTTGTGTCCTCTTCAATTTATTTTATCACTGTTTTATAGTTTTCACTGTAGAGATGTTACAACTCCTTGGTTAAATTCATTTCTAAGTATTCTGTAGTCATTGTAAATGGGATTGCTTTGTTGATCTTTTTCCAGTCTATTTATTAATGTATAGACTCATTACTGATTTTTTGTATGTTGATTTTATATCCTGCAACTTTACTAAATTTGTTTATAAATTCTAAGAGTTTTTAGGTAGTCTAGATTTTTCAATATACAAGATCATGTCATCTTCAAAGAGAGCTAATTTGAGTTTCTCCTTTCCAACTTGATTGTCCTTTATTTCCTTCTCTTGCCTAATTGCTCTAAGTAGGACTTCTAGTACTATGTTGAGTAAAAGTGGTGAAAGTGGGCATTCTGTCTTCTTCCAGTACTTACAGGAAATTCTTTCTATGATGTTAGCTGTCATATATTGCCTTTATTGTGTTGAGGTGTTTCTTCTATATCTAATATCTTGAGAGTTTTATGAAGGGATGTTGAATTTTATAAACGCTTTGTGTTTGAGATGGTCTATTTTGTCATTTATTCTGTCCATGTGATGTATTACATTCATTGATTTGCATGTGTTGAACTATCCTTGCATTCCTAGAATAAATCCACTTGATCATGATGTATTTATCTTTTTCATGTGCTGCTGGATTTGCTTTGTTAGTATGTTGTTGAGGATTTTTGCATCTATGTTCCTCAGGGATATTGGCCTATAGTTTTCTTTCATTGTGTGCTTCTCTGATTTTAATATCAAGGTAATGCTGACCTCAGAATAAATTAGGAAGAATTCCCTCTTCTTCAATTTTTTTGGAATAGTTTGAGAATCAGTGTTAGTTCTACTTTAAAGCTTTGGTAGAATTTAACAGTAAAGCCACCCAGTGCTGAGCTTTTCTTTGTTGGGAGACTTTTTATTAGTGATTTAACGTTTTTACTTATTATTGGTCCTTTGAGGTTGTCTGTTTCGTTTTACTTCAATCTTAGTAGGTTGTATTTGTCTAGGAATTTATCCATTCTCTGTAGGTTTTCCCATTTGTTGGCCTGTTGTTGTTCATAATGGTCTCTAATGATGCTTTTTATTTCTCACAGTGAATCTTTGAGAGTGGCTTAAGCTGTCTGAACTGCTGCTTCAGGCCTAAATGATAGGCCCAGATATTGAGCTCATCTTTCTAAATTAGCCAACCTTGGTTTTATATATATATATATATATATATATATATATATATATATATATGGTTTACATTACATGGTTTATAATTCAAAACTATTATCTGGAATTATCTATAGCTTACAGTAAAAACTTCAACTCAAATAAATTAAATATAGGGTGCTCTAGGTGTCTTTCTTATGTGCTGGCAAATATAAATTCTTTCAAAGCATGTTCATAAACTAGTAGCCTAGAGATTGGGCAAAATTTGACAAATAATTTGATTGAGCTAGCAAAATATTTAAAAATATTGAACCAATTTTTAAAAATCAGAAAGTTTCATAGAAAAAAAAAGCCTAGGTTGAAAACTCTTTTTAGACTTTCAGATGGCTCTAGCAACAAGCACTGTGCTCACATTCTCACAGGTCGACACTTGGCTGGAGCCAAAAAGTAGCTGCCCCCATTAGATGGGGTTTATGCTCAATTTGCCACAATTCCCAACATTTACTGATGCCTCTCCTAAACTGAGGCTGTAGGTTGCCTTTAAAAGTCACATTTACACTGTTGTCTCTGTTGCCATGTCACCACAAAAAGTTATCAAATGAAAAATACAGTTAGAGGCCTGTGTTTTCTATGAGACCTGATATTCTATATAGTCTGTAGATAGTGTGTGTGTATATATATATATATATTCTATGAGCATGGATATTTCTTTATGAAAATGAAAATCATGTCCATATATTCCATGTAAAATACCTGGTGGCCTTCCCTCACTTACTTAGCTGGCTCCTATAAGTATTTTAGCTTGCAACCCTTTTCCAATCATTCTTCCTGACATTCTGAGAGAAGCTTCCGCAGCTGGGAGCATAGTGACTAGGGACACTGTCACTAGGATTTTGCCATCCCTCACTTTTCTTATGGCAGCTCCCCTCAACCCCCACAATTTGTTTATATATTAATATTTGCAAACAACTATTGTTTAAATATGTGATACTATGGCTAAAATTAAATTTGAAAACCACCTTTGTAATAAGTATTAGAACATCTGTATGCACACTCATCCCTTTATGAAAACTATGACTAGGATTAGATTCTAATACCCTCTATTAATACTCCTATACTCTACTAGAGTAGAGCATCAGTAAAATGTATAACGAAAGAAAGAGAAATAGGTCATCTATATGATGTGTTAACATACCTGACAATATATCATAATTTGAAAGGTAGTTGTAAATATTACCTTTCTGGACACCTTTTAACCCATAAAAAAAGAATATTTACCATCTAAACAAATTAACTTGTACCATCTCAAATAAGAAGGTTTTATTAGTAGGCCAGTAACTTCCACCACTACGTTAACATGAACTGTCACTCTACTTATCAAAGTCCCCACTTCTGAGAAAGATTATACTTGAGAGCTGTATTGCACAAAAACAGAGCATTCCTCTCATGAATCCACTTTCTGATTTGCACATAATTACTTCCTTGAAAACTAGAGAGGAAAGCTATCACGTACTTTCTGCAGGAGGCTCTTCTGGCCACTCCATCTATAGGGTTGTTTGGGTAACTTACAAGGCTCTCCTGGACACTGAGGCATCACTCAAAGGTAAGTTTTACTGAGAACACAGAATCCAAGGCTTCTCCAACTCATACTTTCTAAGAAGATGCAATTTGATGTCAGTATTTCAGAGCATAATACAAAGCAGGTTTTCTCCTGAATGATTAAGGCCTGACAAGTGCCTCCTCTTAGCCCTGGCACCTTGTTCCTATATATGTTTGCTAGTTTAGCTGCACAAAGAAACACATTTTGGGGAGGAAAAAAAAAAGATAAATAGATTTTGCCAGGTTGGCTTTGAACCTATCTTTCACACCACTGTGAAGTGCGCTGCCAGGATGTGCGATATGTAGTTAGAAGCAGCAGATGGAAAAGCATTTTTGAGGGGCTTTTTGATGGTTCTGAATCTATGCAGCATTTACACACCAAAGCATGCTTGTTCATCTGTTATATATTTAGGGATATTTAAACTGTGAACATTTGTCTTCCTTAAAGACTACAAAAGTATCTGGAGACTGACTGACTTACTAAATAGACACAGTAAATTGATCAATAATTAGTTTGACATCCATCACCCCTTGGCCCCTCACTTTCAACCAATTCCTGGCCCTCATTCTGTATTGCCTGGCAGTAGCCTTATGTGGAGCCACGAGCATCCTATGTAGTGGAAAAAATGTCACAGCACCAAAAGAAAAATACACTCCCCGTGTATGAGTGTGGAGAGAGAGACAGAACTTTTAAAAAAGTTATTTATTTTTTAATTGACATATGAAACTATATGTATTTATTATGTATAACATGATGTTTTGAAGTAGACATGTATTTGTGAAATCGTTAAATTGAGCTAATTAACAAATGCGTGAACTCACATAGCTATCATTTTTTTTTCTGGTGAGAACACTTAACATCCTACCCTCTTAGCATTTTTCAAGAATACAATATATTGTCATTAACTAAAGTCACCATGCTATACAATACATCTCTTGAACGTATTCCTCCTAACTGTAAATACGTATCCTTTGACCAACACCTTCCCAGCCTCCTCTCCTCTCAGCCCCTGTTAACCACCATTCTACTCTCTACTTCTGTGAGATCAATTTTAGATTCTGCGTGAGTCAGAGAGACCACTTTTAAGAAGCTCCATGAAAATGTAGGACAGTGAAATGACATGGAATGTCATCCTGTAATTCAGCAAAAGGTCGAAGTTTCCATAGTTGGATACTTTCTGCTTAGAACTTTCTCCTAATATTTTTTAAAATGATATTGGAGATGAGTGCCACCAAGAGAAAAATACACTTGAACAAGCCATAGGGGATTCATTTCTTCCCCAGTTGCACATGTCTTACTCAGTAGAAACCAGTGAAAACAAAACAACATGCTTAAAATTTAATCCTGGGATAAACTGATAGTCACTTTCCAGAGCTAGTACCAAAATGAATCCTAAATTAATAATATTTAAATTAATGACTGACATTATCTGAAATGCCTGCATGAGACATTTGTGTTTACTGTATACACTTCACCCATCCTTAACCTTGTTGCCTCAAATTGGCAATTTCAGAGGAAGAGCTCATGGCAAGAATAGATAAGCAGCTATTTATGGACAACAAAGTCACTGTTGTAATAATGAGATCTGGTTGGAAGATAGAATTATTGACTCTGGATTGTTCTGTGAATTCTGAAACCCAAAGATTATTTAAGAACTTCCTGAAGCAAACCTCCGATCCTCATCAGGCACCACACTATGCTTACCGATACGTAAGTGCTATAGAGAATGTGAAAGAAAAGGAGGAAGGACAGCAGAACTCCAAAGACACGCAAACCCAATTTTGACAAAACATGGGCAAAGTAAGGGGGAAAAGTATCCACTTTTGACTCTTCAATTAAAATGCATTTTCTCACTACTTCGGTCATTGCTTGGACTCATTATACTGAATATTCAGAAACAACCAATAAATTTTAAAATCAGTGGGGCTGAAACCTGAGGATCTCTACTGTTTTATTTCCTCAATCTCAGAAAGCTGGGAACAGTAACCAATGCCATCTTTCACTGACCTCACAGCCTAAACTCTAACGGGTTCTTGGTTGATATGCCATACTGCTTCCCTGAATAAATTAGCATAAGCACAAAGCCTGAGTCCCAGAAGAGACAATCAATAGATATCAGTCTCAATCTTCCTTAGCAGGGATGTTTTGAGGATTCATAATCAAAGCACTATTGCCTGGCACATATTAAGGGCTCAATAAATGTTAATTTTCTTCTTTCTGGCCTTTTCCTTATAGTTAAACAAAAACATAAAAACCATGACATTTTTAAATGTGAAACTCTGATAAATTTGAAAGAACATTCTGTGGACCCAAAAATAAAAAAAAAATGATATCTTCTAACTAAATATAATGTTTGTGAAACTGATTTACATTTCAAATTTTGGCAGTACACCTATGAAGGGTGTCTCTGGCTCAGAACTCTGGCAAGAGGTGATGAGGACTTGAACTAAGGTGGTGGCAGGAGATTGGAGATAAATGGTTATAAGAGGCGGGATAGCAGAATTGTCAGGCCTTCAGTGCTGTCGACAGACAACCTGGGTTCCATCTCAGCGCCAACCCCAGCTAACTATGTGATTCAAGCACTTGTCTTACTTTCCAATCTGTGAAATAAAGAGAAATGTATTCTATCTTCACTGATGGATATGAGGATTAAATGAGACAATACATGTAAAGCACTTATCATGGCTCCGGACATGTTTGTGCAATAAATGTTGGCCATTATTCATACCTGGAGATTATCACTGTGTGACTATTCCCAATTAAAAAATATGTGTTCTACTATTTAGTCTCAACTGGTCCCTGATCACATGAAAACCTTGAGAAAAAAATGGTCCCTCCATGTGGAGATGGGACCGTTTGTTTTGTGGGAAAAGAATGCAAGCTAAGCCTGGATATGGTGGCTCATGCCTGTAATCCCAGCACTTTGGGAGGAAGAGGATCACTTGAGGCCAGGAATTCAAGACCAGCCAGGGCAACATAGCGAGACTGTCTCTGCAAAAACTGAAAAAAGAATAAACATTAAAATATTTAATTGCCATAACAGACTGTCAATCCTGGGCCCTGAAAATCTAGCATTCAGTTTTTGAGTTTCATTTTAACCGATAACATAGAATTCTGGTGTCCCAGGTATTAGAAAGCTCAGAATTAAACTGAGAGACCACTCAATCACTGCCAACATTTGGTTGAAAAAATATTTTTGAGAAACAAAATCATATACCCATCCATTTCCCAAGGGGTTCTAAGTGCTCGTCTCTGACTCATGATAAAAGGCCTAGGAAAATTAGCTTTCTATTAAAATATTTTTGCTAAATTTTGTTTTAATTCAGAGTCAGTAAAAACCATACCTGTCTGAAAAACATGTCGTATTGCCAGGAAAGCTGCTATTAGAGACATCATCCATAAATTATCTCTATTTAAGATAACAGTAAAAATTTTTCTTAGATATTTACGGTATGAAAATTTACCCCTGAAGAAATAATATATTTGTGTGCTTCTTTTTAATTTTTAATCAATAACTACATTGTTTTATTGTGGCATCAAAGGATCTCATAATTAAATTTCCTGTCCAAGTATAATATGATTTATGCTTAAAGTTAATAAAATTGGTAAAACTGGTTTTCCACCTTTTTCTACCATGATTTGCCTATCATTATAAAAATACAACTGAAGAAGATAGTCAGAAATTGATACTTAATAGGCAGTCAAGAGATATTGATCCCCCCCAACATACTTCAATCTACAAATAAATTTTCATTCTTTTAGATGTTATTAACCATTATACATGAGATTTTAGAAGTAGCTATATAAAGTTTTTAAAGTAGGGTACATGTGACTTATCAGTAATGGCCCTCGATATATACTGTTCTGATTGAAGTATTACATAAATACTTATTGGATGCCTATTATGTGGCATAACAAAACCATATGATATTGGTAATGACAATTTAAATAAATTTGGCTCAATAAATAAATCAAAATGTTGGGAACAGATTATGTGCTCCTTTGGCCTTGTTAAGGAAATTTCATATTACATAGGTAATATGTCATTATTAGAAGAACAAATTTAAAAATGGAAATAATGAAAATAAATTAATATTAAAATCACTTGCAAGCCTGTTGAGACAGTGTTTATTACTATTTTGATGTATATCTGCTTATCCTTTTTTCATGCAAATTTATTCATATAAATACATATTTTACTTAAATTTAGAATCAAATCACTTACATTATAGTTCAATATATTTTAAATGGTATTTCATATCACTTAACATAGAGGGACACCATTTTTGATGATTGCGTAGCATTCTATTGTATAGATATACCTTCACCAGATAAATGAGTCCTATACTGTTGACCATTTAATTATTCATCATTTGAAAAGAAATTGTCTTATTTCACTAAAAAATTGTTTTTTTTTTTTGTAAGTATTGGATTTATAGAATATCTGAGAGAAACCAATCTAAAGAGAGGGAAAACATCCTAAGTTTAACTTTTAAACCAGTGATGTGAGTGTGAGCACCTAGTACAGGAAAATGGGCACGCTCTTGCCCTCCAACAGGTGTGCGAATTGTTACAGGCTTTGAAGAGGAAAATTTGCAAGGTTCTAACCAGGTGCAGATCCTTTCAACTGGCAATCCCACTTCCAGAAAGTTATCTTAAGAAAGTAATTAAACTAGTGGCATATGTATTTATACAAATTAATGCTTCTCAGCAATGTTAATATAAGGCACAAGAAGATTTAAGGAGACTTCTTCTATCCCTATTTTTTTACAGTACTTAAAAGTTTTAACCTATTTTTACATTTATGAAATTAAGTCCCCTAGAATTTATTTTGCTGTAATGTGTGAAAATCTAACTAGTTTGTTTCCTGATGATTAGTCATGTGTCCCAATACCATTTACTGAATAGTCTATCTTATCCACAATGATGTCAATAAAACCTTCAACATTTTTTCAGCATATATTTATGTGAGCTTCTGTATTTTTTGTTCTGGTCCATAGGTTTACCATCTATTATGATGGTGACATCAGACAGCTTTTATCATTGTAATTCAGTAATTTTGAAAACATTTCTCTAATTACCTGTTCAACGAATATTTATTGCAGGTCTGGTTTTTGTAAGACATAATAGCTGACACTATGAGCAAAAGAGACACAGCTGTTGCCATTATGTGGCTTACAGTTTAATGAAGAAGATGGACAATAATCTCACAAGTAAATCTATACCTACGAAGTATGAGAAGTCCTGGAAAAGGAAGGTAACTGTGAAGGAATACATTATTAACTTTGTGGCATCAGGGGTGCTTCATTCTTTCCAATTAATGTTTTCTTCCAGAATTTCCTTTACTATATATATTCTACAAATGTCAGATATATTTTCAAGTTTTTAAACAAATTTGATCCATACATTAATTAGAGTTGAATTAAATTTGTAATTGAATTCAGGAAGACTTAATATATTTGTAATATTAAACATTTACAGCTAAGTACAAGGTGTACTTCACTTATGTATTTTTTTGAAAATCCCATTAGGAAATTAATTTTTTTTAATAAAACTTGGATACTTCTTAATAAATTTAATATCAGACATTTAATTATTTTTGCTGTAGCTGTTAATGGTATCTGTTTCCATATGATTTTAAAAGTCACCGGCATACGGGATGACTATGAATATTTGCATATTTGATGAGATACTTCTTCATTTCACAGTAATATTAGTAATATAGTAATATTCTATACTATATAAGTTGTCTATTGCAACTTTTTTATTTTTATTCTTGGTAATTCTAGTGGATCATCAAAGAATTATCTTTTTTCATTTCAATGTTCATACTGATTTTTAACATTTTAATTGACTTTCCCGGTTAGCAGCTCTTTCTTAGCATTGTAATATAAAATCGATGACAGAGAGCAAGTGTGTTTGTCTTTTTCCTGACTTTAAGTTGATTTAAATGCAATTCTTCTAGTGTTACACTAACATACATGATGCTAATTGTTGGGTTGCTATAAAGTTTATCTTGTTTGGAAATACATTTCCAGTATAATAAAAGTATGTTTAACTAAAATATAAATGTTCTTCAAACTCATCAAATAGATTTAAAGCAATGAAGGGGATGCTCATGCTCTTCTTTTTCTTTCTGTCCTAGAGGTAATTTATATTAATAAATCCCCTAATATTGAACTATCTTTGAATGAATAGCTGAATTCTATCTCCAATCATTTACTGAAAATATTTGTACTGTATTTGTGAGTTTAATCCACAGTTCCCTTATTTTTTCTCTCTTTTTTCTTAAATATTTTATTCATCCTTTTATTCTGAAAATAACATTTCTGATATCAGAATTTCCAGACTTTTCTTATAATTGGGAAATTTTTTCTCTTTTATTCTATACAAGATGTTAGATGGCTTAAGAATTTCTGTTTCTTGAGGGTTTTTTGAATGATGTTCTCCAAAAACTTGTGTGTGCCTAGCAGCTTTTAAAGGGGGAGCTTCTTTGATAATGTTCTTTGATAATTTTTTCAGCATTTTCTATAGTCAATAATCTATTCAGGTTTTACTATGGTTTGCAATACTATTTGGTCATCTATATTTTTATGCTAGTTAAATTCATTAATATTTATCAAATTTTGTCAAATGTGCTCTTTGTTTTTGTTTTTTTTGTTTTTTTTTTTTTTTTGAGATGGAGTCTTGCTCTGTCGCCCAGACTGGAGTGCAGTGGTGCCGTCTCGGCTCACTGCAAGCTCCACCTCCCGGGTTCACGTTATTCTTCTGCCTCAGCCTCCCTCCCAAGTAGCTGGGACTACAGGCACCCGCTACCACGTCCGGCTAACTTTTTGTATTTTTAGTAGAGATGGAGTTTCACCGTGTTAGCCAGGATGGTCTCAATCTCCTGACCTTGTGATCCGCCCACCTCGGCCTCCCAAAGTGCGAGGATTACAGGCGTGAGACACCGTGCCCAGTCCAAATGTGCTCTTAAAATCAATTTTATTTCTTCTTTATTTGTAATTATATAAACTTTACAGGTTGAATTTGGAATATTTTTATTTTCCTTTTTTTTCTTTTTCTTTTTATTTTTTCTTTTTATTTTTTGAGATGGCGGCGCCTTGCTCTATTTCCTAGACTGGAGTGCAGTTGATGCAATCTTGGCTCACTGCAGCCTCCGCCTGCCAGGTTCAAGTGACTCTTCTGCCTCAGCCCCCCGAGTAGCTGGGAGTACAGGCATGCACCACCACGCCCGGCTAATTTTTGTATTTTTAATAGAGATGGGGTTTCACCATATTGGCCAGGCTGGTATCAAACTCATGACCTTGTTATCCACTGCCTCATTTTCCCTAAGTGCTGGGATTACAGGTGTAAGCCACCGCACCCGGCCTTTTCTTTTCCTTTTTTCTGCTTTAATTGTTTGCTGTTTTCTTCCAGCTTTCCAGGTAGGCTCAGTTAATCTCATTCTTTCCTTTTGGTTTCTTGCTTAATAATGACAGCCCTTAAGGGTTAATAATCTTCCTCTAAGAATAGTTTTCTTAGGTAAGTTAAGGTAAATAATCTTCCTTTAAGAATAGTTTTTGGCTACATCTTATGTGCTTTGGTAGATAGAATTCTAAATTATTTTTTATTTTCTAAATAATCTATAATTATAGATCTGATTGTTTTTTAACTCAAGTGTTATCGCACAAGGACAATATATGTGTATATTATTTATATTTCATATATATGTATAAATATATGCATATATGTATATATATTTAATATTGAAGTCAGAATAGTTTGTGTTTATAAATTATATTTTAGATGTTTAGAAATTATGATAATTTCTCATTTTATTTTATTGTGGTTAGACCATATGGCCTAATGTCAGAATTTATTGAGGTTTTCCAATTTTAAAAATATTCTATGGATACTTGAAAAGAATGTATATTCCCAATTTTTGTGAATCCCAAAGTCTTGGCAACTTACTGGTTGGTCTACTTGGTGGTGGGGTGAAGCAAGGAAACTACTAAGCTGTTCTCTCTATCAGCTGGCTTCTCCACATCTCTCCACATTTATCCATTCTCAATCCTTATGGCTGCTTCTTTTTAGGCAGATCTAATCTATTCTGTCTTTATACATCTTACTTTTCCCTACCTGGTTTTGCTTTTGCTATTTCTTTACTGTGTCTTGTCTTTGAAGTCTCTACTAATCCACAATGATCAGTTCATTTAAAAGAGTCATCCTTTCATCCTTTTACCTCCTGGCACCCTCACCTAACTAACCCATACTCTCTCTTTTGTTGAGGCTGTGGATGGCAAACGCCATTAATTGCCTACTCCATAGTGCTTTTCCCATAATTGCTGACAGAACTCTGCTTTTGTTTATCACAAATATATGCCTAGCCCCAAAGCAATGGATTGTGATTAGCTTAGACCAATTATGGCAATCCTGGAACCTACTATTCCAGATTACAATCCAGGTAAGTGTGGCTATGTAACTCAGATAAGAAAGAATAGTATTTGGATTTGCATGGATTTCGAAAAGCATTTGGAAAAGTCTGCTAGACAGTATGATTTGGGGGAAAGCTTTAACTTTCTAAGGAGATTCACTGCCTTCCCTAATTTCTTTCTGACTTAAAGGAGAATGTGACAATTTGAAATTATTAGGAAAATGTTGAGAGAGCTGCAGAAACATTGACACTAGTCAATATCCTAACACTAACAACATTTCAGCACCAAACATCCTCTATAATGCATATCCCTATTTAAAAATAAAGAAAGAAAGAATTATAGTTGGGCTGTTTTGTTACTTGCAGCCAAATGCATTTCTAACTGATACATTAGATTTATATCCCCTTCTGTGTTGCTTTATAATTATCCTTCCATTTCTTTGCATATATTTAACTGTCTTAACTAGCTTGAAATTACTTATATTCATGAAATTTTCTTATTTTTATTTTGTATCTGGAAATAGCTTAAGTCAGAATTTCGCACATGATAAGCATGTAATTATGCAATTATTTAGCACAGCTAAAATGTATTAAGTACCCTCTATGTACTATACAGTCTTTTAGGTGTTTTACATATATTCATTATTTATTCTCCAAAACCAGTGTATAAAGCAACTACTATTTTTATATTCCCATTCTCACAGATGAGGAAACTAAGGTACAAGGTCATACATCCCTAACCCATGTCCTGTTTAGGAAACAAAAATGTGCAGCTCACTGCCAGCACTCATTTCTTGGGGCGAATGTAAAATGGGTTAAGAGGCAAAGCCAAAGTTTGAACTGAAGAACTCTGACCCCAAAACCCATGCTGTCAATAACCAGGATATACTATCTCTTATTTGATACATGATTTCAGTTTTTTTTAATTTGGCAATGATATTTTGCATACCCATATATTTGGCAAACTTACAAACACACATGCCTACTCCCACATATACAACACAACCCCCAAAGAACTCTTTACTTGATATTACAATCTGTTTAATAAACAGTCATTCTTTTCCAGGAAGTCCCTGTTTTAGTAGCTGTGGTAAATCGTTGAGTCCCTTCTTCATTCAAAAGATTAATTTCAGCATTTTCCCTCAAAGGCTAGCTAAAACCAGAACCTGCCACAATTCTAACTACTAGATTGTTTCAAAACAAAGGTAGTCATTTTGTATAAAATAAGATTTGACCTGAATCTTCACCCTTTATTGGATTAAACCCAAAACCTCAACATTTATGAAGCTTTGAGAATGAACTTTGGGTTGGCTTCCTCACTTTTGTTTTTATACACCTCTTCACTCTTTGGGTTTGTCCAGGATGAAAAAACTGAATGACCAAAATAGCAGAGAGAAGATGCCCTTCGAGGCCCAGTAGAGTCAAGAAATAGTAAAAATTTAGGTAGAAAGTAGCTGTTTTTTATAGTGTCATTTCTAAATCAATATTGTTTAAATAGAAAATCAGATGTTTATGTGACTAACAATATAATGTTATTTTATTATAACAAAATTCTGGACTCTCTCACTAACAAACATATAGTAAAGTGATTAACGTAGAGTCTCTTAAAACATTACAAGTTTTGTGACCTTGGGCAAGGCACTTAACCTGCTTAGCCATCTGTAACAAGGTCAATAATGGTGGCTACAGCTAGGATTGACATGAGTTGTATATGAGCTGATGTTTATAAGGCATCCTCATCATTATTGTCACAGAACAGCTAATATGTACATAGTTCTTACTATGTGTCAGGCTCTATTATAAGTTTTTTTAGTATTAACTTGTCTAATTTTTACAATAACACTATGAGATAGCTGCTGTTATCTTCATTTGAAGAGGTGAACAAATTGAGGCACAGAGTGATTAAATAACTTACCTAAATTCACACTGTATGTAAAGGATTCAAACCAGGCAATCCAACCCCCATCCCCATGCATTAACCATTACACTCTATCATGAGTTCAGAAATAACCATTTTTACACTCCATTTTTCAAAATAATGCATAATTGTTAAAATTAAATGATATTTCAAATCAAAATAAATATATTCAACATAAACAACCTCTACATAGCAAGCTGAATTCATGTCTGAAATCAAAATGGTATAGACCTAAAAGAATTTAGGCAAGGCATCTGTATATATGCATGTATCTATATTGTCAGGGGTATCTGCAAAAACAGAATTAACTTATGTTTTTATTAAGCCATTTATTTTTAGATAATTATAGAGTCATATGCAGTTGTAAGAAATAACAAAGAAAGATTTCATACACCTTTTATTCAATGTTACCCAGAGTAACATCTTGTGAAACTGTAGTGCAATATCACAACCAGAGTATTTATTTATATATGTAGACAAGATACAGAAATTTCCATCACCACAAGGATCTCTCATGTTACTCTTTTATCGCCATACCCATGCCAATTCCACCCTTTCCTGGCTTAGCCCCAAATCACTGATCGGTTATTCACCTCTAGATTTTGTTATATGCAAATATCCATATTTCTGAAAGTTTTCACAAAGTGGCTAATTGATTTTGTGAGATTTTGAACTTACTTTGTGTGTATTAGATCCTCAGTATCGCCTTGCTGAATTGTCTTTAGTCAGGATAGGAATGGGCTTAAGTGTGAATAATGAGAGAAGTAGCAACATAATGACATAAACAAGAGGATTCTCTACTTCCTCTACAGCAGTCTCATTCCTACATATGACTTCTGGTTTCAACAACAGTTTTGTCATTTGTAAGCGTGAAACACTTTTTAGAAGATTTTACATTCCAAGGTCTTATATTAATAAACTTTCGTTGTAATAACATCATATTTCTGCCTATGTACGTTGTTGTTTGTGAAACAAGGAAACATAAAGGGTTATCTGGGAATGTCAAAAGAAGTTCACTTATTTACCCATAATGAAGGGAACTTATATTACTAAAGAATTCTGCACGGAAGTCTCAAGATTTCATATAGTGACCAACATATCCATAAGCAATGCATAGAAAACAGAAGTTAGTGTGTGTTCGTAGGAGTTAGAGCCACAGGTGATTTATAATTTTATACTTTATTACCGTTTATGATGCTTGTATAATAAGCACGCATCACCTTTATGACAGAAAATCATACTTTTTGACAGAAATATGATGAATTAATTTTTCACATTAAATGCTACAAGGGCTGTTTTTCTGGAGAAGATATGCAAGTGTGTAGAGTCCCTGCATTTAACGGTGGGTGTTTCTGTGTGTCCAGACTTCTTGGTATATTATATTCTAAAAACTACTTCGCAAATATTTACTAGAAAAGAGTGATAATCGTATTTGTTTTTCTAAATCAAGATAACACTTGAGTTTATTAATAGGCCAGTAAAAATTATATTGCACATAATGCTGCACAAAATTTGCCTTTTACACTTTTTAAAACTATTTCCAAAAGACTTTAATGAGTTAAATTTTATTTACATCATATAAGTTATATTACATACAACACAGAATGTCAGAATTAGCAATAAATTACTTGATAAGAAAATGTAATTACTCTGAATTTGTTTATATTCAATAATAAATTATCCTTACATTTTCTTACTCTTCATTCCTATTTGAACAACTCAAGTTTACACTTCAGTTCTCCTGGATATCTTCTTTCTAGCTTTTGGCTTTATGCTTTCCATCAGTTTTGTGAATAGTTGAAAAAGTAAACAATAAACTTTTTATTTACTATCCCTTATGCTTTATTTTGATCTTTTTAAACATCTTTGCCCTTTGATATTTGGAAAGATAAGTGTAATATCTGATATACAAAAAGCATTTCTAAAATGATCTAATCAACCAATCCTCAGAGTTCTGCAGTTAAGCCAAATATTGCAGTGGTGAATGGTGAATAAAAATGAAAATGTAAGGTCCTTAAGCAAATATAATATTTCTTTAGACTGATCTATACCGAAAAGTCTTTAGGAACCCTTAAACAAACTTACTTATCAGGCAAGCATGAGTGCCCCAAATAATAGCATGCAGTTCCATCATTCTGAATATTCTACTGATGGTCAATATTCTGAAGCCAGTCCTTTCCATACATAATTCCTCCCACCTTGTCAAGAGGATGTGGAACATCTGTATAGCATTAAAGGGTAGAGTAAATGCTTCCTCTTCTCTTCAAAGGCAGTTTTGTTCTTTTTGTTTGTTTGTTTTTTCAGCCTAGATACTATGAAGGCAGTCATTTGAAATGTATACAGCCGATTCTTTGTTTAAATCTGGAAGTTGGTGCATAGCAGATTAGCTGACTTGGTAGCTCTCTCTTTTTTGCCTTAATAGTTTGATAATGATTTTAGTGAGCACACAGAAAAAAAAGAAAAGTTACACCTCTTGTATCTAAGCTTTAGCTACTAGCAAATAGATGGTCAGTAATTCATGTCTCACTAACATAATAGGCACATTTGATTAAAGTTCATTTAAGCCTTTGCCAATAGGTGCTCTGTGAAATGAAGCAAATAGGAGAGCATCCATCTGATTGGCTTGACTTACCAGCCTCAGCACATTGAGGTGAAATCAAGCGTCATTAGGGATTATCAAATACAATTTTAGTGCCCGCTTAGAATTAGGTAGTAGTCATTCAGGAAAAAAACAAGAAACATTATGACTTATGTAGCTTACAATCCTAGCAAATTACACATTTGCTTAACCTTACCATGCCTGCGAAAGAAATTTTTTCAAAGGTGCCAATGGTCAGACAGCCATGGGGCTCTAGTATAGAAATCAAATTTGTTTGCTTCAGAATCAAGCGTAAACAATGTTACACAAACTGCTGGAAGCTATCTAATGGCTCACCTTTATCCCCCAGCTGAAACCCCACCTGGTCCATGGGAGCCCTGAATCATCATTCTGTGTCAATGCATTCTGTAGCTATGCATCAGCACCTCTTACTCCTATCCGGAGACAACTCACTCAATTTAAGTTCTGTTAAAGTTAACTTAGGAAACATGTAGCCTATAAATAGAGGGGAGCATTTGGGAATGTGTGTGTGTGTGTGTGTGTATTGGCATCTATTAAAACATATCTACTCTTTCAAAAGTGCTCCATTGTAAGGGGAATATGCGGGCTAATTCTCATATTTCTGTTTATTTGTTTAACTAACTATTAAGTGACATAATACTTGCCTGTAACATTGCTATCTCTATTATGAATGACATAATTATCATAATTCTCAGATTTAAAAGCCCTCTGTCTGAGAGCTTTTTTCCTTCCTTTGTGAAAATTAAAACAGTTACTTCACTACATGCTCTATTGGGATGACTGACAATTGATGAAAACATACCAAGCTCCCACAAATAATTTTAATTTCCATCCAAAATAAAAATGTGTTAATTCCTCATGCCTATAACAAAAATATTTTCATAATGATACTGTTTACACAGATTTAATCAGTTGTGTCACTGGGGTACAGCAAAAACAGCAATGTGACCTGCTGAGATTTAGCACCAGATTGCAATTTACAATCAAGGCAGCAAGAGTCACTGAAGTGCATAGATCTCGCCCCAATTACTAATTAATCAGACCCGAAGAGGTCTCCATAAAAGGCACGACATTCAGCTGTGCGTCCCATAAATTTAAAGGCCTCCTCTGTATTTTAAGGAGGAAAGGTGACCCATGGAGTCAAATCATTACATGGTACGTATCTTGTACAAAAGCTCATCCAACACCTTCCATTGGGTGCCTACTTATCCTTCTCCACTCCCTTTTTAAATGTTCTGAATACAAAATTTCACACTATGGCAGTAGCCCAGCATCATTAAAATGTCAGTATGCTGGTTTCTGTATAAAAACAAGTGACTGGCTTGCTTTTTTGAGTTTCTGTATCTGTACAAGTCTTTTTTCCTCTGCAGCTAGTGTCTACAGAAAATGACAGGGTATAATAGGTAAATGTATTTTAAGAGTGTGTTGGGAATTATGGGGAATAGCAATCAGTGTAATTCAGTTCAGTCCAACTTCTACCCAACTTCCTCAAATGAAAAATATATTTGATCCCCTTCACATGGGGATCAGATAATAGAAGTTTTATGAACTGCTCTGCTTTGACAAAAAAGATTCCAATTGAGTAGTCTAAAAGAAAACATGCATTGCTGACTTGTTTATTTTAGCCATCTTTAAAATAATGAGCCGGATTCTCATTTTTCTTCCTTTCCTGGATCCCTCCTCTATGTGGAGCATTCCCTTTGAAGTAAATGGCAGCCCTGGACCTAGAGGAGATCTGCAAGGGGAAGGAGCAAAATGAGAATCAGGCTGCTGATTTCAGATTCTTGATGGATAGCCTGGTCAAATGAAAGCTAAAATGATTTGAGTCACGTTGCATTAACCACACGTGGTTCTGTATGGGCCACCCTAACACACAGTATCAGACCTGAAGGCAGGGATATTGGTACCCTCATATGTGTGCAGGAAGAACAACCAATTGCAGAAATGATAACTACTTTATCAGATATTTTGATGATACAATCTGTCCCCACTTTTGCTTATAAGGGATTTCTGGAAACTGTCATGAAATAGATATCATAAAGCAAATCAGGTTTTTGCAGAGGAAAGGTGCAATGACAAGAATTTTGCATTCTTAACCAAGGATCATATCGTGTAAATCACAGCTGTGGCAAAATAAGCTATGATAAGGTAAAAATGCAAAAGCTATAAGACAAGATAAGATTTTTTTTTTTTTTTTTTCTGAGAAGGAGTCTTGCTCTGTCGCCCAGGCTGGAGTGCAATGGTGTGATCTCGGTTCACTGCAATCTCTGCCTCCTGAGTTCAGCAATTCTCCTGCCTCAACCTCCTGAGCAGCTGGGATTACAGGTGCCTGCCACCATGCCTGGCTAATTTTTAGTAGATACCGGGGTTTCATCATGTTGATCAGGCTGGTCCCAAACTCCTAACCTCAGGTGATCCACCTGCCTCGGCCTCCCAAAGTGCTGGGATTACAGGCATGAACCACCGTGCTTGGCCCACGATAAGAACTTCAAACAGCTTACTTACACTTCAGGTCCTAAATGCACATTGTGCACTGAGTAGAGGAGGGATCACAACACTCATAACCTGGTATTCTTAGTCCCTGTCTGCCATTAATGGGTTGTGTGATCAGGCATGAGCATCCCCCCAAACTCTCTCCTTCTCTCTAACCTGAACATACCATATTATCACCATTTACACTATGTATCAATATTCTATTGAATTGCTAGTAATTATGTTTATTTCCTTAGCACATAGAGGAGGAATACCTAAAATCCATATCCCTTAAAAATTAGACAACGTCTGAGCTGATATGTTTTCTTTCTCTTGATGACTTTCTCTTCTGTAAATAGAAATGGATGATGAAGATGGTGGTGGTACAATTTCAACAATAATTATCATTGTATTAAGTAGCATGTGATGAGCATGCTGGCTAAGTGCCTTCTGGTCCCTTTTGTACCCTCACAACTCCATGAGGTTTTTATCACCCTTGTTTACATGTGAGACAACTGAAATATGAGAAGTTGCATTACAGTCAGCTAGCACCTTCCACCTTGATTCACCCCAACGTGGGGATAAGAAAGAGCTTTTTTACTTGCTTTTAAGTTCAGCACTTTATTGACCCCCGAAACAGGGCAAACACTGCTGGACAAAGTGGACTGTTTCAGGCATTTCATGTTTTTTCTTGTTATTGTTGTGGCTGATGATTTGATTCTTCCACCAGAAAAAGTACTTCTGCACTTCCCCACTATCAAGTCCCCTCATTGTATTTAAAGTTAGAACAACTGTTCAATTCAGACCAAGTAGCACTTACCGGAAAAGAGGAAGGGCAGATAAAAAATTCTTGTGTGACCTTTCTGATTACAACATCTCTTGAATGTGTAACAGCCATTTACACTTAGGGTCCTTATACACTTAGTTGGCAATTCATTTAGAGCATGACCATGTCATTAAACTGACTGCTTTTGAGTTTAGATCTTGTCTCAGAAACTGCTGAAAAGCAGGGCCAGCTACATAATTTACCTGGACCAAATGTAAAACAGCCACCTGGGAAATCAATCTCCCCTTAGCATGGGTCACTGCCCTCACCCACAGAGGATGGGAGACCCCTGAGGGATTACTACTTCTGTGCTAGAACATACTTGGCATCTAGTTCAGGGTGGGCAACAGGCCCCCAACAAGTGTCCTGTCAAATGCACTGTGGTGCTGCCAGCTAGTAGCCAGAAGGACAGTTAGGATACCATGAGGCACCCCACCCTCTCCAGTGCCCAGGACTCCTCAGTGCAGAGAGTGGAGGCAGATTGTGAGTTCCTCCATCCTACTCCCACCTCACAGGACCTGTATCCATCCCTTCCGTCCCTTCTGGAGGACAGCAGAGGTATGGAGGAAGGCCTGGCAGGGTCTCCTGCCCCAGGGGCAGCTGAGACTCTGTTGGGGATGGGAGAAAGAAGGTATATAGAAGAGTGAGAACTAGACCACACATGTACCGGAGCTCCCCACTCCCAGTGCAGGCTCCATTGTTCTGTTAAACTTCACTTGCAAAACACAAATTCCAAGACAAAAGTTAATAATTTCAAGAGGACCACCAGAGAACATTAAACCCCTGAATCCTTATGAGCAAAGGTGCTACACTACTACACTGGTCACTCACCGATGAGCCAGTCTTGCTAAATGGTTGTTCAAGACTATCCACAGGCTGGGTGATGTGGCTCGTGCCTGTAATCTCAGCACTTTGTGAGGCTGAGGCAGGAGGATTGCTTGAGGCCAGGATTTTGAGACAAGACTGGACAACATGGTGAGACCCCATTTCTACAAAAAATTTTTACAAATCAGCTGGGTGTGGTGGTGCACACCTGTAGTCCCAGCTACTCAGAAGGCTGAGGTGAGAGGATTACTTGATGCAGGGAGTTTGAGGCTACAGTGAGTTATGATCACATTCTAGCTTGCACAACAGAGTAAGACCTTGTTTCAAAAAAAAACTATATATCAGGCTGCATGGGAATAAGTGAAGTTGGAAGTACTAAACGAAAGGAGGAAATTGACTTAATTCACATTAAATATACTGTTCCACAAATTCTGTGGGGCAGCATGACTAAATTGTGCCATTCTGTCTGTATTAGTCAGGGTTCTCTAGAGGGACAGGACTAATGGAATAGATGTATATATGAAGGGGAGTTTATTAAGGAGAATTGACTCACACAGGTGAAGTCCCACAATAGGCCATCTGCAAGCCGAGGAGCAAGGAAGCCAGTCTGAGTCCCAAAACCTCAAAAGTAAGGAAGCTGACAGTGCAGCCTTCAGTCTGTGGTCAAAGGCCCAAGAGCCCCTGGCAAACCACTGATGTCAGTCCAAGAATCCAGAAGCTGAAGATGTTGGAGTCCAATGACCAAGGGCAGGAAGCACCCAGCATGGGAGAAAGGTGGAGGCCAAAGACTTAGCCAGTAGAGTCCTTCCACCTTCCTCTGCCTGCTTTTATCCTAGCCACGCTGGCAGCTGATTAGATGGTGCTCACACAGATTGAGGGTGAGTCTGCCTCTTCCAGTCCCCTGACTCCAATGTTAATCTTCTCTGGCAGCACCCTCACAGACACACCCAAAAACCATAGTTTGCATCCTTCAATTCAATCAAGTTGACACTCAATATTAACCATCACACTGTCCATCACTGCTCTCTCTTCATCTTCTAAAACTTCCTTGCAGCTTCCCCATTGAGATAACTTACAAGGGCAAGCCAGTTGCTCCCCAGAAATGCCATCTTGGTTATTTCCTTAATAAAATTTATCCAAAAGGAGCCTTTTCCCTAAAACATCCATACGGTATGAGACATGCCAGACATTCTTATAAAAATAAGTTTAGTCATCAAATATATACAATTATGTTTTCGTATAACTTAGAATGCTTACCTTCTCCTGAAAAACTGCATTCATATATTAGAATTTCTATAATATGTAAAGCACATTTTAATTGTAGGTTTTTAGAACCATACTCATCACCATAAGCCATAATAAATTGGTTAATTATATTTTAGTCCCCTTTCTTTCTTTTTCAGAACTTAAACAGATATTTTGGTCTGTTTCTTAATATTTCTTCTGTGCAGTTGTAGGAAACCTAATTTTCTTTTTTCTGTTCCAGTGACTTATGATGATGACACATCATGTGTATAAAGTGTGTTAAATAAAGCATATTTACGTATAACTCTGTGAGCTGCTTGGAATAGATGTTATTGCATTAATCTTATAAATGAGGATAAAAATGGTTCCAAGGCCAAAAAAGAGGCTGTACAGCCAAGACAATCCTAAGCAAAAAGAACAAAGCTGGGGCCATCATGCTACTTGACTTCAAACTATACTATAAAGGCTACACTAACCAAAACAGCATGGTACTCGTACCAAATAGATATATAGACCAATGGAACAGAACAGAGGCCTCAGAAATAACACCACACATCTACAACCATCTGATCTTTGACAAACCTGACAAAAACAAGCAATGGGGAAGAGATGCCTTATTTAATAAATGGTGCTGGGAAGTCTGGCTATCTATGTGCAGAAAACTGAAACTGGACCCCCTCCTTACACCTTATACAAAAATTAACTCAAGATGGATTAAAGACTTAAACGTAAGACCTAAAACAATAAAAACCCTGGAAGAAAACCTAGACAATACCATTCAGGACATAGGCATGGGCAAGGACTTCATGACTAAAACAGCAAAAGAAATGGCAACAAAAGCCAAAATTAACAAATGGGATCTAACTAAACTAAAGAGCTTCTGCACATCAAAAGAAACTACCATCAGAGTAAACAGGCTACCTACAGAATGGGAGAAAATTTTTGCAATCTATCCATCTGACAAAGGGCTAATATCCAGAATCTACAAAGAACTTAAACAAATTTACAAGAAAAAACAACCCCATCAAAAAGTGGGAGAAGGATATGAACAGACACTTCTCAAAAGAAGACATTTATGTGGCCAACAAACATATGAAAAAAAGCTCATCATCACTGGTCATCAGAAAAATGCAAATCAAAACCACAGTGAGATACCATCTCACACCAGTTAGAATGGCGATCATTAAAAAGTCAGGAAACAACAGATGCTGGAGAGGATGTGGAGAAACAGGATACTTTTACACTGTTGGTGGGAGTGTAAATTAGTTTAACCACTGTGGAAGATGGTGTGGTGATTCCTCAAGGATCTAGAACCAGAAATACTGTTTGACCCAGCAATCCTGTTACTGGGTATATACCCAAAGGATTATAAATCATTCTACTATAAAGAAACATGCACACATATGTTTATTGCAGCAGTGTTCACAATAGCAAAGACTTGGAACCAACCAGCCCATCAATGATAGACTGGATCAAGAAAATGTGGCACATATATACCATGGAATACTACGCAGCTATAAAAAGGACGCATTCACATCCTTTGCAGGGACATTAATGAAGCTGGAAACCATCATTCTCAGCAAACTAATAGAGGAACAGATAACCAAACGCCGCATGTTCTCACTCATAAGTGGGAGTTGAACAAGGAGAACATATGTACCCAGGGAGGGGAACATCACACACTGGGGCCTATCAGTGGGTGGGGGTTTGGGTAGGGATAGCATTAGGAGAAATACCTAATATAGATGATGGGTTGATGGGCGCAGCAAACCACTATGGCATGTGTATAACTATGTAACAAACTTGCACGTTCTGCACATGAATCAGAACTTAAAGTATAATTAAAAAAAAAAAATCAAAGAAAAAGAAAAATGTCAATCCTATAATGATTCCCATACTTTTTCTAACTTACAGTTCTGTGCAATCTAAACTTCAGAAACAGTTGTTTTTAATGAAACATAATAAAGATCATATATGTCTTTAAAAAGGTGGTTTCAAGGGTCTGATAATTTGTCTAAAAATATTGGAGGGTGAACGTCTGAGCTAGGTGTAGGCCCCTAGCTTCCCAGTGCTGGGAAGCTCCTCCTCTTCACCATCTACATGTCCTAGGATCAGAGGTTCTCATAGCACCAGGTGGCAGGGCTGGTGGGTGAAGTATGTTCATAGGCACCTGCTTTGTGCTTGGTGCTTTTCATGTGATCACAGTGTCTCTTCACTACCTCCAAAATATGTAGAATTGCCTGAATCCTGAAAGGTTTTTGCTTTGATTTTTTTATATAATCTCCCCATGTCCCAACATTGGGAAGAGTGAAAACTTTCTGAAACAGGATAGAGCATAAACTAAGTCATGTGAAATAGAACATAAGTCGTGTATCTGTGGCAGTGGACATGACACTCATTTTTTGAAAAGTTGGTAAATTTAAAAATGCCTAAATGTCTTCATGTGAAGGCCTCTGCCAGAGAGAAGTCAGAACATCTGCACACAGCCCATTATGCTCCCAATATCAGGTAGGATTAACGCTTTAATGTATAGATAAGGAGAGTGAGGCTCAGAGAGATTACGTAGTGTGGGCAAGATCACAGGGTTAAGATCCAAACACAAGTCTTTGTGACTCCAAATCCCAACCTCTTTTGCACTCTGCCTCATGGTCAGGAGAGTATGTTTCTTGAGTTTTCTCTGCAGAGGACATTGTGCAAAGAAAGCTCTGAGCAGAGCAAGGAAACCTCAGATTTTTCAGCCTGTTAGAACCCAGATACTGAGTAAGCTGCTGTTTTCATGAGCTACAACTGCATTCTGTTGCTGAGAACCTCAGTTCCCCAGTGTGTTGAGAGGGTGAGGGTACGAGGAAAATGAATACTGTTCCAAAGGAATAGTGGAGTTGAATACTGAATTCAAGGACAAATACAGAAACTCACATTGACTCATTCATGAATGAATGAAAGGTGAATATGAGAAGGGCATATTAGATTACCCTAAATAATGTTCTAATCAAACCAAGGGCATGGGGCAGAGAAATATGTGTGAATGAGGAGGACAATGACTCATGTGTGCTGTATGTCACAACGTTCTGTGCTGTGCTGCTTTTAAATCCACAAAGTAATTCCTTTAATGTCTTATGCTTTTCCTCTATGTCACATCCTTTCTTTGAGGATCAGGAATTATTACCAGTTACATGGCATTCTAGGAAGCCCTGATTACTTGCACAAAGCTATAAACATTGTGCATAGTCTATGTGCCTACTAGAAACCTTATTAGAAAAAAATTGAGAATGGAACCCTAGGTATGAAAGAGTGAAATTGGAATGTACAATACATCATATTTCCTTTCTGCTGGCAGAATAAGTGAATAGCATGTCTCTTTGCCATACTGTTTTTAGCTCTAGAAGTGAAGTGAGTATTGTTTCACAGGAAGGAAGAACTTCTTCTTCAAGACCACTTTCATATCAGTTTTTTTTTTTTTTGATATTTTATTTTAGGTTCAGGGATAGATGTGCAGGTTTGTTATATAGGTAAGTTGTGTGTCAAGGGGGTTTGGTGCACAGATTATTTCATCAGCGAGCTGATAAGCATAATACCTGATATGTAGTTTTCTGATCTCTCCCTTCTCCCACCCTCCACCCTCACGTGGGTCCCAGTGTCTGTTGTTTCCTTCCTGGTGTCCATTTGTTCCCAACGCTTAGCTCCCACTTATAAGTAAGAACATAGAGTATTTGGTTTTCTGTTCCTGCATGAATTCACATAGGATAATGGCCTCTAGCTCCAACCATGTTGCTGCAAAGAACACGATCTGACTCTTTCTGTGGCTGTGTAGTATTCCATAGTGTATATGTACTACATTTTCTTTATCCAGCCTATCGAACTTACAGGTTGAATTCCATGTCTTTGCTATTGTGAATAGTGCTGCAATGAACATACACATGAATATGTCTTTATGGTAAAACAATTTATATTACTTTAGGTATATACCCAATAATAAATTGCTGGGCCAAATATTGGGTTATCTGAGAAATTGCAATACTGTTTTACACAATGAATTAATTTACATTCCCACCAGCAGCCTAGAAGCATTTTATTTTCTCTGCAACCTTGCCAGTATCTGTAATTTTTTTTTTTTTTTTTTTTTTTTTACCTTTTAATAGTAGCCATTCTGACTGGTATGAGACGGTAACTGAGGTTTTGATTTGCATTTATTTAACAATTAGTTATAATGAGCTTTTTTCATATGCTTTTTGGCCGAATGTGTGTCTTCTTTTGAAAAATGTCTGTTCATGTCCTTTGCTCACTTTCTGATGAGGTTGTTTGTTTTTTGCTTGTTAAATTATTTAAGTTCCATATAGACTCTAAATATTAGACCTTGGTTAGATGCATAGTTTGCAAATATTTTCTCTTTTTCTGTAGGTTGTCTGTTTACTCTGATGGTAGTTTATTTTGCTGTGTAGAAGCTCTTCAGTTTAATTAGGTCCTATTTGTGAATTTTTGTTTTTATTGCAACTGCTTTTGGTGTCTTCGTCATGGAATCTGCCAGGGACTACATCAAGAATGGTATTTCCTAGGCTATCATGTAGAGTCTTTATTGTTTTAGGTTTTACATGTAAGTTTTTTACACATCTTGAATTGATTTTTGTACAAGGTACAAGGAAGGGGTCTGGTTTTAAACTTCTGAATATGGTTAGTCAGTTATCTCAGCACCACTTATTAAATAGAAAATCCTTTCCCCATTGCTTGTTTTTGTTATCTTTGTTGAAGATCAGATGGTTGTAGGTGTGTGGCTTTATTTCTGGGTTCTCTATTGTGTTTCATTGGTCTATGTGTTTGTTTTTGTACTAGTCCTATGCTGTTTTGGTTACTGCAGCACTGTAGTATAGTTTGAAGTTAGGTAACATGATAATTCCAGCTCTGTTTCTTGCTAAGGATTTACTTGGCTATTCGGGCTCTTTTTTGGTCCCATATGAATTCTAAAATAGTTTTTTCTAGTTCTGTGAAGAGCATCATTGGTGATTTGATTAAAAAGCATTGAGTCTGTAAATTGCTGCGTGTAACATGGTCATTAATATTGAATCTTCCTAACCATGAGCATAGTATGTTTTTCCATTTGTTTCTGTCATCTCTAATTTATTTGAGCAGTGTTTTGTACTGTTTATTGCAGAAATTTTTCACCTACAAAACCACATGATCATCTCAATAGATGCAGAAAAAGCTTTCAACAAAATTCAACATCCCTTCATGTTAAAAACTTCCAACATCAGTGTGCAAAAATCACAAGCATTCTTATACACCAGTAACAGACAGAGCCAAATCATGAATGAACTCCCATTCACAATAGCTTCAAAGAGAATAAAATACCTAGGAATCCAACTCACAAGGGATATAAAGGACCTCTTCAAGGAGAACTACAAACCACTGCTCAGTGAAATAAAAGAGGACACAAACAAATGGAAGAACATACCATGCTCATGGATAGGAAGAATCAATATTGTGAAAATGTCCATACTGCCCAAGGTAATTTATAGATTCAATGCCATCCCCATTAAGCTACCAGTGACTTTCTTCACAGAAATGGTAAAAACTGCTTTAAAATTCATATGGAACCAAAAAAGACCCCGCATTGCCAAAACAATCCTAAGCCAAAAGAACAAAGCTGGAGGCATCACGCTACCTGACTTCAAACTATACTACAAGGCTACAGTAACCAAAACAGCATGGTACTGGTACTAAAACAGAGGTATAGACCAATGGAACAGAACAGAGCCCTCAAAAATAACACCACACATCTACAGCCATCTGATCTTTGACAAACCTGACAAAAACAAAAAATGGGGAAAGGATTCCCTATTTGATAAATGGTGCTGGGAAAATTGGCTAGCCATAAGTAGAAACCTGAAACTGGATCCTTTCCCTACTCCTTATAAGAAAATTAATTCAAGATGGATTAGAGACTTAAATCTTAAACCTAAAACCATAAAAACCCTAGAAGAAAACCTAGGTAATACCATTCAAGACATAAACACCAAAAGTAACGGCAACAAAAGCCAAAATTGACAAATGGGATCTAATTAAACTAAAGAGCGTCTGCACAGCAAAAGAAACTACCATCAGAGTGAACAGGCAACCTACAGAATGGGAGAAAATTTTTGCAATCTACTCATCTGACAAAGGGCTAATATCCAGAACCTATAAAGAATTCAATCAAATTCACAAGAAAAAAAACAAACAACTCCATCAAAAAGTAGGCAAAGGATATGAACAGACACTTCTCAAAAGAAGACATTCATACAGCCAACAGACACATGAAAAAATGCTCATCATCACTCACCATCAGAGAAATGCAAATCAAAACCACAATGAGATACCATCTCACACCAGTTAGAATGGCAATCATTAAAAAATCAGGAAACAACAGGTGCTAGAGAGGATGTGGAGAAATAGGAACACTTTTACACTGTTGGTGGGGCTGTAAACTAGTTTAACCATTGTGAGAAAACAGTGTGGCAATTCCTCAAGGATCTAGAACCAGAAATACCATTTGACCCAGCCATGCCATTACTGGGTATATACCCAAAGGATTATAAGTCATGCTGCTATAAAGACACATGCACATGTATGTTTATTGTGGCACTATTCACAATAGCAAAGACTTGGAATCAACCCAAATGTCCATCAGTGACAGACTGGATTAAGAAAATGTGGCACATATACACCATGGAATACTATGCAGCCATAAAAAAGGATGAGTTCGTGTCCTTTGTAGGGACATGGACGCAGCTGGAAACCATCATTCTCAGCAAACTATCGCAAGAACAGAAAACCAAATACCGCATGTTCTCACTCATAGGTGGGAATTGAACGATGAGATCACTTGGACACAGGAAGGGGAACATCACACACCGGGTCCTATTGTGGGGAGGGGATAGGGGAGAGGGATAGCATTAGGAGATATACCTAATGTAAATGATGAGTTAATGGGTGCAGCACACCAACATGGCACATGTATATATATGTAACAAACCTGCATGTTGTGCACATGTACCCTAGAACTTAAAGTATAATAATAATAATAAAATAAAAACTTCCAACACACTAGGCATTGAAGGAACATACTTCACAATAATAAGAGCCATCTATGACAAACCCACAGCCAGCATCATACTGAACAGCAAAAGCTGGAAGCATTCATAGACGAGAATGTCCACTTTCACCACTCCTATTTGACATAGTACTGAAAGTTCCAGCCAGTTAAATCAGTCAGTAGAAAGAAATAAAAAAGCATCCAAATAGAAAGAGAAGAAGTCAAACTATCTCTGCAGACTATATGATTCTATACCTAGAAAACCCTATAGTCTACCCGAAAGCTCCTAGATCAGATAAACAACTTCAACAAAGTTTTAGGACACAAAATCAATGTGCAAAAATCAGTAACATTTTTATACACCAACATCCAAACTGGGAACCAAATCAAAACACAGTCTCATTCACAATAGCCACAAAAATAATAAAATACCTAGGAATTTAATGTCAGACTTTGAACACAGCTTTGAGATAGATCGAAGGCAAAAACAGAAACAGGCTTTCTCTATGCCATCTACATTAAGATGCTTTTGTCTATCAACCAGAATTTTTAATGAGTAAAAGGGAGTTGTTTATCGTGACTTGGTAAAGCCATTCTGAAACACATTTCATAAAATGAATTCTTAACATGTTCCATTTCCTTCTGCCCTCCACAATAAAAAAGGAAAGAAATATCTTGAAAACTTAGTTACCACAGTAAGATAACCATATTTTATGTATGACTCGATAAAGTACAGTATTTTAACCACTTTGAGGTATAGGTTTTTTCTTGTTAGAAAATATTTAAAGAACACTAAAATTAACTTCTATTATATGAAGGTAGTTGGGTACTGGAAGTAGAAATGAGGAGGAGGAGAAAGTCCAAAGGTCCTGTTACGTACTCTTGATTGACCTGCATAGTATGTGACCAACTCCAGAGGAATTGCCTTACAAATTTAAAGTATGTATAGTACATGGAATGTTATGAATCGTAGCATGTAAAAATCATTGTCTTTCTGTCTTTCCTCTTCACAGATATTCTGTACCCATTGCCTTTGGTTTGATTAGAATATTATTTGAAGTAATCTAAAGTATACTCTTCATATTCATCTTTCATTCGTTAATGAATTTCCATAAAAATATTTAAGCTTTTCAAGATGCAATACATGTGTTGTGGCTCTGAACATGGAATCTAAATTGGATTCTACATTCCCTTATTTTGCATGAGTTTTAAGACCTATGTTGTTTGTCAGGTCGTTTTGTGCTATGCCTAGGGTTTAAACTGTAAACCTATGGTTTTAATATAAAAACAATGCATACAATATTTAAAAAACTACAGCATAGGGTTATTGCATCATTAAAGAGAAATAATTTCCTACATTGCTATTCTGAAAGGTCAACCATGCACTTAAAGAGAATGTGTACCAATTCATGTTTGACAACTATACATAAAATCAAATATGAGATGATTTCTATTTCTTATTTTGTCAAATGCATGGCTATTCCCATAACACTGGCAGGGGTGAGGTTGGGAGGGGGAGTCTTTCGATTCTTCCTACCCCTCAACAACATAACAGGGAAATGAAATGCACATCTGTAAATAAATGCATCATTAGATTCTCATCAATTTGTAAGCTTCGCTTGATGTATGGCTAAAATAATCCCACAAGGAAAACTAAAGAAGTGCTTGGTTCCAAGCACATGCCAAATAGATGAAGGGAGGGGGTTGATGAACGAGGACCAAATTATTTAAATGAAGAATTTTGCAGATGCTAGAAATATCTTTTACAACAGTCCAGAATGGGGAACTATTTTAAGTACACAGCTACCAATGTATTCATTAACAGAGGAGAGCTCTGGACATATTAAAGGAGCACAGTAAAACAACTAATGATGCACTTGAGCAGTAACAGGTTGTCATTAGACCAGCATCTGCTCTCATCAGAGTTAATTATTCAGTTGCTTTGTTTTCCAAGTAGGTGTCTGGTAAAATTTAGCAGAATCTTAATTAAAACACATTTTCAAACTCCTTGGATGCTCATATCATCTAAAGGAATCAAGACAATTTCCACCATAAACATCAAGCTTCAGTTGAGCTATCAAAGGGAAGAAGGAATTCAACCAATATAAGTGGTTAGGTATTAACTCTTGGGATGCCTGAAGTGTGCAGATAAGGAAAACCTACCTTGAGAAACAACCTATTTTCCCCAAATTACCAAACAGTTACAGCACACAGTCAAATAGCAAGAATACTCATACACCTAATTTGCTTTCACTATGCAGTAGAGAAATGGGAATGTAGCATATGAACTTGGGACATCAAAAAGACAATGTAAGTGTATGTATTTACCCTTGAATTATTTATTTAATCATTAAAATATGACATGCATATACATTTCAACTTCAAAATTTGGAATCAATTTTCAAAAAATGAAAATATTTGCCCAATTGACCACTGTTTTACAATCAGCTGCTAATGTATGGAAATACCATTCCTGGTTAAATCCTTAATATCAATATGAATACAACAAATGTTTGTAATTTCAATATATAATTGATAAAACTGTAACATGTATACTGATGTATATCAATGCAATACTGCTATATTAATATACTGTGAATACAAAAAATATGAAAATTTGGACAATGAGTCAAGAATAATTATTGTGTTTGACCTAATACTTAAGTACTTAGAAAGCATATTGCTAGAATAAAAGGTAAAACAATAATAATAACCAGGAGGAATAAGTATAGATATATTAGGGCAGTAGTGAGGGCAAAATCAGATAATGCTACCAGCACCTTCCTTAAACTGTAAGGATTGTAACTTTACCCTGAATTTTCAGTATCTATAACACTGTCTGGAGGATAAATGTGAGCTATTCAGTAAAAAGACTCTTTGTATGAAAACAAATAATGAATATTGATTTTATTCTGCCATCAAAGTGAGTATGGGGTTAGCATATCTCATAAAATGTGAACCTAGTGCTCCCGAAAAAAAATAAACTACATGCTGATTACTTAGTTTCACCAATTTGGATGTTAGGATATTAACTCCCCAGACTGGGTGAAGTCTACTTGAACAGGTATCTATTTATTGTAATTACCATATAGGTTTTTTAAAGAATAGAATTATAATAATAACATAAAATGTATTAATAATGTGTAAATTCAATCAGTTAATAAAAATACATATAGTTAATATGTCCAATGAACTATAAAGGATATTCAGAGGAGGCTTCAGCTTCTTCAGTTTCTTCTCATCAAGAAATAGCTGATAACCCTAAACCAGTATGACTAAGGCAGCTCTAATGCTCCATTTATACTTTTTTGTAATTCTTATTGCTCTAATTCCATACAGTCTGACTGCTCTATTATGCCTGTTTATCTAAATTTAGTGCCTATCTTTTTTTTCTTTTCTTTCCTTTTTTTAGAAACAGGTCTCAATATTTTGCCCTTCTGGACTCAGACTCCTGAACTCATGCATAAGGGCTTATTTTATTTTATTTTACTTTAAGTTCCGGGATACATGTGCAGAGGGTGCAGGTTTGTTACATAGGTATACATGTGCCATGGTGGTTTCCTGCACCTATCAACCTGCCATCTAGGTTTTCAGCCCCGCATGCATTAGGTATTTGTCCTAATGCTCTCCCTTCCCTTGTCCCCCGACCCCCGACAGGCTCCAGTGTGTGTTGTTCCCCTCCCTGTGTCTGTGTGTTCTCACTGTTCATCTCCCACTTAAGAGTGAGAACATGTGGTGTTTGGCTTTCTCTTCCTGTGTTAGTTTGCTGAGGATAATGGCTTCCAGCTTTGTCCATGTCCCTGTAAAGGACATGATCTAATTTCTTTTTTTTAAATGGCTGCATAGTATCCCATGGTGTACATGTGCTACATTTTTTTTAATCCAATCTATCATTGATGAGCCAAATATCATTTGGGTTGGTTTACTATTGTAAATAGTACTGCAATAAACACATGTGTGCATGTATCTTTATAGTAGAATGATTTATATTCCTTTGGGTATATGCCCAGTAATGGGATTGTGGGGTCAAATGGTGTTTCTGGTTCTAGATCTTTGGGGAATTGCCACACCATCCTCCACAATGGTTAAACTAATTTACACTCCCACCAACAGTGTAAAAGTGTCCTATTTCTCCACAACCTTATCAGCATCAATTGTTTCCTGAATTTTTAATAATCGCCATTCTTACTGGCATGAGATGGTATCTCGTTTGGTTTTGATTTGCATATCTCTAATGATCAGTGATGATGAGCTTTTTCTCATATGTTTGTTGGCCACATAAATGTCTTCTTTTGAGAGGTGTCTGTTCATATCCTTTGTCCACTTTGTGATGGGATTGTTTTTTTCTTGTAAATTTTTTTAAGTGCCTTGTAGATTCCTAATATTAGCCCTTTGTCAGATGGATAGATTGCAAAAATTTTCTCCCATTCTGTAGGTTACTGGTTCACTCTGATGATAGTTTCTTTTGCTGTGCAGAAGCTCTTTAATTCAATCCTTTTTGTCAATTTTGGCTTTTGTTGCAATTGCTTTTGATGTTTTAGTCATAAAATCTTTGTCCGTGCCTAAGTCCTGAATGGTACTGCTTAGGTTTTCTTCTACGGTTTTTATGGTTTGGGGTTTTATTTTTAAGTCTTTAATACATCTTGAGTTAATTTTTGTATAAGGTGGAAAGGAAGGGGTCCAGTTTCAGTTTTCTGCGTATGGCTAGCCAGTTTTCTCAGCACCATTTATTAAATAGAGAATCCTTTCCCCATTACTTGTTTTTGTCAGGTTTGTCAAAGATCGGATGGTTGCAGATGTGCGGTGTTATTTCTGAGGTCTCTGTTCTGTTCCATTGGTCTGTATGTCTGTTTTGGTACCAGTACCATGCTGTTTTTGTTATTGTAGCCTTGTAGTATAGTTTGAAGTCAGATAGCGTGATGCCTACAGCTTTATTCTTTTTGCTTAGGATTGTCTTGGCTGTATGGGCTCTTTTTTGTTTTCATATGAAATTTAAAGTAGTTTTTTTTCTAATTCTGTGAAGAAAGTCAATGGTAGTTTGATGGGAAAAGCATTGAATCTATAAATTACTTTGGGACATATAGCCATTTTCACAATATTGATTATTCCTATCCATGACCATGGAATGCTTTTCTATTTATTTGGGTCCTCTCTTATTTCCTTGAGCAGTGATTTGTAGTTCTCCTTGAAGAGGTCCTTCATATCCCTTGTAAGCTGTATCCGTAGGTATTTTATTCTCTTTGCAGCAATTGTGAATGGGAATTCATTCCTGATTTGGCTCTCTGCTTGTTTATTGTTGGTCTACAGGTATGCTTGTGATTCGCACACATTGATTTTGTACCCTGAGACTTTGCTGAAGTTGCTTATCAGCTTAAAAAGATTTTGGGCTGAGACACTGGGGTTTTCTAAATATAGAATCATATCATGGGCAAAAAGAAACAATTTGACTTCCTCTCTTCCTATTCGAATACCCTTTATTTCTTTCTCTTGCCTGATTGCCCTGGCCAGAACTTCCACTACTCTGTTGAATAGGAGTCATGACAGAGGGTATCCTTGTCTTGTGCTGGTTTTCAAAGGGAATGCTTCCAGCTTTTGACCATTCAGTAAGATATTGGCTATAGATTTTTCATAAATAGCTCTTATTATTTTGAGATATGTTCCATCAATACCTAGATTATTGAGAGTTTTTAACATGAAAGGATGTTGATTTTTATCAAAGGCCTTTTCTGCATCTATTGAGATAATCATGAGGTTTTGTCATTGGTTCTGTTTATGTGATGGATTATGTTTATTGATTTGTGTATGTTTAACCAGCCTTGCATCCCAGAGATGAAGCCAACTTGATCTTAGTGGATAAGCTTTTTGATGTGCTTCTGGATTCAGTTTGCCAGTATTTTATCGAGGATTTTTGCATCGATGATCATCAGGGATATTGGCCTGACGTTTTCTTTTTTGGTTGTGTCTCTGACAGGTTTTCATATCAGGATGATGCTGGCCTCATAAAATGAATTGGAGAGATGTACCTCTTTTTCAATTGTTTGGAATAGTTTCAGAAGGAATGGTACCAGCTCCTTTTTGTACCTCTGGTAGAATTCGGCTGTGAATCCATCTGGTCCTGGGCTTTTGTTTTGTTTTGTTTGGTTGGTTGGTTTTTTTTGGTTGGTAGGCTATTAATTCCTTCAAGGCTTATTTTATTCTTTGCTTTTGCATTTGCTCAAGGCCTAGTCTTTAGGAATTAAGATTTTCATGGCGGACTGTAGCTTTGGGCAAACCAGCTGTGGAAGGGCAGTAGAGTCAATGCCTCTCTCAAATTTTAGTGTTCTGTGTACCACTGTGGTGACTGCAGGTCAGATCACCCAGCTCCTGCTGAGAAGAATATGCCATTAATCAGGTAACAGATGGATCCGAAATAGTGAATCCAGAAGGATGAGTTGCATTTATCTCTCAAGCATCTGTCTAGAAGTAGATGGGGATGGGAAATTCCAGCTAGTGGCACTAGCCTGTTGCAGGTCATTCAGGACTCCATTTACTTCCATCTGTTACTCCAGAATCTTCTTGGGCATTGTTGTTGTTTGCTTAAGTTGGGTCATGGTCACATCTTTATTCTAGCTCATGGAATGAAAGTAAAAAATGAAGAGGGTACAATAAATTACTTTTAAGTGAGTGACATAGTAGCTGTACACATCGCTTCAGTTCACATTCCATTGGGAAGAACTGAGTCCCATGAGCCGATGCTGCAGCAAAGTCCAGGAAATATAGTCTATGGTAGGTCAATCATGTGCCCAGCCAAATATATTTTTCAAAGAGATGGAGAGAATAGACTCTGCTGGGCAACTAGCATAGCTGGAAGGAAATAAGCTGAAACAGATAATCACCTAGAGTTCACCTGCCTTTAATTGAATCAGTCTTCTTGTGAATGAAATTAAAATAATGAATGAGAGTCCTCTATCTAAGCAATGCCTATGTATTTTCATTAAACAGCACCTATGTAACAGTTTCTCCAGGAATTACTGTTTAATCACTTTCCAGTCAATGTCAAGTGGAAGACCTTATGTTTCCATCGAACCCACCAAACAATTTTACCTTTGATCCTAGTTCTTGGAAGCATATAGTGATCCTGGGTATAATTGGGTCCCGCACTTCATTTTACAAATGAGAAAACTAAGGTGAAAGATGATGCGGTGGCTTATGCCTGTAATCCCAGCACTTTGGGAGGCTGAGGCAGGCAGATCATGAGGTCAGGAGTTTGAGACCAGCCTGGCCAACATGGGGAAACCCTGTCTCTACTAAAAATACAAAATATCAGCTGGACGTGGTGGCAGACACATGTAATCCCAGCTACTCAGGAGGCTGAGGCAGGATAATTGCTTGAATCCAGGAGGCAGAGGTTGCAGTGAGCCAAGATCACACCACTGTCCTACAGCCTGGGTGACACAGTGAGACTCAGTCTCAAAAAAAAAAAAAAAAAAAAAAAGGAAAAACAAAGAAAGATGATACAGTGACAAGAAATGGTCTCCCTATGTCTGAGATTACTAGCCTGGGAGTCTGGAAATCTGCGTCCTAGGCTCTGGTACTACTTCCTATCTCTTTCGTTCATTCTTTCAAGATTTACGTTGTATTATTTTAGTCCAGAGAAATGTAATAACACCAGGTGGCGGTGAGGTGGGGCTTCAGTGCTAGTCTGAGTTAAACCAGATGAAAACAAGATAGAACGTAGAAAGCTAAGTAAGGGACCACAAAATGAAACATCAACGTATTGGCCTCTGTCTGTCTTTCCATGATTACTCACCACAATCTCCTTTTATACACCCTATTCTGCTTATATAGCCTGTGATTTCTAGGTCTCATGCTCATGGAGTGAAACAAAACAGGGAAATTAATGCACGTATTACAGGGAAAATATTGCCCTTGTACAGAAATGCGCATCATTGTTCATATGGTCTTATTTAACATTCTTTGTCATCATCCTGTAAATCTTAATTACTACAAATTAATCTGAATAGAGCAAAAAGCAGTCTAGAAAATTGAATTAGAAAAATTACATTAGTTTACATCTCATAATTCATTCTTGAGTAAAGTTTGAGAGCTACTGGTGACTACTGGATTCCTCGTTGTGACATAAAAATTATTAGAACAGGAGGAATCATACTTTTGTCCAAAGCATTATTCACCCTCAGTCTATTGTGAGTATGATCTTCTTAGACTAGTTAAGGTTTTAAATTATCCAAAATCAACTCAATTCTAAACTCAAAGTAAGGATGTCATATCTGGAGGCCAATTCTGTATGGTAGCTAGAATAGCTTAGTATAGGGTTGATATTTCATTTTAAAAAACATTTTTCATAATTTGTAGATTTTATTCTTAAACCGTTCTTTTAGTATTTTAGTTTAGACTTGGTAACCTGTAAGGTTCAATGCTTCTTAAAGAACTTGGAGCTTTTCACTTTTCATTGTTAACTTTATTTTTCTCCCTTTCCCCCACCCTCCCTGCCTTCCCACCTTCCTTTCTTTTTCCTTCCCTTTCACAAATATTGACTCAGCACTTAGTATGTATCAGGTACCCTGCTAGAGATTAGGGCTATAGAATGAATGAGACAGTGTCTACTTGCACTAAGCTTATAATCTATTAGTGATAACAGATACTAACTTACAATTTTTCTAGTATTGTAAAAGTTAATAGTGCACTCTCTGGATTTGGGGATTTAAAAATCTCCTTTCACCAATTCTGCCCTCTGAACTTCTGGGAAATATTCAAGTTCAACCCAAAGAACATTCTTTGTTCTAAAAAAAAAAAAAAAAAAAAAAAAAAAAAAAAAGCTTTTCATATTAATTTCAGCTCAACAAAAAGACTTCTGAAGTCAGGCTTCAGAGGTACACACAAATAAGTGGTTAATGGGACACTCGCCTATCTGGGCCTACCCACAGCTTTCCTATCCCCCAAAGCACTCCATGGCCAGAGCAATAGGGAGTTTTTTCAGTAAACACTGAATTGACTTTTGGACTCAATAATGCCAACTTGATTTTTTCAGTTACGCTGGTGATACAGTGTACTTATCTACAGTGGTTTGTGGACCTGCTATTATTTTTACGAGTTAGTCAACTTGAAATTTAAGAATGGACTATAAAGCCATCCCTTTATACAACCAGAAGAGAGAGAGAGAGAGACAAAGGGAGAGAGAGAGGGGGGTACTACACAAAGAAACTTAAAAATCCCACCACAACAGATGGCCTGTGCCATTTTGAATTTCCTCTCCCTAAGGAGTAAACTCTTGTAGAGGCTATTAAAGCTTCTGTTTGCTTGAGAAAATGCTGTTTCAATATTGATGGCTATATGTGTGTGACCTCCATCGAAAACAAAGTCACAGAGATTTGCCTTTAATTCAGAGGAGTGAAACAATGAGGTTGGAAGACTAAACCAACCCAGTGTCACATGCATCCTTGAGAACTGATTAAAGTGACAGCAGTGAAACAAAATTGCACCACTCAATACAAGATTTGTCTCAAGGAATAAAAATAAAATAGGCATATTACTCCTCAAAGACACATATTTTATTTAGTTGTTAAGAGTAGAGTGTTGGAATTTTTGAAGAACTGTTGCTATTTAATAGAGGTGAAAGTTTTAATGTGAATACTGCCTGTGTGAGCGCGTGTGTGCAAAGTTGGCGTGACACATTCTGCTCAAATTAGACTTCTAAATAACTAGTAACAGCTGTGGTGCTTAGAAATCGGTTTGGTTTAAATGATGATGTCATGTGCTTATATAAGTAAAATAGGTGTACTTATTGAATGGCAGAGTATATAACTCACTCTTTATCTAAAAGAGACAGTGTAGGTACCTTTGTTTGGAGGCTATAAATATGCCACACCTAAAAGTAAATTATATTTTTCAACACACCTAAAATTTTTATCTTCATGCACTACTTCAAAGTATGTATGTCCATATATATAACAGAGATAAGAGCAGACATAAAAATTATTTCAAGGCAGCATGAAAAATTACCCAATAGTTATATCCTGTACCTGAATGAAGATCTGTGATATCGGTGACTGGGATCCTCCATCCATGATTTAAAATAATAATAAGAAGAAGAAATAAGAAATAAATAAATGTCAGGAAACAGTCAAGTTTGTAGAATTACATTTTTATTTTCCAAAAGCACATTAACAGCAGAAGCTAGTAAATAAAAATTACTAAGAAACAATTATAATTAAGCTACTAATTCTCTTTTCTACAGTAAATACTGGATAGAGATTAATGTCAGGGAACATGCTTGCCCTAAAATTTAGAGGAAAAAAAAGTCATACAGTAAGCACAATGAATATTTTTAGCTGATCTGACTGTAATAATTTGAGAAATGGATGGTATTTGAGGGGAGAAAAGCGAGCATATTTTAAAATTAAGTATATAATGAAGATTCTTCTCTATTACTAGAGGTCTGAAATCATGAGTAAGTCTAAATCCGACATCTCTCTTCACACTCACAAAGATAGAAAGATAGCAGTTAGCAGCACAACATACTTATTTTGATATTGTCTTATAAAAGATCAGGTTAATTATAAAAGCATTATTCATTTATGTGAAAAGATTTCACGCATGTTCTTGATTAAAGAAAAGCTCAAAAGAAATGAATTATTTTTGTTTTGAAACTAAAAATATGGCTCTTTTAAATGCCTTTCCTTCCAAAACCTTAAAAAAGAGAGAGAGAGAGAGAACAGCTTCTCATTCAGAAACACAGGAGACAAGTGTTCTTCCAGGGAAGGCTACATTCTTCACTCTCTGCACCCCTCGTCTTTTAACATTGAGGGAATCTGGTGCTAACATACTTTCTTCACAAAATCACCAGTGCCTCTCATTTCAGCTATTAAGTATTTAAAGGCAAGTAGTTTGAGAGTGAGTCTATCTCTTCTTCTAATCCTGTGTGGGCTAAATAAAGTCCAAATTCTCAAAATGGCTTGCCATCTTAGAGAAAGAAGGAAGAAGTGTTTAAGAGGACACATAGAGGAAGAAGTGTTTCCAAAAGAAGTTATGGTGATATAATATGGTAAGCAAAAAAAAAAAAAAAAAAAAAAAAAAGTTTGCTATGTCCTACACTCAGCTGGAACATCTCCTGTTTGGAGATATTTCACAAAACGATTTCACAGACAAATGGTTTAATGCATGGCCAGCCAATTTAGCCTTTATTTTAAATATATTCTTTATGCATATAGATATTTTGAGATTGTGCCTTCTGGAATGATTACTGAAACCACATTGAAAAGTCATTATGCAGAAACATGGGTGTACAAATAGTTCATAGCTTAGGGGAACTATAAATAGAACTGGCTGAATCTTGTTAAAGAGTTCATGTCCTGGTTATTTAAAAGAACTATTTTGATGGCATCGATTAGCTATAACACTTCTAATTAGCATTTCACTAAAATAAAGTACAAAAACAATCACACTCAAGTTTTGGAAAGGAATATTGATGAAAAATACACTGAATTGAAAAATGAAATATGGTCTAATTCCAACAACAGGGAAAGTTTTCTTTTTCCTTTATGTCATAATTTTTTAACTCTAAGGACATGTAAAGCAAGTACCTGTAACTTTTTGGTTTACATGTTCTAGAAACCAACGGTAATTGAAAAATATAGAAATACCTAACCAGATTCTTAAAATTTCATAATTGTTTGGAACCAAGTGATTAATACCCCATAAATCATTCTAATATTATGTGACAATGACAATTACATGTGTTTTTGGTATGACACTAGTTACTATCAAAGGGGTTACAAAATGTGATTTTTAATTTTTAAGGTATATTTATAAATTTGATACGATAAAACTGCATGCTACTCTTAATAAAATCCCAGCGTCTTATCTTAGGAAGTAGTCCTTGAGTTATGATACCCTCACTGTATTGTTACTCTTCTCAGGGAATCCTTAAGTGACTAGCAGTCTCCATTTCAACCTTCCCACTTGGTTTTTCACATTTAATGGATAATTGCTTGTATTTCACAATTTTAGGAAGAAATGGACAATGTTTTGATACTTTTGGCAGACTACTAAAGGGTGCTGAGATATAGTTAACATTGAATATAAATATAGATATGTATATGTCTGCATGTAGGTATGAAATATATTTGCTGATGTGTATATACATGCCTGTGTACATACATACATATATCCTGCTTCAGCAATTTACGAGATCACAACATCTATCTTAGTAAAAACTACCTTGTTTGGGGATTACTGTGCACAGTCTTAGCCCTGAATGAGATTGAAAGTTCATAACTTCACAGACATTCATGGCTAGTTTTTTAAACTTTGATGAGCTTAAATTTTACATTATTAAACAACTTAGTTATCTATTGCATGAAACTATTTGAAAGTATTTTTGGTATGACTTACTCATTGATACCAGATTTTATAAGCTTTCTATATGTAAAACTATTTTAAAGCATTCCATCTATTAGACCCAATATTAAATATCACTGTAAAAATAAGAAATAAAATATTGGATGACCAATTCAAACACCCAACACAAAATATTTCTATCATATTTTTCATAGGAAAATAAAAAATAAATGCCTTATCTCAAACTACATAAAGAAAGATAGTTTAGGTTCTTATGTAGTACATGGGCATTGGAGTGATTTACTTGATTTTCACATAGTTCTTACCCTTAACATATTTATACTCTTTTCTCTGTCCCTCCATCTCTTTAGCTGCTAACAAGGGTAATGTCAACCCAGCTGAAACTGATTAACCAACAACAATCTCATTTTAAATCCGTTATAAATAATTTAAATATACAGACCTCATGAAAAGTGGTATGCTACAACATGATGCTTTAAGAGTTCAAACAAGACTGTGCCATAATATTTCAATGGGACTAGCTGCTTCATTCTGTGTCCTGTGAAGCATTATGCATATAGAATACTGAGGTACATGGTGGGAAAATTAAGGCCATGAACAGCAGGAAAGATGTTTTTACAACATATGCCAATGAAATAGTCATTTGCCATCACTTACTTAAATGAACCAAAAGATAGATAGTATTTTGGGCATTTATCCAAAAAGGAGGGTCTGGTGGGGAATGCAAAAGCTTCAAAACTAAAGGAAATCACTCTGAATGCATTTCAAACTAAAAGCTTATGGTTTAATTTAGATCTGCCTTATTAACCCATATTAATGGATAGTAATCACTTCAGTTATGATCTCCATGTATTAAAATAATATTTTCATAAAGGGCACAATGAAGTTGGATATATGTGGGGAAATAAAATGATTCAAAAAAACAGCTAAGCTTAAATGATACCTCCATATGAACTTGGACACGTCTTTCACTTCTTAAGTTAATCAGATTATTCAATCATAAAAACATATTCAAACATACAAGGAATACAGTACAGTTATTATTTGTTCATTCAGGAATACCTCGTTGAAGAGAAAACCAGATACCTTTTTGGCTCTCATCAGGCCAGTAATAATAATCTACCATCAGCATTAATTGGTTCTGAGGCAAGTATCTGACCTAAGATGGGCCAAGCTAGATCTGAAGATTCTTTAAAAATAAACTACATATGGAGAGCAGTAAGTTGCTGGTCAGGTTGTGATATGTGATGCTTGGAATTCACTGGTTAGGGCCGGGCGCGGTGGCTCAAGCCTGTAATCCCAGCACTTTGGGAGGCCGAGACGGTCGGATCACGAAGTCAGGAGATCGAGACCATCCTGGCTAACATGGTGAAACCCCGTCTCCACTAAAAAATACAAAAAACCAGCCCGGGCGACAAAAAAAAAAAAAAAAAAAAAAAAGGAATTCACTGGTTATGTTTCCTGCCAGATGGACTGAAAGATGGAAACCAGTGTTTGTAGCAGAGAATAGTGTCCTAAAAGCATTCACAGTGTTTTGTATCCATTAACTCTGAGGGCTTACTGGACCCTTGCTGGTCTCAGAGTTACATTAGGTACTCCAGTGTCCTTCAAATACCTCTCTTCTGTCTAATACAGCGAAGTCATCTTCCTATTCCTTGTGCTCAAAAGAATTATAATTAACATACCAACAAATCAGCAAACATTTCTGATCATTTACTTGATGCCTACCAATTCTGAAGACATTTGGAAGAATCAGTAGATTTAGACACGGTACAGGAAGGTGCAATTAACTCATCCAAACTATTGTTATCCAGCACACATTAACTAAATAGCTACTATGCATTTTACTAGGACCTTAATACAGAAGTGTGTAAGGCACAGTCTTGGCATAAAAGCCAAAAATTGGAATAAATAAAAGCAAAAAGGATGGTGCAGTGGCTTACACCTATAATCCCAGCACTTTAGGAGGCTCAGTTGAGCAGATCACTTGAACCAAGGAGTTCGAGACCAGCCTGGACAACATGCAAAAGCCTGTCTCTACAAAAAAATACAAAAACTAGCTGGGCATGGTAGGGTGTACCTGGAGTCCCAGCTACTTGGGAGGCTGAGGTGGGAGGATCCCTTGAGGCTGGAAGGTGGAGGCTGCAGTGAGCCATGATCATGCCACAGCACTCCAGCCTGGGATACAGAGCCAGACCCTGTCTCCAAAAACAAAACAAAACAAAACAAAAATACAGGCACTTAACATAAATGAAACCTAGTGTGTAGTGTAGGAAAGTCTAAGTTGCTTAGAGAAGCTAAACACCAAATATAGTGGTTGAGGGAGGTATCTCTCCACCTGGACCTGAGGGCAACCTTATAGAAGCCTATCTGGGGCTAGGAAAGCAGCAAAGAATTCCTAAACTCTTCAGAAGCCTCCTCCCTGCAATTCTCTCCCGTGCTCAGGCAGAGAAGTTTTGAGAAGCCTGGAGAAAAAAAGAATTGCAGTGGGATTAGGGTGGACAAGAGTGGTTTACATTATGACCAGGACCATGAAAAGGACTATGGACATCAAAAGCAGGTGCCAAAACAGCATGACCATAGACCATATAGAAGAAGGCAAAAGTCAGCAGGGACCCAGGTCCACACTCAGACCAGACTCCCTCCTGCCCCCTCCAGGGTCCTGATGAAGGATGGGATGTAAACCCAGTCGCCACCCTCCCATATAGATCACCCCAGATGAGAAAGAGAGGCAGTAGAAGCCAGAATGTTCACTGTACTAAGTTTACATTCTGAACTGATAACATTTAAAACAGACTATGACTGAGATAGCTTGAAGGGGCAGGTTTACTTTTTTTTTTTTTTTTTACCCCATGGAGGACTCATCAGCTAGTTGAGTTTAGTTACAATACATAGAAGTATTTTAAATCTGTTATAATACATAGCCATGTAAAAAGTCTGAAAGAAGAAACTCATATATATTAAATAGTGAAATGCACCATTCATTAATTATATAATCCCCCCAAGATTGTACAGTTCCTGAATATGGATATTCGGTCCCAGAAGACAGAAAACATAATGTAAAAATAACTTTCTATTTACATAATATAAATTATTATTACAAAATTGACTTTTGGTGGTAAGACATATTGATATTCAGTGAAGAAAAAATGCTTTAAATTTGTGACTTGCTATAAATCTAGAAGATGTAAACTCCAGACTTGAACTTGGAATATTTAGGTCCTAGCTCTGTCTCATATGAGTGTGTTCTTGAGTATGTCACTTAACAGATCTGAGATATATTTTATTAACCTGTAAAACAGAGAAAATAAAACATTCTTTACCTACCTCATATAATCGTTGTGAAAACCAGATGACAATATATGTAAAAACACCTTAAAACTTCAAAGCTTTACAGACATACGATTAAAAATGTAACGCTCAAATAGCAACTCTTTCATAAAGAGTACTTAGTAGGTGGCCTTGATTACTCGAAAATTATTTACGAGTGGCTAGAACACGATGTAGAAGCAAAGTAACCCCAAATTTTTGATGGTTTAATATAACAAACTTACATTTCTTGCTCATGCTATATATCTAATAAAAGTTGGCAGGAGACTGCTCCACAGTCGCTTAGAGCTCCAGGCTAACAAAATCTGCATCATTTTATAATGCTGCCATATCAAGCAGTGGCATCAGAATTTGCCACATTACTGGAACAGAAAGTATATGGGGTACATATACACCTTAACTGCTTCAGATGAATGGTAACACACTTCTCTTCCTTTCAAGGCCCATTGGCCACAATTTTTTACATAACACCCACCTAACTGTAAGGAAGAAACTATTTGCATGTGTCCAAAAAAGAGAGAGAAGTGAATATGAATATGCTTTATAATCTCTAACAAAAAGACACCATGAGAGATAGAAAAGATTTATAAAACCTGTTAATATATTTTAAAATAAATATTTAATTGGGAAGATGAAGCAAATATATATAGATGTGTGTGTATATATATATGTGTATATATATTCATTAAAACATAAGTAAGTGCAATATTTCTAGTGACTATCACTTCAGAATGCCCAAAGGTGGAACATATGATGAACCTCACTGTTTTTTCTGAAAATCACACATCTTCTTTTCTTCTGGTAAGAGTATCTTTATTTTTCTTTTGCAGAATTATAATTTGCATCATCTCAGCCTATGTGCCAGAGGGGTGTATGACCCAGAAGTGACCATATTCAATTATTCCAGCAACAATGACAGGAATAGGACCCTAGTACAGGCAAATGTAAGTCAATTATAAAATTATTTTTGTACTAATGATGGAGAAAATTTCTTTTTCCAGTGGAATTACAATTTGAACTGAAAATATAAGCCTGGAGCTGCAAGAGGTCATCACATGGAAAGAAGAAGAAATGTTTTTTAAATGGGAAACGAATAAAGAAGAATTAATGACATCAAATCAATGAATCCAGCAGAGCCTGAAAAAATACAGCAGTGCCAATAAATTCTCCATTTTGTTTCGGTTGAGTCTCTGTGGCTTGCCATGGAAACAGTCCTGACATACATGGGAACCTGATGGATTGGAATAGTTGCACTGGGCTTTACAAGGAACGAGTGTGAAAAGTGAGCTCTGGAAGATAAGTAGGACTTAGACAGCTCCAGAGGAGGTGCATGGATAACATCAGTGATGATTAATAGCATAAGGAAAACACAGAGGCAGTAATGATGCATATTGAATTAACTGGATTGGAAAGTATATGGTGGTTAATAGTGACAAACAGAATTGAATGAGTAGTGCAGAAATATATTATAAAAGATCATAAAATTCAGGCAGACTATTTTTAATTTGGTAAAATAAGCAGTGGGGTGCTGTGCAAGAAGACAATAAAACACAAGTGAAACAACAGAAACTACAGATAGCACAGATACATAGAGTCTCCTAAGCTATTGACATTATCAACTCCAGACAGTAAAACTATGCTTACCAAATTTGAGTAAATAAAATACAACCTTAAATTTTTGGCAGGAAACTTGAAACTATAAAAATTGCTATGGCAAGTTTGAAATGAAACAAATGTGAAATTCTAGAATAGAAAAATAAATGAAATTAAGAACTAAGTGGATGGCTTTAACAGAATATATATACATATCCAGAGAGCAAATTAGGAAACCATAAAATCAGACAGAAGTAGTTATTAAAAATAGTAAAAGAAATGTTAAAATGATGGAAAAGGAGTAGGGTCAGAAACACAAAGAATGCTGTGAGAAGTTGTAGTATGTGTAAAACAGAAGACCCCAAAATAGAGGAGAAAAAGCAAAGGACAAAAGCAATTTAAACACAAAATCCCTAACAGTTTTATCTTAAAAAACTGATAAACTACATGAACCTATCAACTCAAAAAAACAAAAACAGGGATCAAAAGCAGTATTGATGAGAAATAATTACATAAAAAGGAGTAACAGTTATATTGGCAATGACTTTTCAAGAGCAATATGGCAATGGGATGACATTAGAATAAAATTTTCTGTATGCTGGAATAAATAATCACATAACTAAAATTGTATGTTGAGAAAAATATTAAGATTAAGAGTTAAATAAAGACATTTTTGAATGTAAAGAAACTGAGATAGTTCACACAAACTGAGAGTAAAGACATTCTAAAGTGTGATCCTGGAGACTGATTTGAGTGCTGACTCCAGTTCTTGCATGGTCAATTAAATAGTAATAATAATAATAATTTTAAAAATAAAAAATAAAGTATTATCCTCAGAAGGAAAAAAGTGATCCTGAATTAAAAGTCAGAGATGCTAGAAGAATTCAAGGAAAGTGATGTGGTAAATATGTGGGTAAATCTAAGTAATCATCAATAGTACATAAAACAATAATAATGAAGCTGTTAGAGGCTTGCACATACTCACACACATAGGTTCAACAGCATTACAAACAACAAATACAGTCAATTGAATTAATGTGTTCTAAGTTTCTTCCATTGTTTGGAATGAAAATAAAATTATCAATTTTAGAAGCTGATAAGTAAAGTTCACGTGTTATGATTTCCAGAGTATCTGCTAAAAAAGAGAAAAAGAATATATACTTTTCAGACTTATAAAATGAAAAGGGACTAATATAAAGGAAATCCTTAATCAATCCAAAAGATAGGAAAGAAAGAAAGAGAAATATTTGGCAGGTATAAAAAATAGAAAGCATTTGGCAAGATAGTATATTTAGACCTAAATATACCAAAAATTACAGGAAATTTAAATTTTTAACAAGCAAATAGACAAATTCCTAGTAAATAAATCTTCAAAACTGACACAAGAAGAAAATGAAAATTGAGTAATCCCAAACCAAAGAAATAGAATCCGAAAATCTGGAGCCAGATGTCATCAGATTAATTTAATCTTAAATGATTAAATTAACCATTTAAGAACAATAGAAAACAAGGCTTATACAAACTCTTACAAAAAAATTTAAAAATAAGGTATGTTCTCCAACTTAGTTTAAAAAATCAGCATAGCCTTGACTTCAAAAGTCAACAAGAAAAGTAAACAAAAATAAATCATGACAACTTCAAACACCAACCATCAAGTCCAAAAATCCTAAACAAAATATTAGCAATCCGAATATGTAAAAATGATCATATATCATGAATAACTTGGGATTATTCCAGGAAGGCAATTGTAGCTTAATATTAGAAAAAATATGTAAAGGGGATTTACCACATTAAAGAACTAAACATTTTACTTTTTATTTTTACATCTATTTATTTATTTATTTATTTATTTATTTATTTATTTATTTATTTTTGAGATGGAGTTTCACTCTTGTTGCCCAGGCTGGATTGCGATGGCTGGATCCTGGCTGACTGCAACCTCTGCCCCCAGGTTCAAGCTATTCTCCTGCCTCAGCCTCCCAAGTAGCTGGAATTACAGGTGTGTGCCACCGTGCCTGGCTACTTTTGTACTTTTAGTATGGATGAGGTTTCACCATGTTGGTCAGGCTGGTCTCGAACTCCTGAACTGAAGTGGTCCTCGACTTCCCAAAGTTCTAGAATTACAGGCATGAGCCACCGAGCCCAGCTGGTAAGCATTTTAAAACGTTTATATGATCATCTAAATAGTGGCAATAAAATTCAGCATCCATTGATAGTAATCAAAAATTAAGTTAAACATTCTTAGAAAACTAAAAGTAAGGTAAATTCCTGTATTTGCTAATAAAGATTTTATTCTAAAAGAAAACATAAGTTGTACTAAATTGGGAAATATTGACATTTTTTCATTTGCATTTAGAAATGAAATGAGAATACTTACTATCTTCACTTCTAAGAAATCTGTTACTGAAAACCCTAGCTTGTTAATTAAAACACAAAAAAGTTAAAATGTGTAAGGATTGAGCAATAAAGTTGGAGTTATTTAAAAATGATTTGATTGTATAAATAGAATATTCAATTGATTGTAAAAATAAGTCATTGAAGTTAAAACAGGTATAACAAGATTTTCTTTTGAACTTACTTTTACATATAAACAATACAAATTTGGTAAGCAAAAAATTGTAAAGATATTATAGATATTAACATAAAATACCAAATGTGTCAGATTTACTCTGAAAAAGATAGGAAGACCCATATATCAAAAACTACCAAGCATTACAAATAATAAATAAATAAGGTTCAAATAAATGGATAATATATTGAATTCATTGATTAGAAGAATAAGCATAAAAAGTCAATTATCTCAAGATGTTCTGTAGATACTGAATAACCCCAATTTGTAACCTAACTTTATTAGTCACTTGTTCGTTTATTTATTTATTTATTTAATCTTTCTGTCCTCTTTTGCATGTTCTTTCATCTTTTCTCTTCTTTTTTTGCCTTTTCTCTTCCTTCCTTCCTTTCTCGTCTTTCTTTAATTCTTTCTCTCTCCTTCCTTCCACTATGGAAATTGTCAAACTAATTAAAACTTTATATGAAAATTCAAAAGACCAAGAATAACCATCATACTCTTAAAGAAAAACAAAGTGAGAGGATTGATCTGCCTAATAAAAATTTTTATAAACTCACAATTACATCAGTATAGTATTGCTTTGGATACAAATAAAACAAAAGAATCAAATACAGACCTCAAAAACAAATCCAGACATATATGGTAGTTGATTCATTAAACATGTCACTTAGGTACAAAGGAAAAAACAAATCTTTTTAGTAAATGCTCTTGATAGAGATGATGAGGGAGGGGAATAGGGGTAGAAAGACTTCTATCCATTACTATACCTCAAAATATATTGCAAGATGTTGTAAATCTTAATGTGAAATGTAAAACAACAGTGTCTCAAAACAACTTAGGAAAGTATTTTCATGATCTTGGGTTTATGAAACATTTCTGAAACAATATACAAAAAGCACAAATCATAAAACATAAGGAAGGCTGCCAAGTCTGACTTCATTATAATTAATATTTTTTCATCAAAAACATTATTAATAGTGTGAAGACAGTAAAATACATGGGGAAGTCATTTTTAGTACATATAACCAAAAGGACTAATATGGAATATAGAAAAAACTTCTATGATCAATAAGGTAAAATTAGAATTTTAATAAATAAGTGGTACAGGTTGGGCACAGTGGCTCATGCCCATAATCCCAGCACTTTGGGAAGCCAAGTCGGGTGGATCACGAGCTCAAGAGATGGAGACCATCCTGGCCAACATGGTAAAATCCCGTCTCTACTAAAAATACAAAAATTAGCTGGGAGTGGTGGCTCACGCCTGTAGTCCCAGCTACTAAGGAGGCTGAGGCAGGAGAATTGCTTGAACCCGGGAGGCAGAGGTTGCAGTGAGGCAAGGCCGCACCACTGTACTCCAACCTCACAACAGAGCAAGACTCCATCTCAAAAAAAATAAATAAGTGAAAAAAAAAAAAAAAACCGGTACAAGGGAACAAATAAAAAGCAAACATTTCATTAAATAATATCTATAAATGGCCAACAAACATATGTAACATTGCTCAGCTTCGTTTGAATTACAAATTCAAACTACCAATGAGATGAGTGACCAGATCTGCTAAAAATTACAAGGCTGTCAATAACAAGTGTTGATCAGGATAGGGAGGAATGAGAACTCTTACACAGTGCTGATGAGTTTGTACATATTGACGACTGCTTTGAAAAACTAATTGGCCTTACCTACTAATATCAAATATATGCATATTCTATGAGTCATCTATTTTACACACACACACAGACACACACGCACACACACATAATGCTGCTATTTTCATAGCAGTGTTATTAATAATAACCAAAAACAGAAACTCTCATACATTGTTGGTGTGAATATAAAATGGTAGACCACTTGGGAAAACAGTTTTTTGCAGGTTTTCATATAAACAGATACTGTCAATGTGACCCAGCAATTCTATTTCTATGTATTTATGCAAAAAAAGTGAACATATATGTTAATTTAAAATATATAAAATGTTAGCAGAAGCCAAAGACATCCTAGAAATGATCTAAATGACCATTGGGTAAAGAAATTGTGATAGTCATACAATGAAAACTGTACACTAATGAAATAAACTACAACTATAAGCAAAGGTATTTACAAATTTCTTAAGAGATAATTTTGACCAAGGATTCCATTTATAAAACATTCAACATGGACATTTATAAAACATTCAACATGTTTTCTGTTCCATTGCTTTCTGCTCAGATATTTATTATTTTGTCTCCTGCTTACATTAGGTTTAATTTGCTCTACATTTTTTAGTTTCTTATGATGACATCAGAGGTCTTTGATTTGAGACATTTCTTATTTCCTAATATGTACATTTAGTGCTATAATTTTTCTCTCAGTGCTGCTTTAGTTCATCTCACAAATTTTGATATGTTGTATTTTTATTTTCATTAAGTGAAAAAAATGTTCTAATTTCCCTTCTAATTCTGTCTCTGACCAATGGGCTAAGTGTGTTCTTTAGTTTCCAGATATTTGGGAAGTTTTAAAGGATTATTTTATTACTTATTTTAACTTAGTTCCATTGTCATCAGAAAACAGGCACTATATAACTTGAATCATTTTAAACTTAGTACCACTTATTTTATGGCCCAGAACATGATCAATTTTAATAAATATTTTGTGTGACTTTGAAAATGATGTATATTCTGTTGGTGGGCAGAGGGTTTTATAGGTGTTAAATCGACCAAGTTGGTTGATAGTACATATCCAATCTTCTTTCTCCTTATTGACTTTGTCTACTTATTTTAACGATAGTTGGGAAGGGATTATCAGACTTCCTAAAAACATTTGTGGATTTGACTATTTCCGCTTGAAGTTCTATTCATTTTGCTTCAGATGTTTTGAAGCTCTATTACGAGGTAGGCATATAAACATTTAACATTGTTATATCCTCACGATGAATCATGAAGTCATTAGGAAATCACCTTCCTCATTATTAGAAATATATTTTCCTTGAGATATACTTCTGATATTAATATCTTTTCAATTATTTTAAAATTTAGTGTTATAATAGTATGGCATATTTTCCCCATTCTTTTAGTCTATTTGTATCTTATATTTAAAGGGCATTTCTTACAGACAGCAAACAGATCTTGCTTTTGTATCCAATTTCAAATTCATTCCCTTTTAAATTGGATATTTAAATCATTTGTACTTAGTGTGATTACTACTGTAGTTAGTTTTGAATCCAACATCTTGCTGTTTATTTTCCATTTAACTCATCTGAAATTTTTCCTTTTTTTCTATTTGCCTTCTTTGGGGTTAATTGAACTTTATGATTCCAATTTATTTCCTTTGTTGGCTTATTAACTATAATTTGTTGTTATATTATTTTAGTCGTTGCTCTATGGTATAGTATATATCTTTAAATTATTGTAGTCTATCTTTAAGTGACATAACCACTTTGTATATAACAAGTTTACAATACTATGCTTTGTTTACTCTCTTCCTGATTTGTGTTATATTTGTTATACATTTTACTTTTACATATATGATCTGAACAACATTATTATTTTCTTAGTCAATTATATTTTTAAAGGATATTTTTTAAAATATATATTGTCTATATAACCCACATAGTTATTATTTCCAATGCTCTTCATTGTTTTTTGTAGAGCTATATTTTTATCTGGAATCATTTTCCTTACATCTGATGAACTTCCTTGTCGTGAGGGTTTGGTCCTGATGAATGCTTTCACCTTTTTTATTCCTGCAAAACATTTATTTCACCTTTCTTTTTTGAATATTTTTCACATGTATAAAATTATAGGTTAATAATTTTATGTTTTGTTTTCTTATTTTCAGAAATTTTTAAAAATTTAATTATTGTGGGTATATAGTAGGTGTATTTATTTGTATATTATGAGGTACAGGAGATGTTTTGATACAAGCATACAATGTGAAATAAGCATGTCATGGAGAATGGGGTATTCATCCCCTCATGTACTTATACTTTGAGTCACAAACAATCCAATTACATTTTTAAGTTATTTTAAAATAATACAATTAAATTATTGACTGTAGTAACCCTACTGTGCTATCAAATAGTAGATCTTACTCATTCTATTTACTCATTCTATTTTGTTATACCTACTAACCATCCCACCTCCCCTCCAGTCCCCCACTACCGTTCCCAGCCTCTGGTAATCATCCTTCTACTCTCTATGGCCATGTTTTAAATTTTAGATCCCACAAACAAGTAACAACATGAGATATTTGTCTTTCTGTTTTCAGTAATTTAAAAATGTTGCTGCACTGTTTTATCATTTGCAGTGTTGTTGACAAGCATTTTGCTCCCATTCTTATCTTTGTTCCTCCTTGTGTAATATGTTTTTTTTTTTTTTTTCTCTAGCTGTTTTTAAGATTTTCTCTTTCTCACTGGTTTTGGACAATTTGGTTATAATTTGACTTGATATAATAGTCTTCATACGTCCTAGAGTTGGAATTCATTGACATTCTTGCATCCCCAAGGTTGTATTTTTTATAAAATTTGGAACACTTTCACCCACAAGTTTTTCAATTTTTTTTTGTTTTCTACTTTCCAGTGCTTTAGAAATTCTAATTACGTGTATATTTCACTGTTTTAAGTTATTCTACATCTTACTGCTTCTATGTGCATTTAAACTTTTCCCTGTATTTTCCATTTTGTATAGTTTTAAATACCATATTTTCAAGTTGACTAATCTTTTCTTCTACAGTATATAATCTGCAATTATTCCCATTCAGTATAATTTTTATCTCCAGCATTGTAGTTTTCATCTCTCTAACTTTGATTTGGAACTTTTATTCTCTTTTTTAATTTTTTAAATTTTACTTTATTCTAGATCCAGAAGGTACACACATGCTTGTTTCATGGGTATATTGTATATTGGTGGGGACTGGGCTTCTAGTGCCCATTATTCAAATAGTGAACCTTATACCCAATGGGTAATTTTTCAACCCTCACCCCCTGTCACTCTTCCCCTTTTTTGAGTCTCCAGTGTCTATTATTTCTATTTTGAGGTCCATGTGTACCCATTGTTTAGCTCTACTTATAAGTAAGAATATGTGGTATTTGATTTTCTGTCTCTGACTTAATTTATTAAGGATAATGACCTCCAGCTCCATCCATGTTCCTGCAAAGGACACACTTTCATTCTTTTTTATATGGTATAGTATTCTGTGTGGATGTATATCACAATGTATATCACATTTTCTTTATCTAGTCAACCACTGATGAACACTTAGGCTGGTTCCATGGCTTTGCTATTATGAACAATGTGTAATAAGTATACGAGTGTAGGTGTCTTATTTATATAGTGATTTTGTTGCTTTTGGGTAGATACCCGGCAGTGGATGTGCTGAGTTGAATGGTAGTTCTATCTTTTTTTCTTTGAGAAATCACCATACTGTTGTCCAGAAAGCTTGAACTAATTTACATTCCTACCAACAGTGTATATGCATTCCCTTTTCTCTGCATCCATGTGGATATGTTATTTTTTGACATCTTAGTAATAGCCATTCTGACTGGTGTAAGATTTTAACTTGTGATTTTAATTTGCATTTCTCTGATGCGTGGTGATGTTGAGCACTTTTTATGTGTTTGTTGGTTGCTCGGTTGCTTGTATTTTTTCTTTTAAGACATATTTGTTCATGTCCTTTGCCCAGTTTTTAATCGGGTTGGTGTGTATTTTTTGTTGTTGAATTGTTTTAGTTTCTTGTAGATTCTAGATATTAGTCCTTTGTCAGAGGCATAATTTGCAAACATTGTTTCCCATTTGTAGGTTCTCTTCTCACTCTGCTGATGATTTCTTTTGCTATGTGGAAGATTTGTTAAGTCCCATTTTATTATTTTTGTTTCTATTGCATTTGCTTTTAGGGCATTTGTCATAAATCTTTGCCTAGACCAATGTCCGGAAGAGTTTTTCCTAGGTTTTCTCCTTGAATTTTTATAGTTTCAGGTCTTACATTTAAGTCTTTAATTCATCTTGAGATCTTGAGTTAATTTTTATATACGGTGAGAAATAGGGTTCCATTTTCATTCTGTAGTTCTCAGAATAACTGTAGAACATGCTGGGAATGCAATATCTTAAGAAGGAACTGTTTGGAACAGCCTGGGCTCTATTCCTGTCCACCCCAGAACAGGATGTCCTTCAATGCTTTACCCCCACTGTATCACTTCCCCCAGATCATAAAATTCAGGATAGGCTGCTTTCTGGGTTCTTTCACCTTCATTGCAAGTGGGGCACGTGCAAATGAGACTCCCTCTACTCTAGGCAGCTTTCCTGAGCACTGGGGGACTGACTAGTCGTAAATCCTAGGCTTCTGTTGTCCCATGCTGCCTATCTATAAGTAATAAACCCACTTCATGGAACCTGTGTGTGAATATTGTGTCTAACTGTACTCGTGCAAGCAGTAAAAGTATAGTCCGAGATACAGAAATGAAGTGGCAACCAGTGCAAAGTGAACCCGGTTTGCACTTTTTTGTTGTACTGGTCCGTTTCTCCAGTGATATATCAGTCCCTTGCCTGGTGTTACAAACTTGGCTGCGATGATTCTAAGGCCAAGTTGGAAAAGGAAGATGAAAGTCATAATTAAATGTGAAGAATTCATCTTTTTATTTTCAACTCAACACCTCACTTTACTGTGTTTGGGACTTCTAAGATCAAAGTCTACCTCTCCATAGAATACACCTTGAATCTATCTTCTGCAGAGACAAGAGAATAAATATGTGTTTTCTAAGTGCTCCTAACAGACTGTAAATGAACTACCCTGTTTTCAACCCAACTTCACGTTGTTGCTTTCAGATGTGTGTGGAGCTCCAGCATCTCCTTCGGTTACTGATCCTCTCTGGAATTCTCCATTGCAAATTTCTTTGTTCACTATTGGCTTCTCTCACTACAGAGTGTGAAGTATTTCCTTTCTCCATTTTGCTTTTTCCTAAAAATTTTATCTTCTGAAATTCAGTTTACTTCTTAAGTTTTCAGTCGTTTACTTCCTGTCCTGTTCTTGCCTTTGTGTGTTCATTACATTACTGCCATTTTAGTACAGTATGGGAAGCTTTTGTACTGAAATGCAAATTATCACTTTAAAGTTGGAACAAAAACATTTTTTGCTTGCAAAAACCTAGTTATTAAGAAAAGGCTAAACAGATCATGAGAATTCAGAAGAGTAAAATAAACTAATGAATGCCTAGCACCCTCACGTGTGTGTGTATAAGTGTGTCTGCACGCATGGATGCACTCATACATGCACACACATATGCGAATGCATGTGAGAGAGAGTACAATTAGGAAAAACAGGTTTGTTCTAAAGGTTTGATCACAATTATGCATTGCCTTCTCTGGTGTACTCCATCTACTTAGAGACTTCATATTACAGTGGAGATTGGTCCCCATTCAGACTTCCAGTGGAGCTGGGTTCTTTCCTGTGCAATGGAGAAACAGTAATATCTTTTCCTTAATCATTGCAAGGTTAATGGCTGAGACACCTACAATAAAAGACAGATTAACAAGAGAAAATCACATGTATTTATTTAATATATGTTTTACATAGCATGGGAACTTTAAAAAATGAAGATTCAAAGATATAAAGAAAACTATTTGTTTTGCTTAGGTTTAATAAAGAGTAGACAGTCATGCAAAAGTATGATTAGACAAAGGAGTATAATCTAATGGTAATAAGCTGAGAGGTACTTTGCAAGGCTTGATTTTTCAGCTTCTTCTCTGTGTCCCTGTGTCCTTCAGAGACAAGGATATTCCTTTTCTCTGGTTCTACAGAGGGCGCATCTGAAATAAGAGTCTGAGGACCTCCATCAGGGAAAGGCCAACTATGTTTTATGACTACTCAGGGGAGAAGGGGCAAGGGAAAGGTTAGAGTACTTTGTTGCTTTCATTATTTTTCAAATGCTAAGGTGCCATATTTTGGTGTAGCATATCCTGAACTCCATCACTTGTCTCAGAATTTAGTAGAAACTCAAGAATGGCAAACAGAAGGTAAATTTCCCTGGTTGCAGGGATTGGTTCAGGAAGGAGCATGAGAAACCAGCAGAGCCTATGAAATATCAGGAAATTTTTGCTGAGATTGCTAGGAAGCCCCATGTTCCTTCCCACTGGACTTGAGACACTGGAGCTGCCACAAACACTGATACACAAGAGGGCAAATATCTGCAAATGAAGCCATGTTAAACAGAAAACAAGGGTCCATACAGGAAAAGAAGGGCTGGTTCTAGAAACAGTGTTTAAATCCTTGTCTACAACAATGTCTGAGCCATATTTTCCCTAGACTGTTCAGTTATTTTCCAATAAGCTTCCCTGGATTGGATTTTCTATAACTGGCATCTAAAGGAATCCTAATTAATCCATAATGCTCTACTCAGGAAGCTCTCAAGCTTCTCAAGACAAATTATTCTGAACAGAATGAAAAGGAAGTAAGTATTAAGAGAAATATCACCAAACGGTATAGTGTTAAGCCATAAAAAAGGATGAGTTTGTGTCCTTTGTAGGGACATGGATGCAGCTAGAAACCATCATTCTTAGCAAACTATCACAAGAACAGAAAACCAAACACCGCATGTTCTCACTCATAGGTGGGAACTGAACAATGAGATCACTTGGACTTGGGAAGGGGAACATCACACACCGGGGCCTATCATGGGGAGAGGGAAGGGGGGAGGGGGGAGGGGGAGAGGGAAGGGGGGAGGGGGGAGGGGGAGGGGGGAGGGATTGCATTGGGAGTTATACCTGATGTAAATGACGAGTTGATGGGTGCTGACGAGTTGATGGGTGCAGCACAGTAACATGGCACAAGTATACATATGTAACAAACCTGCACGTTATGCACATGTACCCTAGAACTTAAAGTATAATAATAATAATAAATAAATAAATAAATAAATAAAAGTTAAGGCTGGGTGCAGTGGCTAACGCCTGTAATCCCAGCACTTTGGGAGGCTGAGGCAGGTGGATCATGAGGTCAGGAGATTGAGACCATCCTGGCCAACATGGTGAAACCCCAACTCTACTAAAAATACAAAAATTAGCTGGGCATGGTGGCACGCACCTGTAGTCCCCGCTACTTGGAAGGTTGAGACAGGAGAATCACTTGAACCCAGGAGGCAGAGGTTGCAATGAGCCAAGATCATGCCATGGCACTTTAGCCTAGCAACAGAGTAAGACTCTATCTCAATTAAAAAAAAAAAAAATGTTAAGAGAAATTTGAAACCCAAACCAGTGACCATACGGATAGGACCATTTAAATTCTGTCACCAGCAGATGTCCTGACCTGATCAATAACTGCCCAAGTGAATGTGAAAACCGTGGGAAGAAAATAGGAAGAAATCATTTGATCACCAGCAATAGTCTTTCAGGAAAAATGGTGTGCAGTGCAGGCAACAAGAAATGGGGAATAAACAGAATGGTGCAGTGCACCATGTCAGTAAACTTGACATGGATTTGGAAAAGATTTGAGAACAAATTATTATGAGACTGTAAGGTCTTAGAAAGGAAAGTTGTAATCATCAGAAACCAGAATAACATCAGGAGGAATGAAGTAGGTCAGAATAAAACTAATTATTTTCCATTTTTTGTGAACATGATGTAGATATGAGGTCCAGAAAACAGTATTAGATGAATGTTTATATATTTGAATAACATGGTCCAAGGAATGTTGAATAAAAAATACCAAAAAAAAAAGTCACTACTTGACTAGAGATCACTAGTTTTATACTTGAGATTCACACCTCAACCCTTTTCTGTTAAAATATTTTATCATGGGCCTAGACAAAAAATGGACAACTTCCTTATCTCTTTAGTGGGATAGCAAATACAGTCAAAGATGGAGTTAGGGCAATAACAATAACTACTCTCCATTGATCACTCACTCCATTCCAGATGTCCTATCAGTGACTGAGCATATGTCAATTCTATAAATAGCTCACACAATAATATTAAGCGATTTAGTATTACCCTTACTTTATAGATGAGAGAATCAAGGCTTTAAAATCCTATAACTGACTTTATTATACTGATGTCCCCAAACCAGAAATATCAGAGTCAGGATTTAATCACAGGTCCTACAATCAAAATTTGTGCTCTTAACCCTAAATGTGCGTTCCTCTTAAAATGGACATACAGTATGTAAATAAGGTAAAAATATCTGTGCTTAAATCCAAAAAGAGGTCCAATATAAAAGTAAAAAGTGAGCTTAGAAGAAACAGTGCTGAAAGGTAACATGGATTAAAATGATTTGGTACTTTGGGTTGACTTCAAGCTTAACAAAAATCAAGACAATTATGGAATGGCAAAAAAATTAAAGCTACTCTGAATTGACTGGACTACATCTGCAACATCACATATAATTGTTGTAGCCATGGTTCAAGAAGCAGTTAGATATTCTTGAGCATGTTCAGGCTCATTTAACTAGAAACTGAGTCATGAGAAAAAAGAAGAGAGAATATGGGCTTAAAAGAGGAAATATAAAGGATGAGCACAGGTGCAGTCTTTAAATGTCGGAAAGGTTATCAAATAAAAGAGGGATTAAAGTCATCCTACATTGATTCAGCATTATGAATACAGTGTACTGATTTCAGCTCAAGGGACTGCGCATAGAATCTATTTTAACCTGATTCTCTCATGTTGCAGAAATAAAATGAAACTGAAAAATATAAGTAATTTGTTCACAGTCACATTAGATATTGGTAAAGCTGAGACTAGAATTCATGTCTCAAAAATTCCAGTTGAAGAGGCAAAATTTCCCCCTCATTAGACTATTAAAAGGGAAAATAGGCAACAATATCCTTTTCTAAAACCACCACTACCTTTGAACTTCTTAGTAAGCAGGGCCCAGGATTAAGGAAAGGGTAACTCATTTAAAATAATTAATAAAAACTCAGTTAATTGAGATAATTTATTTGTAGGTGGTAAATCAGCAATTTCTATACTTACCTCATTGTTTCATTTTAAAAGACTAGAATGCTTAACAGTGTATCTTAAATAAAGGTTCCTCTTCAGATATTAGAAGAACGTGGTTTTTTCTAATCCTACCCCTGGACTTTTACATGGCAAAACCATTCATTTCTTCGCCCCCGTACCTAAAGCTATAGGACTGACTGTCCTCCCTTTGAGGCCACTTCTAGGAACTCAGCCTTCCACTCCGCTCCTTTTGCGTGGGAGTAGGAGCAGCTGAGGGGAAGCAGCGATGGCATGGCTCAGAACACACCCACCCGATTGCCTTCCTGCTCCTGAACATCAGCTGTTGAGCGGGGGAATGAAGCCAGAATTATCACCAGCTGTTTCCCAAGCTGTTTTGGCAGAGACTCACAGAAGAATAGACTCCCCAGGCATATTCTTGAGTAATGTTACTGAAACTAAAGCTCTGTCTCCAGAAACATACAATACAGAGAAGAAATAAATGGGCTTCATCTCTTTATCTTTCAATCGCCATACTAGAAGGATTTTTTGAACACTGCCTACCAAGTTTACAATCTCTAATATTTTCAACAGTCACCAACACTTCAGTGATCCTATTTTCAATCCTAATTTCCATAAATTTTGGTACCATTTTTATTAACTAAGACCAGCTGGAATTGGTTTTGATATAGTGAGAGGGAGTCAAAACAACTGAAATCAAACCAGCTGGATTTTTATTTTTATTTTGTAGCCCCAGTATACTATACAAAGAATTACTTTGAATTTGACTAGAGAGATGTTATCCCAAGCAGTAAGTGATGTGTCAGATTGCAAAGTCACTTTTCAATTTTGGCTTCCGTGTATGTAGCTTGAAGAAGATTGTAGAGCAGAGCTGCAGTACAATTGATGGCTTAAATTGCTAATTGTAGTCAACCAAAATAAGAAATTGTATTTATTATGAGGTTCTAATTATACATGCACCTCCATGAACATTGCTATCCATCATGTGCCTCATACTATTTTTACACAATTGGGAGAAATGTCCCCAACATCATAATGTATAAAATAATCATTGTTCAGTGTATATGAATTCATCTGAAAATCTAAATCACCCAGTTTTTTTTAATGACAAAGAACACTTGGAAAGTGAGGAACGTTTAATGAAAGTTCATGTAGAAAGGAAGCCAGTCAATAAAATGCAAATGTTGTACCAAAAGTTTATTGAGAAGTCAGAGCTAAGAGAAATGTTAGTAGCTCTTAAATTATTTTCCTTTGAGGGTTTTTCCAAAAGGATTCAAGATATCTCACATGTTTTAGTGCATGACTGTTTTCTTGCCAAATCTAACTTGAAATATTATATTCTAAATATACATGTCACATAATCATGAATATCCTTTCCCTTACTTGAATGAGGTCTGGCCAAACATTTTCCTGGCAGTTATTATGTCTATAAGAATATACTAGATATTACAGAGCTAGCCAAAAAATTGGTAGGCTAACTGCCATATAAGAATATGAAAATACTTATTTGATCAATATTAACAGGCTTTATGAAACAGGCTGTATAACATAGATATTATTTGACATCAGCCTTTCAAAAGCATTCACTGGTAGAAGGAAAAAAAGGTTGATTTGGCAAAGTACCACTATGAAGTTCATTTATCTCTTTATTTTATCTAATGAGAAAGAGGGAATTTAAACATGCAAAAATAAAAAGAAAACTGCATTCATCTTCCACTAGAAACAAATTAGGGTTTCATTAAACAAAAGTACTTGCTATCCTTATGCTCATTTCTTTAAGAATGTTGATACTCTGCATCTGAATGCCTTCTATTTCTTTTAATTGTCTTACAGCACCAGCAAGGACCTTCACTATAATGGTGAATAGAAATGGTGAAAGCACACTTTCTTGCCTTGTTCCAAATAGTGACAGAAAGGTTTTAATCTGATCATGTATAACATTTGTAGATCCTATTTATCAGATTGAGGAAATTCCCTCCTATTCCTAGTTTACTGAGAGATTTTTAATAAAGAGTGGATATTAAATTTTCTCAAAAGAGTCTCCTGCATCAATTGAAATGATCTTATGATTTTTCTCTTTTAGTCTTTTAGTATAGTGAATTGTATTGATTGATTTACAAATGTTAACCCAGCTTGTATTTCTGGGATAAACCCTACTTGGTCATTATCTATTATTCTTTTTATGTATTGTGGAATTTAATATTTTGCATCTAGGTTTACGAAGGATATTATCCTATAATTTTTTTAAACTTATAATCTCTGGTTTTGATTCCCAGCCACATGTGGGCTCTGCCTGATCCCTTCTGGTGGGTCTTTTCCACGCCTCGTGTAATTTCTTCACATGCATGTGAAGCATGAACAATATTCAGCTCAAAACTTCACTCCAGATTTCAATCTCTCTGTGTGCAGCTCTCTTCTTTTCAGTACACTGCCCAAAGTCTAGCCACTGTATGCATTTTAAACTCTATCTCCTCAACTTATAGAGAACACTGAGCTTTGGGGGTTTTCTCCTCCTTGGATTGCTGCAGTTCTAATGCAGTGAGAAACTGAGGACAGCTTATCTGAGGGCTCACTCTCCAGAGTTGCCTGCTTTCCACTATCTAAATCCACTTTTTTCACAAATTTTGTCTGGATCTTTTCAGTTGTTTAATCCAGGAGGATAAATCTTATCCCCATTACACCTTCCCTCAAAAATTCTTAACAGTCTTTAAAATGCTTAGCAAAGTTCTGGTAAGCAAGCCAAAGTGTATAGGGTCAAGAAGAAATGAAAAACCTTTTCTTGTAGCTTCTTTTATGTAATTTTTTTTCTTTTTAAGACAGAGTGTTGCTATGTTGTCTAGTCTGGACTGGAACATCTGGGCTTAAGCAATCCTTTTGCCTCAGCCTCTCAAGTAGCTAGGACGACAGGCATGTGCCACCATGACCAGCTTACAAAATTTCACTTTAGAAAAACATATTTTTAAAAATTATTCTTTAGACCATAAATTTACAAAATAAATCTCATCTAGTTTCTCTTTACATATTTTAAAGTCATGCCTCAAGAACAGTTATAAAAACATTTGTCCCTTAAAACAATACACACATTTTTTTTTGAAAATGCAGCATTCCTAAAGAACTTTTCAAAAATAAATTATTTTAAAATTCTAATAGGTCTCTTTGAAATTTTGCTCAATCACATAATTTGTTCATTTGAAACTGATATTATACCAGTGTTTCTCCAAGCTTGATTCAAAGCTAATTGTGGTATGCTGAACAGTGTTATGAGAAATTATACTGATAATGCAGAGTGTGTAGAAGCCAGTTATCAAATGGTAATAACTGTACTCATTTTCCAAGAAAAATATTAGTTTTAATAATAATCTTTCCTATAAACTCAAATGTGAAGTGAACATAACAAAGGTCTTTGAGTATATTAACATTTACAAGAAGCTTAGATGTCCAGTTTCTAATGTTGAACAAGTTTTATAAATAATAAGATGCAAGAATCTTTTAGTTACTAATTAAACAGTATTTACATTATATTAGACAATAAATTAAGTAATTAAATAATTGTTCTAGTTTTAATTCCATACTTTTCCAAATATAAATTCTGAATTTAATCAGCTCTAAATGATTTTGGTTTAAATTTCACTATCTTTTCATGATTGCTAGATAGTTAGATATTAATCTAACAAACATTCAGAACAGTATTTCCAAGAGTACTGGAAAAGTACAGATATTCTTCCATCATCTATAAAATTAATACTGCTGAAAACCAGGACAAGTATATTTCAAGACTTCTGGTTAATGCTTAAGTATTATGGGAGTAAATGAGAGAAGTTGACCATATAAACACCGAAAACTGGTTTTCATTTGCTCCAACACCATAACCAGCTTAGGGAAGAAGTTCAGCTCTTCCTGGTTCTTGGGGGAAAAGTCTACATAAAAGTGGGCTAAAAATTATCTCTGGAAGATAAAGTTGAAGAAAGCTCAGCAAGTAATGTTGGAAGTATGGAGACGGTATTCTGTGAAGTAAGGAAATATTTAATATTTTTCTAACTTGCAATAATTTCATAATTAACAGTTACGCATTAAACCCACCAACATGACAATAACTGAAACTTGAACTTAAACATTCAATAAAAGTTGTTGTAAGTGTCACTTGCCTTTCAGGAAAAGAACTGCTTACACTTTTATCCTCTAATAAAAAGTGCTTTACATTTTTCATTATAATTGGGCTATTTTAACAGCACTATCACTTGGCTAATTCCTTGTCACTTGCTGAATTTAAAAGTTGCTCCAATAACATAAAGTTAATTTAACCTAAAAAACTCATTTTAACCTGCAAATACTCCAGGCACACTTCCCATCTGGGAAATGTCGATCAGATTTGGCAGGGAGGGGTGCTTAGGGAGTGGGGAGTGCATATTCTAAAAGTACTCAAACTCACATTTGAGTCCATGGCTTCAATGGGAAACATGTTGAATTTTCTAGGGAAACATATGCTCAAGCACCCCATTCACAGCATGCACCCTGGGGCTGAAATATGTTTTCTGGTGGATTGTAAGCAAAAGAAACATTAAATATTATTGACGGTAATTGAGTAGTCAAAGATAACTTTTATCACAGTGTTTTGCATTTTTCTCATATAATTTACTATCTAATAATTATTTTGCTTTCAATTATTAACCTGTTTTATTGGACTCCTGTGCATTACTTCAAATGTTCTTGGGATCAACATTCTTATCCTACCTGCTTCTATGATGATCAATTATATATATGCTTTGACTCCTTTTACTTAAATCTAACCTGACAGCACCTGATCAGATGCATCTTGCTTGTTTCTCTAGAGTTTCACTGGTGCCTTGAGAACCTTTGACACCTATTTGCTGCTCAAAAGTCCATGGAGCACGTTTATGACCAATAAAGAGAAGGACCAATGTATAAATATTTTTTTCTTCTCTAAGGATGGGCAATTCTGAGATGTATTGCATAAAGCATCAAGTTAATATTTAATCAGTTGAAGTATAAGATATTGCAACTCCTACATAACTGGCTTAAGGCAGGATGCAAAGGCATAGAATAGAAATTGAATCTGAGAACATCCAAAAAGATGTCATGAGTCTCATTGTTTTATGGACTCTGGCCATGTAACAATGAGACTCGTGAAAGTATAAAAATCATGAATAATTTTCATAATTCTCCTTCTCCAAGGCCCCAAACAAATCTTTTCACTTCCTAAAGGAACCAATTGACTTTTTCTTTTTCTCAGGATTGTCAAGAGAGATTTCTATCCTCTCAGACTTGAATGTCTCCTGATTAGAGAAATATCTGCCAAAAAAACGTCAAAAAAGGAGAAAAAGAAGAACCTAAGGAACATGAACGTGTCATAGAAATTTCTCTTGGTGGTAACCCAGCCTCAAACGGACCAACTGTGTGCAAAGCTGTTCCCCATTTTCCTAAAGGAACAATGCTGCTCTTAATAGTATTTCTGTTTCAGGGGGCCCAATTTCAGATATGTTGGATTTGGCAGGCTTCTGGTCAAGCTGTATTTTTTCCTACTGAATTACAGTAAGAACTAAGTATTAGAGGCTATAATGAAAGGCTGGTGAGGCAAAACTGGAAATGTGTGCAATGACCTACACTCAGATCCAACTGATCCAGATACATCAAAATATTGGTCAAAACTCGTTGTTTATGAATCAGCTCAGTTCTGGACTGAAGAGAAGCTTTTGAGACCCTCTGGATGCTCTCTCCCAGGTTCTCTGTTATGGGTTGAATTGTCATAGGTCTTCATAAAGGTTATTAAGTTATAATAAGGCCAATAGGGTGAGGCCCTAATTCAGTATGTCTAGTATTGCTAGACCTAAGAACAAAAGACACCAGGATGGGCACACACAGACAAACGGCCATGTGAAGACACAGGAAGAAGTCGTCATCTGTGAGCCAAGGAGAGATGCCCCAAGAGGAACCAAACCTAATGACACTATGATCGTGGACTTCTAGTCTTTGAACTGTGAAACAATAAATCTTTGTTGTTTCAGCCACCCAGTCTGAGGTATTTTGTTATGGCAGCCCTAGCTGACTTGGGTAGTCTCCCATGGTGAAGGTGCCCTCTGGGCCAGGCAGAGATTCTTACAGTTCTCTGCCTTTCCTGGCATGGCAGAGCATGGCACGGCCTTTCCTGTCTACTGGCTTTTGCATGTGATACTCACGTCAGCAGGAAACCCTCCTTTATTTCTTCACATAACCAAATCCTACTGTCTTTCCACGGAAAGGGAAAGCCCCTACACTACTGGTAAACTGGTAAGCATAAGCTTTTATAGACTTTATGAGGAGGAAATTTGATAATACCTATTAAGAGCCTTAGAGTGTTTATCCTCAGATACAGTGACTCCATTTTCTGGAATTTATCCTAAAAAAGTATTAAAGATATGTCCAAAGATTATAGGGATGCTCATCAAAACATTGTTTTGAGTACTGCAAAACTGGAAATATCTAAATGGTCAACAGAAGATAAAGTAACAAACTCATTAAAATGATGCTGCTTAAATGTATTATTGCAGAAATATGCTAAATAAAACATAGTATTCAGCAAAAAAACAAGTAATATAATTTTAATACATATATTCATATAGAAATAGTTCTGCAAAAATATATGCTATCAACACTTTGTATTTATAATAAACATCACATTTGATTTTATTATTTATTTATTACATTTTTTGTAGCAACAGGGTCTCCCTATGTTGCCCAGGCTGATCTCAAACCCCCAAGCTCAAATGATCCTCTTGCCTGAGCCTCCCAATATGCTGGGATTACAGGAAACAAATATACATCAAGTTATCAGCAAAGATAGCAGCAGCTTGGTTTGCTTATGAGGTTTTTGTTTTGCTTTGTTTTTGCCTTCCTTGATATAATTTTTCTGCAATAAACATTTGTTGCTTTAAGAAAAGTAGTTCTCCTTTCCAAAAAATAGAAAAAGATTTTCTGTCTTTCAAGTCCAACTTTATTCATTACTACATTTTTAAACAAATATTATTTAGAGTCTGCTACATATCAGACACTCTTCTAGGTACTTGGCTACATACATCAGTGAGATAAAGATGCCACTGTAGTATAATGTACATTCTAACAGGGGAATAATATTATAATAATAAATTACATCATATGCTAGAAAGTTATTAGTGCCATGGAAAAAATAAAACAATGAATAGAATAAAGGGAATTGGAAATACTGTGATCAGGTTACAATTTGTTTTATTGAATAGAATGATCAGAGTAAACCTTATTGAGAAGGCAAGATATGGGCAAAGAATGGAAGTATCTAAATGAAGATATGTGAAGAAAGAGCATCCCAAGCAGAAAGAACAGTTCCAAGGTGAGAGCATGTCTAGCCTGCTGGAGGAACGTTACAGAAGGTTTGGTTAGAGGAGCTGTATTGTGGAAAAGTATGAGAAGAGGAGATCAGGGAGTTGACAGGAAGAGAAGATCACAGAGGCCTTTGTAGATCATTGCTAGGAGTTGGTTTAACATCATCTCACATTCCCAAAAGAATCTGGCTGCTGTGATGAGACTGGATTGCAGAACGGCAGGGGCAGAAGTAGGGACACAACTGGCAAAATCAATGCAGCATTCCAGGAAAGAGACGATTGTGGCACAGCCGGGGAGTTGCAGAGGAGGTAGTACAAAGCTGCTTAGATTCTGGAGTTTTTCCTAACATTTTTAATGTAAATTTTAAAACATAGGATGAAGGGGTGGCCTGCCCCTCCACACCTGTGGGTGTTTCTCGTTAGGTGGAACGAGAGACTTGAGAAAAGAAATGAGACACAGAGACAAAGTAGAGAGAAAGAAAAGCGGGGGCCCAGGGGACCGGCGCTCAGCATACAGAGGACCCACGCCGGCACCGGTCTCTGAGTTCCCTTAGTATTTATTGATAATTATCTTTACCATCTTAAAGATAAGGGAGTGGCAGGACAATAGGATCATTGTAGGGAGGAAATCGGCAGTAAGACATATGAACAAAAACCTCTGTGACATGCATAAGTTTAAAGGAAAATGCTGTGCCTTGAGATGCATATGCAAACATCTCCATAAACCTTTTAGCATTATTTCAGCCTATCACATGGGGAGAAACCTTGGACAATACCTAGCTTTCCTAGGCAGAGGTCCCTGCGACCTTTGTCCGTGTATGTGTCCCTGGGTAGTTGAAATTAAGAGAATGGTGATGACTTTTAACCAGCAAGCTGCCTTCAGGCACTTGTTTAACAAAGACACATCCTGCACAGCCCAAAATTCATTAAACCTTGAGTCACCGCAGCACATGTCTCTTGCAAGGACAAGGTTGGGGGTAGGGTCACAGATTAACAGCATCTCAAATACAGGACAAAATGGAGTCTTATGTCTACTTCTTTCTATATAGACACAGTAACAGGCTGATCTCTCTTTCTTTTCCCCACATAGAGTAAATTTCAAAAAATTTTGCAGCAAATATTCATATATGCATCACTAGATTCTCTGATTAAAACTTGATATACTTGTTTTATCACATATTCATACATCTGTTTATACTTCTATCCATCTATCAATGCACATTACTTTAATGCTTTTCAAAGTTTCAAGCATCAGTACATTGCCCCAAAAATACTTTTGCATTTATCACAGAGTTTAATATTTTTACAGTATTTTTTTGAAGTTAAATTTATATAAAATGAAATGCACAAATTTTAAGTGTACCATTTGACAAATGTATACATTTGTGAAACTAAATTTTAATAATGATAAAGAACATTACTGTAACCTCAGGGAGTTCCCTTATGTCCGTTTCCAGTGATTTGCTATCCCTAGGCTCAAAGCAGCCATCATTCAAATTTCTTTCACTGAATATTAGCTTCGCCTCTTTTAGAACTTCATGTAAATGAAATATATCGTATGTGTTATTTTTGTAAATATTCAGAGTAAAACTTCTGATATTCATCTATATTACTGCATACATCAGTAGTGCTTCCATTTTAGTGCTAAATAATTGTCCACTGTATGAATATACTACAGTTTTTTCATATTTTCTCCTGTTGATGAACAACTGGGCAGTTCAGAGTTTGGTGCTATTATGAATAAAGCTTTATGAACATTTTATACAGGGTTTTCAGTGGATACATTTTTTTCATCTCTCTTTGGCAAATACATAAGGGTAGAACTGCTAGCTCAAAAGAAAACTACATATTTTATAAGTATATGTTTTATAAGAAACTGCCAGATATATTTTCCAAAGTGTTTTATCATTTTACATTCCTACTAACAACATATAAAAGTTCCAGTTGCTCTAAATCCTTGCCAATATTTGGTGTTATCGGTCTTTTTTAATATTAGCCATTCTAGTGGGTACATAGTGGTATCTCAATTTGTTTCAAGGTGAATTTCCATACATTTATTTTCAAGGTCATTTTTCTGTATTAACTCTTCCCAGAGCATTCCAGGTCATAGTGTTCTCTCTCTTTCTATTTGCATTTGTTACATTAATTAATGTGCCTCATTTGACCATTTTTCACCTATTGCCTCACATATTTAATTTTTTGACTATAGTAACCCTTGTTTTTCAATAAGATTATATTTACCCTGAGAGTAGAGTCTCTTTTCTTCTTCTGTGTTCCCTGTAATAACTAACACAACACTGGGCTTAGAATAGCCACTCCATAAATGTTGGTGGATGGGAAAAAGTTAAAAATCAACCTTGGAGATGAATGAGCTGTGGCATATTTATACAATGGTATGCTACTCGTCAAGAAGGAACGAGCTAGCAAGTCAGGCAAAGACATGGGTGGATCGTAAATGCATATAGGTACGGGAAAGAAACCAGTCTTAAAAGGCTGTATACTCTATTTTGCCATTAATATGAAATGTGGGAAAAGCAAAACTATGCAGAGTATACTCAGATCATCGGTTTCCAGGGCTCAATGTGGGGAGGTGAGTCAGTGGGAAGAATTAACAGGTGAAGCACAGGGGTTGTTTTGACAGTGGTATAACTGTTATGTATGATACTATAATGGTGGATACTTGACACTGTGTATTTGTCAAAATCCACAGAATTTATAACCAAAAAAAATTGAACCTTAATGCACGCCAATTTTTTTTTAAAAAAAGCATTTAGGATATCAGAGTAACCCACGATGGAATGAAAACTGTGATAAAAGATCTAATTACATTAGAAATACATGAAACAACCAACAACATGGTGCTGGGAAAAGTAAGTGGAGTCTATATGACTCTTATTTATTTATTTAAAGCCACAAAATAGCATGTTTATTTCACTTAAATTCTTAAAAATACTTTTTTGGCACTTGTTCCATAATATGTCCTAACATTAAAAAAAATTCATTGAAAAGAAAAGTATTTTTTTAAAAAACCCAAAATGTTAAGATTTTATTTACAACGCTTTTTTATGTATGGAAAGTAAAAATGCTGTTACAATCTTGTTGTAAGTGGTAGCCACTATCTACAATGCATGTAAACACCATGCTCTACTTCATGAAATTGTTTGCAATTGAGGATCTGGGTTAATATTTCTCAAACCACTACATAGGCACACAGGAATTGAACAATTAAGGAATTGAATGATGAATGGTGGAAGCCAGGTTTCTTACTTTTGGAGTAGAAGGCTGTAGACAAACAAGATGGGAAGGCTAGAATGATCCATGTTGTAATGGATTAGAGTTGGAGAAATCAGTATGAACCCATGTTTAGCTTCATGTAGATAAAGATCATAACATATAGGCATACTTATGGTTTTTTGCTTATACACGGTTCATACACACACATACATTCCTTACTCTATCAATTAACGAGGTCTAAAAGCAATGATAACCCAATAGCAATGGCATACCCGGCACCCAGATCTAATACCATTCTCCAAGAAAATAAACCAGGGCTCCCAGGGGAAATGGCTGATTCTAAGATTAGGGCAAGAAATATACACGATGAGCCTGAAACATCTTGTAGTGCCAAAAATAAAGTTCTCACACACACACACATCAATGATGATATGTCAAAGGGGCATAGAAGCCAATTGAAAAGGCTTTTAATGTACCAATGATGGAACAATTTCAGTAAAAAATAAATAAAGTAGCACTAGATTATAATTCAAAGTATAAAATAAATATTATTGGCTTCATGTTGACATGAATAATTGAATCAATTCAATAAATGAGGGAGAATAGACAGAGTTCTCATACAGAAGAATTCCAAAAAATTTATGAAGATATTTTACCCTCGAGGAGGTGGATAACTCCCTACTCCTTAAATATTGAGTGTACCTCCTGACTTCCCTCCAAAACGTACCATATTGAAAGGAGGGGAGGGGAAGACAAACTTCACAGTGTAGAAACCCGGCAAATGCTACCCCTGCCAAGTGATCAAAATTAATATCAACAGTGATAGGTCATTTTGAGAGTATGTACACTTGGTATGATGTGATGAGAATGGAAATTTTCTTCTGTGGTCTTCCTCCCAAAAACCCATAACCCCAATCTCAGCATGAGAAAAACATCAGACAATTCCCTATAGAGTAGTATTCAACAAAATACCTGACCAGTAATCTGCAAAAATGTCAAGATCATCAAAAACAAGGAAAGTCTGAGAAACTGTCACAGACAGGAGGAGTCTAGGAAGACATGATGACTAAACATAATGTGAAATTTTGGATGGGATCCTAGAACAGAAAAGGGATGTTAGATAAAACTATGGAAATAAGAATAATAATAGGCTTTAGTTAATAATAATGGGTAAATATTGGTTCATTAATAGTGACAAATATATCATAATGTAGGATGATAATGGGGGAACTAGGTACTGTGTATATGAGAAATCTCTGTACTATTTTTGTAACTCTCCATAAACATAAAACTGTTCTAAAATTTTAAAAGTGTATTAAAACGACTAGATTAAAGCTATGTGCACTAATAGGAATGAAACTCACAAATACACTGTTTGGTTGTTGGTTGGTTTGTTTGTTTTGAGATAGGGTTTTGCTCTTGTTGACCAGGCTGGAGTGCAATGGTACAATCTTGGCTGACTACAACCTCTGCCTCCCAAGTTCACGTGATTCTCCTGTCTCAGCCTCCCAAGTAGCTGGGATTACAGGCATGCACCACCACACCTGGCTAACTTTTTGTATTTAGTAGAAACTGGGTTTCATGACCTGGTCTCGAACTCCTGACCTCAGGTGATCCACCCACCTCAGCCTCCCAAAGTGCTGGTATTACAGGCGTGCGCCACCGCACCAGGCCCAGCAAATACACCATTGAATGAGAGAAATAAAAGAGAAAATGATGGATAATGTATGACATTGTTTACTTAATTATGAAAATGGAATTATACATGTTATTAGAAATCAATACTAATTGATTTCTAATTACCGGGCACAGTGGCTCATGCCTGTAATCCCAGCACTTTGGGAGGCTGAGGCGGGCAGATTCACTTGAGGTCAGGAGTTCAAGACCAGCCTGGCCAACATGGTAAAACCCAGTCGGTCTCTATTAAAAATTCTAAAAATTACCTGGGCGTAATGGTGGGCACCTGTAATCCCAGCTACTAGGGAGGCTGAGGCAGGAGAATCACCTGAGCCCAGGAGGCGGAGGTTGCAGTGAGCCAAGATCGCACCACTGTGCTCCAGACTGGGTGACAGAGTGAGACTCTGTCTCAAAAAAAATAAAAATAAAAATAAAAATTTAAATATGTAAAAAAATTTTAATTTTTTAAAAATTCTAATTTGTAAAAAAATTACAAAATAAAAAAAAAAATCAAGAGAGTGGTTTCCTGGAGAAATAGCCCTAGACGGGAAGACAAGTACTTCTAAGGTGTTAGTGATACTCTGCATTTTGATCTGAGTGGGGGTTCCACTAGTGTGTTCACTTTGTGTTTATTATTGAGCAGTATACTTATTAATCACTCACTTGTATGTATGTATACATTTAATATGTCAATAAAATATTTTAATTAAATGTTGTACATGTTCTGATATCTCCAGGATTTCCACATAGAGTTATATCATAATCTGTTTTCAAGCATTGTAATTGCTGATTTTTAGGAAAAAAATATTTTTTATACCTAGTATTATTTCATTAGCTATTTTTGCAATGTTCTATTTTTTAAAAGATGAAAGTTGTTTTTCTACTATGATTTATGGATTGTCTCATTTTTAGAGGAATTAGTTCCAAATTGTAAGTCAGAATAGATCAGAATAAAGTTCCTTATTTTCTTACGAAGATGTGAAATTATGAATTCATAAAATAAAATTTCTGAAAGAAAAGATCTAATATAATCAAAGACTAGATAAGAAGGAAATCTGATTTCCAATGATGAAATTTGGCTAATGAAGAACAATAATAACATAATGGTTTCTTACATATTTCCAATGAGTTCATGTAATTTAATGCTTTATTATTTTCTTTAGCCATCCTTGCTCTTGTATAGCCACATATTGACTGACAGGGCTTTGAAAGCTAGTCAAGAACTTATCTATAAAAAAAAAAAAATTGCCTAGATATTTAAAATAGAGTATTAGCATTTGTGAGAAACATGTAAGTATAACCACTAATAGTATGGATTTTTATTATACCTGCTATTTGTATGTACCTATTTGCCATGTTAACTAAGTGAATCAGTCAGCAATGTTTCCTCTTCTGGTAACTAAAGGGAAGTTTCAGTGGCCAATACAAAGCTAAAGATATCCCTATCACACAGATATTTAACCTTTGCCTAGACTGTTTGATGTCGACAAGCATGTCATTTTAAAATGCCTCAGTTTGGCTGGCATGTCATCAATTGATGTCCAAGAAACAGACACAATTATACTTTGCCACTGTTTATCATTTATCCTCCTTTCTGCCCAATGATTAACAAAGGAGTGGTTTTCACTGTTTAGTCTCTTGTTAAGATGGGATGCAAGATCTAAAGCCCCAGGGTAAGTTTTCTCCAATAGACTCTGTTTAGTCCACTGGTGAAATTACAGTATGTGGTTTAAAAAAAAATCTTTGAATGTTCATCTTTATTCAAATATATATAATCTCCTGCCAGAGAAGATTTGGGAAAGTGCATTAAAGAGAAAGTTCTCAACATTTTCACAAAGAAAAAATAAAATGTTTCTAATTCAATATTTTTTTCCAGGTTGAATTGCATTTGACTAGTTTCCTAATATTGAAAACCCTGCTTGCTGACCAAAGAACAAGGAAATTTTATTTACAGTAATTTTACATAAAAAATTGGGCAGAGAATTAATAATTTAAATAATTCCATCCAAACTGAAGATACATAACAAACAAGATTGGGACTTAAAATTACACTGTAGGTCAGAAAATATTTTTAATGTCATTTCCCATAATTTTGGTTACAAATAGCATATGATTTGAAGTTCTCCACCAAAACTTTGTTGCTTAGATTCAAAAGAATACCAACAGTTTGTTCCCTTCCCAACTAGTCATTAGAGTTCCTTCTTTAGAGAAAAAACCTTCTTCTTCAAGTACGCTAGTGTCTCCTTTCGCTATAAAAATAAAATGTGCATCTTTTTATCTCCCAAGGAGATGTGGACAATATAAGAAGGGTCAGAGTTTCTTGGTTCTTCTTGGAAGCATTAAGTAACTGTGGCTTATACAATTCACAAAAAAAATCTATAATTTTTTCTTAATAGAAATTAAATTTGTAGATCACAATAACATATTCCTTGACTATAATGTCACTGGGAACAAAGAATGCTTCAAATGAAGTAATTTATTCCGAGCAGAAAAAAAAATAAATAAATATCCCATTGCAGATGGGCTTTTTAAAACAAAACGCTTTGTGCCCCAATTCTCACTTGCACAAGTCTGCTGCAGCATCTACATATTTGATATAAGGACAATTCCCATGGAGTCAGGCAGTATTTCCCAGTGTTTTTGTGTAGACTGGTGCCTTGGGGTTAAAAAGAAAGTTTTCAGGCTCAAATAAATTTGTGAAACACCACATATTATTTGTAATTCTTGTAACTCTTGGAGAGTCAAACTGTACGTTGACATAATATGAGCTTTAAGAAATATTTTAAAAGAGAAATCTTTAATTTGGTTTACATCAGTGGTTCCCAAATTTAGTGGGTCATAGAATATATGTAAGTTTATGCACATATGTGTGTCTATGTATGTATGTTTTTGTGCATCTGTGTGAAAGAAACACTTATTAACATTTCATGGCAATCAGTGCTTTTTGGGAGGCACTAGGGGAAACAGCTTAAGAAATTATAACTCCAGAAAGCCAATGTTAAAACACAAGGAGGAGTAAATACCCATTCATGTCAATATCCATTACTAGGTGGGACAAGCACGAAAGCCCAGAATGAAGTTCCTTAGGTAGCCAGGAGGGAATGCTAAGACAATGGGCACCTGCTTCAGGCAGGAAGTTCAGCAACTTGTGAACCCCTTAGAAAGATGCAGAAGACATAACTCTCAAAAAAAAAAAAAAAAATCATCAGTAAGTTCACAATCTGCCCTAAGATTGCCACAACTACTTCCACATAAGAAACACCCATTATCCTGTGAAAGAAAAGTTCTCATTCTTATCAGAAGTTGAGAATATACATGCTTTACTAGGTAAGAGGGCTGTCATTAAAATATTTACAAAGATTGGATTCTGAAGTTATTTCATCTGAAGCTCATACTGCAATATAAAGATACTATAAAAGTAAAATTTAATGAAAAATGTTCAATATCAAAACAATAAGCAGTTTTCAAATCCAAGATGAGTTCCTATAGTAGAAAATATCTAGTTTTCCTGTTTTCATTTATTTTAGGAATACAACTAGACATTTCCCAGCCTCCCTTATCAGTAGGTGAAGATGTAAGTCCAAGTTTAGACCAATTGAACGTGGGTGGAGGTGATAAGCCTCTCTTGTAGGCTTGGTCCATAAATATCCTCCCATAGGATCACACACGCTGCCTCTTCGCCCATTTGTTGGCTGGAGGTAAAGGATTAGGCAGAGGCCTATGAGACTCTAAAGGACAGTAGCACCAAAGATTAGAAAGAAGTTGAATTCCTAAATCATTATATAAAAGACTGCCCCCAAAAAACTTACATAAAACTGTAGTACAAGCAAGGCATAAAATTGCATGATCCTAATTAACTGAGATTTGGTACATGTTGTAGCAATTAGACTATCCCAACTTATAGAATGCCCAAAGAAGAGATTAAGAAATTGAATATAGTAACTTTTAATCTTCCTCGAGAACTGGGCTTTTGGAGTATTTCTTACAATAAATATAGAAAGCACTTTACTTTGAAAAGTCTCCTTTAAATTTGAAAGAATAGTTATTAACCAATACAATGAAATATCAGTTAACATTGAAAATATCAATACCACAAAAAGACAATTTAGATAGCATATGTCAGCCAGTAAGCTTAACATTCTTGAATAATGTTAAAAGGCCTGCATAATGTGCCTTGTGTATTAAAGAGTATACATGAGGAACATAAGAGAAATCTTTTGAAATTATATATTCCATAGTTATAAAAATACAAACAATTGAAGGAAGGCTTTATGGAAGGCAGAATGGCAAACTAGAATAGCAGCTGGAGAGAACACAATCGTCTTCATAACTGGCCCCAAGGAGCTTCTGTCACCTAGATGGCTGTTGGAGTAACCTGGTGCAGGTGCTATTTGCCAGAAGTCTAACCCACATGGCTTCTGCAACTTGTTTCCTATGATTTGGCCTGGTTAGGATTAGAAAAAGTATACTTGGCTGCTAAAGACAAATTGTGGCTAAGAACAGATTTCCCACTTCTATAATAGTCAATAGCTTCATATAATCAGGCAAAAGATGATTATGTGAAGTCAGTTGGAATTAGTCTCTTTCTGCTGTATGCTCCAATATAACTAAGTTAACACTTCAGTGCTAGCACGTATCACTTTTGGAGATCCACTGCTAGATTCATGAATAGACTGAAAGTTCCTGGTGGTCAATTAATCCCTGAAACTTCTGAATCAACATATCTTGACAGCCGTTAGAACTTCTTGCTTACAGAAAATTGCTTTATGTAACTTCTGTAGCATGTACATCTCCTTTAAAATTCGATTTTATAACCCACCTTAAATTTTTTCTTGAAGAAATCATATCTATTCAGTTTTCACAGAAGGTGACCTTCCCAGCAAGATTATGGCAGTTGTAAAAAAACTAAACATTCAGTTCTTGAAATGATACTTGGCAAGGTTGAATGTGTACAAAGGAAAAAGTATATCTGGACATATATTGCTCAAACAGTCCTTTGTAGAAAAGGTCCTTAAACTTCTCGAAGGGCTCTGGAATCCCACAGAAAAGTAAGGTAAGGCTGCCTTGCTCAGGAGATCAAATGCTGATGGTATCCACATTATCAGCACTAAAGGAAATAGTAAAAAAGGGCTTCAAATAATTTCAATAGTTGAAATGAGGACTCTTGCTCTTTCCAAGTATAGTAATATCTAACACCTCTTTTGCACTTCGTGGCTACAAAAGTTGCCAAGGGAGATTTTTTCAGTGCCATTATATCATGCTGTCTGCTTTGCAAAGGACTGGAATCATCAGTCTGATTCATCTCATGCCAGTTGCTGATGCTACAATCCCACAGAAAATGACTAAAATTTAACACATTTTTATACAAAGATTTACCACTGAGCAACATTCATCATATCTCTTAAATGCATATTTTTTAAGTCCTTTATAGAAAACAGTCCTCAGTATCTCACAATAAAGGCCAGGAAGAGAGTATTCTTTGCAATGTCCAAGTTTGTGAGATTTTTGGCTGGGACAGAAGAAGAAGGCATCACACTAAGAGACAGAAAATGAGGTATAGCATTTTCATTTCATCACAAGTTAAATAGAAGAGGCTGTTGCCATTGGAAACTGTGACAAATGTTAACCTGAATTTCCTGTGTTACTTTAAAGTTGCTTGGAATTGGCTTTATGTGCATACATATCTGAGGTGTAGACTATATTAGGCACAAATTATGAACTCGATCCAAATAGCGTAGCTTGGGCATCTTTTTATAAAATCAAGTTGCTTCAAGATATAGAATGTGAAACCAAAATTATCCTTTTCCTCATCTTTGATCTTTCATCAACCAAACAACCATAAAATAGATAATATGGAACTAAATTCACCTTCCTCTCAATGGAAATGAAAAAATAAGTGAGAGATAGGTAAGAGAGATGTGTTTAAAAGTACATAAACTCATCGTAATTTAGGCTAAACTTCACTTTCCAAATATATTTTTCATTTGGTTCTACACATAAGCTCTCCTACCACCAGGCTTGTCTATTCATGGCCCTCAATATTCCTTCTCTACCCCAACCTCTAGTATCTTTCTGCTTCCCTTCCCTATTTATCTCATTCTTCACTGCCCAATATGAGACTTAAATCTTTGACAGTCTCAGTATGCAGTGAACACTTTTTCCTTTGAAACTTGATAAATGCAAGATTGTCTTACTTTAGATAAGTGACCTGACCTCCTTCTGTGGAAATGAAGGTACATACTAACACCAGTATTTTACAAATATTGTAATAATTAAATGAGATAATTCAAGGAGAGATGCCTAGAGTATTAACAAGCACACAGTAGCTGCTCAATAAATGCTAAAGAACTTAGTTGTTACTTTTATAACACTCTCTGATTAGCTCAGTGAAAATACTCATGCACTGACATATATAATAAAACAGAAGCCATTTATTTTATACATTTTTATCTCTCACAGTTTTTATTTATAACACATAGATGCTCAGCAAATATCTACAGATTGAGAAATGGAATAATTTTGCCTTTTTCATATGTAGGCTATATCTATCCTTTAATCTTTATTTTTACTGCTAAATTTCAGAAATTGGGTTTCTCATTGCATCCATTTTCTGGGGCTCATCTGGCTCTCAGAAGCACTGAAGATTCAGTTGTCCACTGTCATTGCCAAGTGCAACAGGCACAGCTGCCCCAGACTTGCAGCTTGGTCTCACATCCAGGCATATTCCAAACACATCACCAACACATCTTGAAAGATACTCTTTATTCTGATAGATTTCCTTAGTTGTTCACATGTCCTACCACTCCTGACATTATCAGTCACTGGAAGTCCTAAACTTTTTAACTCTAAGACAATCTGTAGCTTCAGGAATTTTTCCACTTGCTTGTAGTATACTTATGACAGAATTATCCATTATTTTATGCTATTCACTTAAAAACCTCTTATCTTCACCTTTATCAAAGTAATAGTATATTTTTTAGGAGTATTTTCCCATGTCTATTTGAGCAGAGATATGAAGAAACATCCGACATGGTGATTTTATTTTGCCTCTCAATGCAAATTTTTATTGATATATTACACCTGCAAGAATCAATCACTCAAACTTAAAGTCTTTTTTCATCCCTAATGCACTAAAAGGCCTTATCACTTTTACCAGTCCCAAATGTCAACATATTTACTTCTTTTATGTACATCATCTTTCTCACAAATAAATCATGTTGTCATTTTCTCTCTATCTACCCTATCTAATGATTGGATCAATACATGGCAGGGAAAGTGTGAACAGGGAGAAATAAGAACAACTTTGTATGAAGAGAGTTAAAAATAATAAGCAAAAGAAGGAGGGAAGAATTTCTGGAACAATGTCTTTTGTAGGGAAGAAGTCATGAATTGGTTTTAGACAGGAGCAGGGGAAGTTCATATGTAGAAGAAAACAAAAAGGTAGAGCATAGGGATAAAGATAAGTTTATTTGTTGGAGATTGTGGACAAGTATTTAACACTTGAACTAACTGTTAGTCGCACACATTAATTACAAAAACAAAAACAAAATAGTTGTGCATGACCAAGTTGGCTGATAACAACTGGCAATACAATCTAAGTTACTATTCAATTGTTATAGTCAAAATCATATCACCCTATCGATATCACCCAATATCAAGGGCGACATTATGACACCTCACTGGAGCCCTTCAAAGCAATCTTATCTTTTTGATCTTGTCTGGAAAATGCTCCCTCACTCTTCCATAGAGGACATCCCTCTCTTCAGCCCACCTTAAATCATGCTTTTACAGTTTTCTTGGTTTCTTCCACATACTTTTTGATATAAGCTTCTAAAAGATTAAAACACCTTAGTTTTCCATTGTGTGTGTGTGTGTGCGCATTGACAGAATATCCACAGCATGCAACTCACTAATTATTAAATAAGTCAAGTTTATATAATTCACAGAATCTTCTTTTGCTCCATTGGAAATGCAAAAGGCAGTTGCTGCAGATTATTTTGATTATGGAATATAATTTAAATCGCCAGCCCCATTTACAAATAAGGCTAACACAGCCTCTTTCTTCACGAAAATGAATTTGAACTAAGTTTAGATTTCTAAAAATGAGAGATCTACAACTAAATTTAGTAGGAATTCAGCTTAATGTAATTAAGAGTGTGCATTTTCAAGTAAGATAATCCTAGATTTGAAGTCCAACACCATTATTCACTAATTTATGTGACCAAGCCTCAAGTACCTTGTGGATAAAATGAAAATGACCCTACCTTATAGGGTTATTATAGCTAAATAAGTATACACACACACACACACACACACACACACACATAAAACTTATAATACATAATATTACAGGGTACCTGACATGATCAATACTATCACCATTTAGCAGCACCCTATATATAGTTTTCTGTTGGAATCTCATATAATTGTGTCCACTTTGACAGCAAAAGCCTATATGCCAAGCTGAAAATTTAACTAATTTCTAGAGAAACAGGAAATTATTATGTAAGACTATTTTCTCTTTTGACAATAAGGAAACTCATTTATAGCAAGCCTAACTGAAAACTGCAGACCTCATGGTTTAGGACCTGACAAAGTGAAATGCTTGTTGGCCCATTATTGAGTGCATTCCTTTCATGGGCAGCAGCTTTGAAGTAAATGTATGACATTGACTCCAAGCTGAGCTAGGCTCTCATGCTATCAAGTGGAAGAAACACTGACTAGCTACTTCAACTCCATAGACAGAGCATATCTACCATTAACCTTTGCCTTAGATTGCAGAACTATAACCAAGAGATATATGTTCCTAGAAGGGGAGCAGAAATGTTAAGATGAGAAGGACCACATGTGGTAGAAATAAGACAACCCTACAAATGATGATAACACAAGGCAGAACATATCATAGCATATACAGATTTGGGGTCATATTGAACACAGATAACAGGAAAGCTCCTTAAAGGAGGTGAATTTGAGATATGCCCTGAAGTATGTACCCAAGATGCTTCATATTCTAATACAATCGTGGTGGTATAGAAATGGGCCTTGACTCTCAGTATGAATGTATGTCAAACATATGGCATAGAGTGCATGACAGAGTAGAAGTTTATCTACTGAAGATATCATTTAGCCATGTTCATTGAACTTTATACAGGCCCTAAATCACTGGAAGGGACGCATAAATAATGTTACTAATGGCATCCATGAGTTAAGAAATGATAACAATGGGAATTTTCTTGTTAGATGGTTTATTCTCCATGCGTGTTCATCTTAATGAGCCTTTTGACAGACAAATGCTCTATAAATTTTGTTTTTCCTTGTTTGACAGCTATAAATTAGACACAAGCATTGCTAATATAGTGGAGGAAAAAAATCTAAGACAGCTAAATACTGCCTGTTCATATGTAAGGCATGCAGCTGTTTCACTTTTTAAAATCCAACTCTAATACAACTTCAAAAAAAAAAAGAAAGAAAGAAAGAAAGAAAGAAAGAAAGAAAGAAAGAAAGAAAGAAAGAAAGAAAGAAAGAAAGAAAGAAAGAAAGAAAGAAAAGAGAGAAGAAAACCGAATGTTTCATCAAATAAAAGCCCAGAGCTCAAAGACAAAATATTTGAAGACAATGTACAATAAAAGCTTTTTTCAAGCATAAAAGCTGATTTATGAAATTAAGCTGGAAATATTATAAGTAGAAAATGGCCACAAAATAAATAAGAACCTTTTAGAAAGAGAGCAAACATGTGTTATTTATTTTCCTAGTAAACAGAAGTGGCAGATTCAATCAGCAAGAAACACTGGATAGTTATGACCATTTTAATCATGTAAAAAAATTCATAAGATTTGTTTATGGTGCATTAAACATCATCTTCAGGTTAGCATTAAAGAAAGTGAATAAATTCTATTTATCTGATAAAAAGACCAGAGATAAGAAGGAACCAGTTCTCTTATGTGGCTAGCAATGTAAAGGGACATACAACATTTCAGCATCTCTGTGGCTACCTCCTTTTACTCTTTATAAACATATGGAAATAGTTATACTCAATTGCATAAAAAATATTTAAGACTACAAAACAGTTCCAAAGCATGTACTGTGCCATATTTCATGTGGAGAGAGACTGCCTTTAGTTCCGTTTTGAAAGGCCTAAAAAGTGCAAAGCAATAGTACTTTAAGTATTTATATCTACTTAGATTCTCTAATGTTTAAAGTCATGTTGAAAAATGTTAATTTTAGATGTTAATTATAGAGCTGGAATAAAGCATTGGTTATAAAATAGCTAGCTGAGGTTAAATCTCTACATAATGATCAGTTTTCTGGTACTCCCTGTTATTTAAAATACTACCAAAGAAATACATTACAAAAAACACACTAGCATGTGGCATATCTCTTCATTCGGAATTTTTATGAATGATAAAACTAAACACATTAGTTTAGTAATGATAAAACTAATTTAGTTCATTAGTTTAGTAATGATAAAACTAAACTAAACACAAGGAAATCAAATATTTATCTGGCCCCAACTCTACTTTATTCCCTAACATGTGACATGGATAAATCTTATAATTTATTTAGAATTAATGATTCAAGACAATTTCATAACATAAAGATATCAAATGCTTTTGAAGGATAGAGACTCATTTCCACACAACTCTTAACTTAATGTCATTTTTTGCCTTGAAACTTATTATGGAGTTTTTGAAAGAGGGTTATACAAACAAAATATGTTAAGAACCACAAAGATTTGGTAAAATTCTAGAGGACTCTATATAAGTAAATAGTTTCTCTAACCATGAACCAGTTTACTTCAGAAAGTCAACGTACAGAATTTCCCAATACACTAATGTCTCCTTGACAAAGCAGACTGAACGGGGTCAACTTGCTGATTAAGAATTCTCCCTGGTGTTATATGCAATACAGTTATCAAAGAAGGAATTTGATTTCCTTTGCATATGTAGCAGAGTTCAGTCTAGTAAATTCACACTCACCTTATTATTTTTACACCAATATATGAAGAAAGATCTAAAACAATATTGACTGCTTTCCAGTTTCTATCCACTGACATTTTTATCTTTTAACCTTTTTTCTTCATTTCCACCCCAAATTACCCAAGTCTCATGCCATACTTCTTACATGCCAATAATACTTACTTTTGAAATATAGTCTGTGAGCCTTTAGTCTACCTTTCCCCTGATTGAAAATATAGCTGAGCAACTTTGCAAGCCATTAGAAACTTCTCTGCCCATTTTCTAATATAACAGCTATAATAGCAGCCTCATTAATAAAATTATTGTAAGACAATCACAAATAATAAAGGCTTACTATAGCAACCTTCCATGAATACACACACACACACACACACAAACATACACACACACACATATATATATATGTAAACTTTTTCTAGGCACTTAAATTTCAGTGCCTAATCTGAAAGTCGCCTGTCACTGGACCTACACAAAGCCTCGCCCCGCTGCTAACAGTACAGAGAATGCCATTGATTTTAAGTCACATCATTATTTTATGAACCACTAAGAAAGAAAAAAAAATTCTGCTATTTAAACCATGACATGATGCCTTAATGATAATCCTGTACAACATGAATTGAGAACATCAGTTCCTCATTGCTTTGAAATGATTTCATCTATTCCAAAGAATTTGGCAATCTATCCTACCTTCAGTTGCAGTACTTGGAGTGTGAGAGTAAGCTCGTTGCAAGTATTTTAGGAACAAAATATAACACATCTTCATCTAGTTGTGGATATCTTCCTTTTTTAGGTCCCATAAAACCCTTGTTGTTAATTTGCAAGAAAATATGAAATTCTGATTATTTCTACAATGATGCTTTATTAACATCAAATTTATTTTTCACCCAGGGATATAAAGAACTCAAAAGAATGCCATTTCCACCCATATAATGTAACAGAGACAAATAAATTCACGATTCTTGAAACCATTGAAAGATGAAATTGCAGGGCAACCAACTAGCCCCAAATCAAAGAAAAGACAGGTGCCTGCAGGAAGTGATAAAACATGTGCAATGGCTCATCTAAGACAGATGCAACTGAAAACCAGTAAAAAGGGTTCAATTGATGGAGTTGGCAAATTGGTGGAGGCCAAGTATACTCTAGAAAGAGTGCGAAGTTCCTAAGAGATGAGAAAATTAAGGAGTTCTACATTACCCTTACGGTTTGTCTCCATGAACCAAGGGCAATCACAAAAATGATTCAAGGAAGGAAAGGGTTTCTTATGGTACACATCAGCCCCTGCTGGAGAAACACAGAGCCCTACCTGCACCCTACTACTCTATCTCCACTGGGGAACAGAGCCTTAAACTACAGAGGCAAGTGCAATCACACCCTTAACACACCAGTGAAAATCAACTGCAGCTAGAAGAAGAGAACAACAATTTTTAAAATCCTTCCCCTGAGAGAGGGGCAGCATTGCATGCAGAGTCCAGGCCTAGAGCCTGAGGAGGGAAACCACTCAGGAGTTCACACTGCAGGACCCAGAAACATAACACCATGCCAGCCTAGGACTAAGTTTAATGTTAACAAGAAAGAATGCCCCAGTACCACTCCTTGCTGACAAGCTAACAAGAAGTAGTAAGTAACAACACTGGAATATGACCTGGAGTGGCATAGGAGAGGAACCAATGCATGAAAAGAAATTTTCTGAGGTACAGCACAAAGGAAGATCTAGAATTGGTATAGGATAACCCACTAAGTTAAAAAAAAAAAAAATCCTCTGGCAAACCAGAGGTATTGCTGGAGGAATCTGAAGCCAGTGGTGACCTAAAGGTCACCGTAGCAACAATAAACCTAAAACCAAGATGATACCCTTACTACCTAAGGGTATTACATTAACTTAACTTAAACTTAAATCTCCTACATAATAGTTCTAATAGAAAGAGAGACATTAATTTCCAGGGATAAAAATTATATAAAATGGCTGACTTTCTTTTCCAAGATGCCTGACTTTCAACAAAAATTACAAAGCATACAAAAAGGCAAGTAAAAACAACACACTCCTAAGAGCCAAAACAGTCATAAAAGACAGACTTAGGTATGACACAGGTGGTGAAATTAAAAAACAAAAAAGTTAAAATAACTGTGATTCATATGTTAGAGTCTCTAATGGAACAGGCAGACAATATGCAAGATCAGTTAGGTAATTCCAGGAAAGAGATGAAAACTATAAGAATCAATTGCAAATGCTAGAAATTAAAATAGGACAGATATGATTAATGTCCGTTACAGGCTCATCCTTAGACTTGTCATAGGCAAAGAAGCAATCAGTGAACTTGTTGATATTTTGATGACAGGTCAATAGAAACTACCTAAACTGAACAAACAAACAAAAAGAATGGAAAACTTAAATAAATCAACAACGTACAAAAGCAGTGTAAAAATATCAACATATCAATTGATCTAAGATACATATTCTTAGAATTCATAAGTCTAATCCCAAAAGGAAAAGAAAGAAAGAGAAAACAGAATTTTAAAAAATTTGAGGAAATAATGGCCAAGAATTTTCCAATGTTAATGACAGATACCAAACCACAGATTGAATAAGCTCAAGACCACCCATCAGATAAATACAAAGAAACAAACTATGTAGGAATTTTATATTAAAAATACCAAAATCAAAAGCTCAAGAGAAAATTTTGAAGGCAGCCAGAGCAAAAAAGACAAATTACCAACAGCAGAACAAAGATAAAAATTATAATAACCAGATGTGGTGGCTCGTGCTTATAATCCCAACACTTTGGGAGGCTGAGGCTGGATCACTTGAGCCCAGGAGTTCAAAAGTAACCTGGGCAATGTAGGAAGATCTCATTTCCACAAAAAGATTTAAAAATTAGCCAAACATGATAGTGCACACCTGTGGTTCCAGCTATCTGGGGGCTGAGGTTGGAGGATCACTTGGGCCTGGGAGGTCAAGGCTGCAGTGAGCCATGATTGCATGACTGCACTCCAGCCTGGGTGACAAAGTAAGACCCTGTCTCAAAAATAATGATAATAATAATAAATAATTATAGCAGGTTTCTCTTTAGAAATCTTGCAAACTAGTAAATAATAACTACATCTTTAAAATGTAGAGTTTTAAACAACAAAAAAAAATGTCAATCAGAATTCTATATCAAACAAAAATATATTTAAAAAAAAGAGTAAAAATTATTTCAGGTAAATAAGTACTGAGAAAATTCAGTGCCAAGAAGACCAACCTTATAACAATTATAAAAAGTAGTTTTTCAGACAGAAATATACCATTGTAATTAATTGTATTTTTATGGAAAATATACAACTAAAATATATGACAATAGTATGACAATAGCAAAAAGAATAGGAGAAAGAAATTAAGTATACTGTTATAAGTTCCTTACAATATACATAAAGCAGCATAATATTCAAAGATAGACTCTGATTCATTAAGTATGTTTATTATTAACTTCAGGGCAACTATTAATTTTTAAAAGAGATATAAATATTATAAGTCAATAGAGAAGATAAAAATCATGAAGATGTTCAGTTAAATCAAGTTTTCTTTTTTAAAAAAAGGAAATAAGAAACAAAGAATAGATGGCAGAAAATAGAAAATAGCTAGCAAGGTAATTGTTTTAATTCAATTATATCAATAATCACATTATATGTGAATGGGTTAAACTACCAGTTTAAAGATAGAGATTACTGTCAGATTAAATAAAAATGTAAGATCCAACTAAATGCTGACTACAAGAAACCTATTTTAAATATAAAGATAAGCTAACAGTAAAAGAATAGAAATATATACATATACATATATATAATGAGCACAAATACTAATAAAAGAAAGCTGAAGTAATTAATATCAAATAAAATGACTTCAGAATAAGAAATATTATGAGAGACAAAAATGGACATTACATAATGACAAAGTGGTCAATTATCCAAGAAGTCATATGAATCCTACCTGAGTATGCACATAATGATAGAGCGCTAAAATATGTGAAGAAAAGACTTATGGAACTTAAATGAGAAATAGACAAATTCCGAATTAAGACTTCGATAATTCTCTTTAATTCTCTTTAAGCAATTGGCAGAACAAATAAAAAGAGAATCAGTCAGTTTATAAATGATTTGGACAACACAGTCAACCAGTTTGTCTGATTGATAATTACAGAGTACTCCACCTAAAAACATCAAAATATACATCTATTTAAGTGAACATTAAACAATAAGTAAGATAACCCATATTCTGGGCCAAAAATAAAATACCTAAAATATTTCAATGGACTGCAATATAATTAAACTAAAAATCATTAAAAGAAAAAGGAAGTGAAAATTTTCCAAATATTTGATGATTAAACTACATACTTCTAGATAACCCATGGATCAAAAATGAAACTTGTAGTATAAAGTACTCACCTTAGGAAAATGGGGGTTTCAAATCAGCATCTGTTCTAAGAAAATAGAAAAAGAGGAGCAAATTAAATTCAAATCCAACAGAAGAGAGGAAATAATAAAAGTAAAAATCAAAATTCATGAAAGTGAAAATAGACAAAAATCAATGAAACCAAACACTGAGTCTTTCCACTGCACTATTCATTGCTAAATACACAATAACTTTGCACTGTAACACTAAATCACAGAGTAATCTTTTAGAAGATATTTTAAGTGGTGACTAAACTCAATATATGTAGTTTCAACAATGCACATAACTCAATCAAAACAGAAAAAATAGATTCACAGATAGTTCAGAAAAAGGAGTCATCAGATGGGGGGAATTAAATAGCTATGATTAATATATTAAAACAAATTTAAAATATGTATAATATAGATGAAAACATGGAGAATTCAAACAGAAAATTTCAGTTAAATGGAAATTCTAGAACTGGACAACAAAAAATCTGAAATGTGGAACTCACTGAATGAGTTTAACAGCACACAACAGAAGACTGAAGAAGTAAGCTCAAAGACAAGCAAATAAAATATTATTTTTAAGAAGAACATAGCTTAGGTAACACATAGAATACAAACTTTAACCTTCATTTATTCATTTCCTGGAGAAGGAAAGATTGAGATACAAGCAATATTTAAAGAGATAATGGCAAAGATGTGGATCAACTGGAATTCTCAGGCATTGCAGGAAGGATTATACATCAGCCCAACCCCTTTGGAAAAACTGTGTAGCAATAGTTACCAAAATTAAACAAGTATGTATTCCATAGCCTAACAATTCCATTCCTGGTTATATACTCCAAAATGAGTGCTTATGCTCACCAAAAGCTTGTTGCAAGATGTATTATAAAAGCTTTATTCAAAATAACTTAAAAGTAAGAACAATTCAATTGTCCATTAACAAGAAAATGGATAAATAAATTGATATATGTACAATGCAATACATCACACTAGTAAAAGAGAACACACAGAAAAATCAATATATCTCAAAAGATGTTCAGCCAGACACACAAAATTTCATTTTGCATGATTCCATTAATATAAAGTTCAATAATGGTTGCCTTTGCAAGGAGTATTAACTGGGAGAAACACAAAGAAGCTTCTTAGTGCTAGAAATGTTCTATATCTTAATCCAGATGATGGCTACACTAGCTATATCTATATTTATCTATCTAACATGTAAGATTCACATACTTAATGTATGCAAGTTATATTTCAATTGCAAACAGTTTTTAAACATATTGTTAAGATTTTTATTTTGTTCCTGGTTTCAGTCAGGTTCAGTCAAGAGACAGAAACCACACCAGTTTTTGTACATATAAAATTTAATATAAAGAATTGACAAAGGTACAAAGTTGTTAACTATGTAATTGAAAGAATAAAAAGAGAACGGTTTGGTATCTCAGAAACAGCAACTGTAGAAAACTGCTATCAGCCTAGGGACTGGGGAACAAAAATTTAAAGGTTGAGATTATTAAAATCTTACAGGAAGGACCCAGTGGGGCTCAAATGCAGACATCTGTTGAGGAGTGCTGTTTAGCTGAGGTATCTCTGTATTGGGACATCCAAAAGCTGGTTCTGTACGTGTTGGAAAAGTTGCAAACTGGATTTGGATGTTAGTAGAGCTGGAAGTTCACAGGGAAATAGAAAGTTCCTTCCCTCCCCTCCAGCTTCCCAGTCTTCCTATAGCACCCTCTACAGGCAGAGTCTTAGAGGGCAAAACTGGGTATAAAGCTGAGAGACAGGAACTTCAGTAATAAGCACACCTTATTTTTAGTTTTTGTTAAAATATATACAACTTTTTGTTTAGGGGTAAAATTTTCCACTTTTATGCTTTTATGGAAAAATTTAAAAGCAAGTAAAAATTATGGGATGGTCTATGTTCTAGTGGCCATAAACACAACAAATCTGGATTTTCTCTCATATCAATCAACAAGACTAACATTTCTGAAGAATAAAATAAAATAGTATGTTTTTGTTTTAAATATGATTTATTTTCTCTTTCTCTGCTGCCCCTTGTTGGTCTGTGTCCTTGTTACCACAGATTTTACTTCTTTGTCTTCCCACTGCACTGTAGGTACCCTATGGGAATGGACTTTTATCTGTTAGTCCTCAGAATCTACCACAGTATCAGGAATGATGTAGATCCTCAAGAAACATCCCCAATACATATTATATTCCTTGTCTTTGTATAAAACAGTGTATTCTTACTTAAAATATTATCACTGCTATTCTTTCTCACAAAACTACTCACCATTTAAACTACTAACGCATTTTTAAAAGTCATTCATTAACAATTGTGACATGAGATCAGTTTGCCTATTCAAAGTACTTTGATACTAAGGTATAGGTTTAGACATAATGAATTTTCAAAGTATGCAGCTCCTACAGATCATCTTGTTCAACCAAGACCTCACTTACTGATGAAGAAACTGAATTCCAGGAAGGCTGCATGGTTGGCCCATCATCATACAATCTGAATCTGGGTTTACCATTCCCTATAGCCCACTATTCCTATATTATTTAATGATTTTGCAATTGATACAAGCCTTCGAAAAATATCTAGAAAATAAATAAGCAATTGATCGTGGTCAGAAAACTCTCCCCTATTTGAAGTTCTACATTGTGTCCTGAAGCTTGCTACATAGTAATGACTTGATGTTACTCTATTTTATGCCTCATCTGTTACACAATACTAGCTAACATTATTGACTGCTTATTAAGTGTCAAAACTCATCTAAGTACATATAGATGGATATAGATATAGATATAATTTCCTCATAATTTTCATGGCCATCAACCATCAATAGGTATTCCAATTTTACAGGTGAAAAAAGGAATGACAGACAGATGATTAAGTAAATTGATCAAGATCACACAGCTTTTAAGGTTTGTAACCAGAACTCTAGCCCATATGATTTTCCTCTAGAGCCTATGTTTTACCAAGACAATACACTGACTCTGAAAATTCTCTCATTTTCTCAGATTATTTTATTCCTTTTGAAAATAAACTTACTTTTAATTTCCATTTCAACTTTTCACATGTATGCCTCCCCTCTACTGAAAATTGTTGAAAAATATAAAATGTAAATTCACTATGTACTTGCAATAAATTGGAGACTTCACCATAGTCTTGTAGAAAAATTAGCCACTGTATCAGTCACCTATTGCTACAATAATACTGTGTCCTAAGTATTATGGCTTAAAACAACAATCATTCATTATTTTTCACAAAGCTATGGCACTGCTCAGAAGTTCTGCTGATCAAGGCTTAGTTTAATAAATATTGGCTGTGCTCACTCTTGTGTCTAGTCAGCTGAGGGGGGCCTGGCAGTGGCTGGTCTGGTACAGCCTCAGCTAGGACAACCCTGACCTCCTCTACCCTCTAACATCCTCCAGCAGGCTAGTCTAAGTGTGTTCTCTTGGTAATGACAAATGTCCAAGTGAACACATGGAAATCCACAAACACTTTTCAAGCCACTTATGTCAAATTGTCTCATTGGCCAAAGAAAATTCTGTGGCCAAGTTCTAGATAAGTGTGGGAGAGTGGTTTTGTGGATCGGATATTTGTCCCCTCCAAATCTTATGCTGATATGTGATTCCCAATGTTGAAAGTGGGACCTGTTGGAGGTGATTGGATCATGGGGCAGATCCCTCATGAATGGTTTAACATCAGTCCCTCAGAGAGAAGTGAGTTCTTGCTCAGTTAGTTCACATGAGAACTGGTTGCTTAAAAGAGTCTGGAACTTCCCTCTTCTTTCTGTTGCTCTCTCTCCCACCATGTGATGTGGCTGCTCCCACTTTGCCTCCTTCCACCATGAGTAAAAGTTCCCTGAGGCCTCACTAGAAGCTAAGCAAATAACAGCACCAGGCTTCCTGTATAGCCTGCAGAACTGTGAGCCAATTAAACCTTTTTTCTTTATAAATTGCCCAGCCTCAGATATTCCCTTATAGGGATGTAAAATGAACTAACAGTGATGACAATGGGTATGGCTATAGAAAGATGTGGAAAATTAGGGTCATCAATTCCATTGATCAACTGCATATACATTTCCCATTTTCTCTGGACTCTATCTTCAAACCTATTAGAAGAAATCCTTTATTTGAATAACGTGTAAGATGCTTACATCTCAAAGCTTACACCTTTCCCTTGAGGAATCTTGGAACTCAAGTGGTGTATCCTTAAGGGAATTAGCAAATGTCTCCTCAGTAATGAAGATTAATGCTTTATAAGGCTTTCTGTAATACATAACCCCTTTAAATTTTTTCCACATATAGTAATATTTAACTCGGCTTTATTTTGTGATAAAGTAAATGAGCTAAGATAAATGAAAGGCAATGTCTGCAAATATTAATGTTAATTTGAATCATTGTGAATTAACACCTTCTGCAGAACAGTCTGTACATGGTAAGTTCATTTGGTTGGTGAATGGAGCTAATACAGATAGAATTATGCATTTAATTCTTATTTATTTTGCCTCATGGCCAGAGAAACAGTTCCTCATTCTAAATATTCATTATATTAATTAATAGAAAGAACAGACAAACAAATCTCAATTAACTGATTGGTAGATTATTCCACTTATGCAGGAAATATTTAACAAGTTTTTGCCACGTCCTTAGTTCTGGGAATACAAAGAGGCTTCAGGCTTGGTCTCTACCTGTTTCTCCCTTGAAGGAGAGAAGGTGGTGCATGGTGAGTTCTGCAGATGCCTTCTGTGGTCGGGTGTGAGAAGTTAGACCAGTGACCTCAATTGGTCTCCTGTAGCAACAACTTGGGCAGAGCTAATTGAGAAGAGTCCAAGCAGTTGCCAGGATGAGGTCTAGGTTGAGAAGTTTTGTTTTGTATTAGCCTCTGATTCATTGGTGAAGTAGACCAATGACAAAGCCAAATTAGGTCAAACAGACCTACTCTTCCAAAACTTATAGTGCAGAGTCCTGTAAATGGCCAGGTGCTCTAACAGTGATCTGAACAACACGCTATGAGAACGCTGAAGAAATAGAAGCAAAAAGAAAAGACAAAAAATAATAATTAAAAGTTCAATTCCAACTAACAAGTCCTGGGAGCCTAAGAGTTATTAAGTCTGCATATACATAAGGCAATGAGTTATGTCACTAAGATTTTAAAGCTGGGGAAACTCATTTAAGCCCCTGTCTTCAAAAGCAAGAATAAGAGGCTGGATGTGGTGGCTTACGCCTGTAATCCCAGCACTTTGGGAGGACTAGGCAGGCGGATCACTTGAAGTCAAGAGTTCAAGACCAGCCTGGCCAACATGTTGAAGCCCCATCTCTATTAAAAATACAAAAGTTAGCTGGGCCTGGTGGTGCTTGCCTGTAATCCCAGCTATCGAGAAGCTGACACAGGAGAATTGCTTGAACCCGGAGGTGGAGGTTACAATGAGCCGAGATCGCGCCAATGCACTCCAGCCTGGGTGACAGAGTGAGACTCCATCTCAGAAAAAAAAAAAAAAAAAAAAGCAGGAATAAGAAAAGTAGGAAAATATGTGTTAAAAACAAACAAATCTCAATAATAGAAAGGGCTTTATGGTTTTAGGGAGGTGGCTCTTTCAATTGAGAGGATTAAACGAGGGGAAACTTCATAGAATGATGGTTTTTGAAACAGGAAAATAGGAGGATAGTCTGGAGAAAGTCTAGGTAAAGAGAAGAATGTAGCAACAAAGGAAATGTGCTGATTCTCTTTTGGAGCACAGTCAAGAGTCTCGTAATTGGATAAGTTGTTTCCCCCATAAGACACCCATGACATGGATCCAAGGACACAAGTAACTCTTTGTTACTTATTTATTTTTGTCTGCAAGTGTGTTTCAGTAACAATAGGTATTTGAAGTGACCGTCACAGTAAGGAATTTGGCCCTCCTTTTGTGCCTGTCTACTATTGAGAAATGTCAAATCTGACTAAGAAAAATCACTTTTTAAAAATTGCTCTGGTTGAAAGCTCAAAAACCACATGAAATCTTAATAAAAATCTTTTGATCAAGTTACATTTTTGAAATAGGAACACATTATGAAAATGCTGACATAGTTTTAACCGTAAAAATCTTGACTTTTATAGTACCTATACTATTATCTATTTTATACATGCATTTGGAATTTTCATATAATGTTGATACATTTCATCAGAGTAATACATATGTATTTGGTTAGTGTGAATTTTATGTGAATATGAATCACAGTAACAATTATGTAATAACAAGCTAAATGTAAGTCAGTTTATCAGAGCAAAAGAAGTCTAGTGATTTAAAACACCTTAATATATTTTACTCTTTAAAATCAGAAAATATGGGTGCAACAACTAAAAGAATACCTGAGACCAAAAGGAAAGGGCAAAGTTTCTGTTTAAGTGGCTTCAATTACATTATAATTACACAATTGTCCTAGATATTTTGAAACATACATTTTGGTTAATAGCATTAATTATGTTGCATTTGTGTGTTGGGCTAATTACATGACTACTATTTATAAACCACGAAAGCTATTTTCAATATATATCCACTTCCCATTTACTTTCTTTGTTTTGCATGTTGCACTGTGTTTCAAATGCCCCCTTCAAATCAGAAAAATAAATTTGTTCTACATTGAGCTATAGCTTCATTTTATAACCATAATCAGATATGATCACAAATAACAAGCATTGGATTTAAATAATGAAAAGGCAGAGAGCTTCAAAATATTCGGAGATTTTCATTCTCAGCTGCAAGGCCTGTTCATGTCCCACAATCATGCCACCACTGAACCTTGGGAAATGTTCTTCCCATTCTGGAACTACTCTGGGCATCAGGAAGTCACACCTTTACCCCTCCCAACCCCCAAAGTTTTCTGTACTTCCTGCACCATGGTATGTTACAGGGAACTCTGAGAAGCAGAGCTGTGCCACATATGCACACTCCTGCCTCATCGTCATTACGGTGCAGTAAAACCGGTGTCCTTTTCGTTCCACAGACCTCACCTGGGCAAGCAGAAGCTGACTCCATCTGACATCATATTCTGTTTTTACCCTGGCTCAGTAATGCTTAGGCTTCTTTCTCTGCATTTTTGAGACAATGGAAATAAAAGTCTTGCCAAGATAGAGGTGTGTCAGAGAGTGGAAACAAACACCAGGAAAAAACACATGAGTGCATCAAAACTATGTTTGTGGAATCATGAATAAAATAATATGGTTGCTCTCCTTTACATAATCACAATGCATGCTGTGAGGAGAGTCACTCTATTAATATTTACTCAGTCCTTGCTTCAGAACACTGCATTCAACATCGTTGGTATTTCTGACTTTGATTTTGAACTTGTACCAAAAATAAGTCCACATCCCTACAGTTGGATATCACCTAAATGTTATCAGGAGTAACATCCCTTCTGGTGTCAGGGGGTGGAAAGGACACTATATCTTGGACCAGAGGCCAAGCCTGGGAGAAAGAGCTTGAACCCCAAAGGCAGAATGAGGTAGAAGTAGGTGTTGGAGTTGGATGCTGAATGAATGGGGGTCCCTGGAGGGCTTTTTTTTCAATTCTAAAATTTCATGTGGTTGGATAGGAGTCAGTTAGCTGTGGAAGAATAAGAAAGACAACTTTCCAGACTCTTATATGTGCTTTTCCAATCCTCTTAAGTATTTAGTAAAGCCATCTGATGTATGAGGTACCTCAGCTATAAGGAAAGAATTTTAACCCCAGGTAGATCATAATCTACATAGAAGAAACATACCACACCCCTTAAAACCAGCATGGAGTCGATGCTGCAAGGAGCCCAAGAACTCAGGAGGCTCAGAATTATGTTTATTTCAACTAGAATTTCTCCCTCTAAGGCAAATCTGGGAGCAGCATTTCCACAGCTAGGCCTCCTTTTCATAAATGTAAATACTATATGAACACACACACACACACACACACACACACATACACACTGCCTGTACTCAATCTCCTGTTCTGTAACCTGTCCAGTGTGGCCTACCCTACTGAAGACACATCAGGCCACTACCACCACCCAAGATAATTTGTCAAACTTCACCTTCTATAATTTTCATCTTCTTCACTTTCTAAATATAAAATTATGTTACAACACAAAATACGCCCCCTATTTTTTTGACAGAGTCTCATTCTGTTGCTCAGGCTGGAGTGCAGTGGCACAATCTCAACTCACTACAACCTCTGCCTCCTGGGTTCGAGCAATTCTCCTGCCTCAACCTCCCTGGGATTACAGGCACCCACCATCATACCTGGCTACGTTTTGTATTTTTAGTAGAGATGGGGTTTCACCATATTGGCCAGAGTGGTCTCAAACTCCTGCCCTCAACTGATCTGCCCACCTCAGCCATTAAAAGTGCTAGGATTACAAGCATCAGGCACCATGCCTAGCCAGAATATGCCTTTTTAATACCACAAATACTTGTCCATCTACCACCTACTAAAAGTTGTTGCTTTAGATCAAAGCCTTTAATCCACCTTGAGTTTATTTTTATATATGATATAAGGAAGATGTCCAGTTTCAATATACTCCATATGGCTAACCAGTTATCCCAGCACCATTTTTGAATAGGGAGTTCTTTCTCATTGCTTGTTTTCATCAGCTTTGTCGGAAATCAGATGGTCATAGATGTGTGGCCTTATTTCTGGGCTCTCTATTCTGTTCCATTGATCTATGTATCTGTTTCTGTACCAATGCTAGGCTGTTTTGGTTAGTGTAGCCCTGTAGTATAGTTTGAAGTTGAGCAATGTAAAGCCTCCAGCTCTGTTCTTTTTGTTTAGGATTGCCTTGGCTATTTGGGCTCTTTTTTTAGTTCCATATAAATTATAAAATAGTTTTTTCTAGCTCTGTAAAGAATGTTATTGGTAATTTGATAGGAATAGCATTGAATCTATACATTTCTTTGGGCAGCATGGCAATTTTAATGATATTGATTCTTTCTATCCATAAGCATGGGATGTTTTCCATTTGTTTGTGTCTTAAATGTGAAACCCAAAACTATGAAAACTCTGGAAGACAACCTAGGCAATACCATCCTGGACATAAGAACAAGCAAAGATTTCATGGCAAAGATGCAACAAGCAATTATAACAAAAGCAAAAATTGATAAATTTGATCTAATTAAACTAAAGAGCTTCTGCAGAGCAAAAGAAACTGTCAAAAAAGTAAACTGGGGGGGGCGGAGCAAGATGGCCGAATAGGAACAGCTCCAGTCTCCAACTCCCAGCGCGAGTGACACAGAAGACCGGTGATTTCTGCATTTTCAACTGAGGTACCAGGTTCATCTCACTAGGGAGTGCCGGACGATTGGTGCTGGTCAGCTGCTGCAGCCCGACCAGTGAGAGCTGAAGCAGGGCGAGGCATTGCCTCACCTGGGAAGCGCAAGGGGGAAGGGAATCCCTTTTCCTAGCCAGGGGAACTGAGACACACAACACCTGGAAAATCGGGTAACTCCCACCCCAATACTGTGCTTTAAGCAAACAGGCACACCAGGAGATCATATCCCACACCTGGCCGGGAGGGTCCCACACCCACGGAGCCTCCTTCATTGCTAGCACAGCAGTCTGTGATCTACCAGCAAGGCAGCAGCAAGGCTGGGGGAGGGGCGCCCGCCATTGCTGAGGCTTAAGTAGGTAAACAAAGCTGCTGTGAAGCTCGAACTGGGTGGAGCTCACAGCAGCTCAAGGAAACCTGCCTGTCTCTGTAGACTCCACCTCTGGGGACAGGGCACAGTAAACAATAACAAACACAGCAGAAACCTCTGCAGATGCAAACGACTCTGTCTGACAGCTTTGAAGAGAGCAGTGGATCTCCCAACACAGAGGTTGAGATCTGAGAAGGGACAGACTCCCTGCTCAAGTGGGTCCCTGACCCCTGAGTAGCCTAACTGGGAGACATCCCCCACTAGGGGCAGTCTGACACCCCACACCTCACAGGGTGGAGTACACCCCTGAGAGGAAGCTTCCAAAGCAAGAATCAGACAGGTACACTCGCTGTTCAGAAATATTCTATCTTCTGCAGCCTCTGCTGCTGATACCCAGGCAAACAGGGTCTGGAGTGGACCTCAAGCAATCTCCAACACACCTACAGCTGAGGGTCCTGACTGTTAGAAAGAAAACTATCAAACAGGAAGGACACCTACACCAAAACCCCATCAGTACATCACCATCATCAAAGACCAGAGGCAGATAAAACCACAAAGATGGGGAAAAAGCAGGGCAGAAAAGCTGGAAATTCAAAAAATAAGAGCGCATCTCCCCCGGCAAAGGAGCGCAGCTCATCGCCAGCAACGGATCAAAGCTGGACGGAGAATGACTTTGACGAGATGAGAGAAGAAGGCTTCAGTCCATCAAATTTCTCAGAGCTAAAGGAGGAATTACGTACCCAGAGCAAAGAAACTAAAAATCTTGAAAAAAAAGTGGAAGAATTGATGGCTAGAGTAATTAATGCAGAGAAGGTCATAAACGAAATGAAAGAGATGAAAACCATGACACGAGAAATACGTGACAAATGCACAAGCTTCAGTAACCGACTCGATCAACTGGAAGAAAGAGTATCTGCAATTGAGGATCAAATGAATGAAATGAAGCGAGAAGAGAAACCAAAAGAAAAAAGAAAAAGAAATGAACAAAGCCTGCAAGAAGTATGGGATTATGTAAAAAGACCAAATCTACATCTGATTGGGGTGCCTGAAAGTGAGGGGGAAAATGGAACCAAGTTGAAAAACACTCTTCAGGATATCATCCAGGAGAACTTCCCCAACCTAGTAGGGCAGGCCAACATTCAAATCCAGGAAATACAGAGAATGCCACAAAGATACTCCTCGAGAAGAGCAACTCCAAGACACATAATTGCCAGATTCACCAAGTTGAAATGAAGGAAAAAATCTTAAGGGCCGCCAGAGAGAAAGGTCAGGTTACCCACAAAGGGAAGCCCATCAGACTAACAGCAGATCTCTCGGCAGAAACTCTCCAAGCCAGAAAAGAGTGGGGGCCAATATTCAACATTCTTAAAGAAAAGAATTTTAAACCCAGAATTTCATATCCAGCCAAACTAAGTTTCATAAGTGAAGGAGAAATAAAATCCTTTACAGATAAGCAAATGCTTAGAGATTTTGTCACCACTAGGCCTGCCTTACAAGAGACCCTGAATGAAGCACTCAACATGGAAAGGAACAACCGGTACCAGCCATTGCAAAAACATGCCAAAATGTAAAGACCATCGAGGCTAGGAAGAAACTGCATCAACTAACGAGCAAAATAACCAGTTAATATCATAATGGCAGGATCAAGTTCACACATAACAATCTTAACCTTAAATGTAAATGGACTAAATGCTCCAATTAAAAGACACAGACTGGCAAACTGGATAAAGAGTCAAGACCCATCAGTGTGCTGTATTCAGGAGACCCATCTCACACGCAGAGACATACATAGGCTCAAAATAAAGGGATGGAGGAAGATTTACCAAGCAAATGGAGAACAAAAAAAAGCAGGGGTTGCAATACTAGTCTCTGATAAAACAGACTTTAAACCATCAAAGATCAAAAGAGACAAAGAAGGCCATTACATAATGGTAAAGGGATCAATTCAACAGGAAGAGCTAACTATCCTAAATATATATGCACCCAATACAGGAGCACCCAGATTCATAAACCAAGTCCTTAGAGACTTACAAAGAGACTTAGACTCCCATACAATAATAATGGGAGACTTCAACACTCCACTGTCAACATTAGACAGATCAACGAGACAGAAAGTTAACAAGGATATCCAGGAATTGAACTCATCTCTGCAGCAAGCAGACCTAATAGACATCTATAGAACTCTCCACCCCAAATCAACAGAATATACATTCTTCTCAGCACCACATCGTACTTACTCCAAAATCGACCACATAATTGGAAGTAAAGCACTCCTCAGCAAATGTACAAGAACAGAAATTATAACAAACTGTCTCTCAGACCACAGTGCAATCAACTAGAACTCAGGACTAAGAAACTCAATCAAAACCGCTCAACTACATGGAAACTGAACAACCTGCTCCTGAATGACTACTGGGTACATAACGAAATGAAGGCAGAAATAAAGATGCTCTTTGAAACCAATGAGAACAAAGATACAACATGCCAGAATCTCTGGGACACATTTAAAGCAGTGTGTAGAGGGAAATTTATAGCACTAAATGCCCACAAGAGAAAGCAGGAAAGATCTAAAATTGACACTCTAACATCGCAATTAAAAGAACTAGAGAAGCAAGAGCAAACACATTCGAAAGCTAGCAGAGGGCAAGAAATAACTAAGATCAGAGCAGAACTGAAGGAGATAGAGACACAAAAAACCCTCCAAAAAATCAGTGAATCCAGGAGTTGGTTTTTTGAAAAGATCAACAAAATTGACAGACCACTAGCAAGACTAATAAAGAAGAAAAGAGAGAAGAATCAAATCGATGCAATTAAAAATGATAAAGGGGATATCACCATCGACCCCACAGAAATACAAACTACCATCAGAGAATACTATAAACACCTCTATGCAAATAAACTGGAAAATCTAGAAGAAATGGATAATTTCCTGGACACTTACACTCTTCCAAGACTAAACAAGGAAGAAGTTGAATCCCTGAATAGACCAATAGCAGGCTCTGAAATTGAGGCAATAATTAATAGGCTACCAACCAAAAAAAGTCCTGGACCAGATGGATTCACAGCTGAATTCTACCAGAGGTACAAGGAGGAGTTGGTACCATTCCTTCTGAAACTATTCCAATCAATAGAAAAAGAGGGAATCCTCCCTAACTCATTTTATGAGGCCAACATCATCCTGATACCAAAGCCTGACAGAGACACAACAAAAAAAGAGAATTTTAGACCAATATCCCTGATGAACATCGATGCAAAAATCCTCAATAAAATACTGGCAAACCGGATTCAGCAACACATCAAAAAGCTTATCCAGCATGATCAAGTGGGCTTCATCCCTGGGATGCAAGGCTGGTTCAACATTTGCAAATCAATAAACATAATCCAGCATATAAACAGAACCAAAGATAAGAACCACATGATTATCTCAATAGATGCAGAAAAGGCTTTTGACAAAATTCAACAGCCCTTCATGCTAAAAACGCTCAATAAATTCGGTATTGATGGAACGTACCTCAAAATAATAAGAGCTATTTATGACAAACCCACAGCCAATATCATACTGAATGGGCAAAAACTGGAAAAATTCCCTTTGAAAACTGGCACAAGACAGGGATGCCCTCTCTCACCACTCCTATTCAACATAGTGTTGGAAGTTCTGGCTAGGGCAATCAGGCAAGAGAAAGAAATCAAGGGTATTCAGTTAGGAAAAGAAGAAGTCAAACTGTCCCTGTTTGCAGATGACATGACTGTATATTTAGAAAACCCCATTGTCTCAGCCCAAAATCTCCTTAAGCTGATAAGCAACTTCAGCAAAGTCTCAGGATACAAAATTAATGTGCAAAAATCACAAGCATTCTTATACACCAGTAACAGACAAACAGAGAGCCAAATCAGGAATGAACTTCCATTCACAATTGCTTCAAAGAGAATAAAATACCTAGGAATCCAACTTACTAGGGATGTAAAGGACCTCTTCAAGGAGAACTACAAACCACTGCTCAGTGAAATAAAAGAGGACACAAACAAATGGAAGAACATACCATGCTCATGGATAGGAAGAATCAATATCGTGAAAATGGCCATACTGCCCAAGGTAATTTATAGATTCAATGCCATCCCCATCAAGCTACCAATGAGTTTCTTCACAGAATTGGAAAAAACTGCTTTAAAGTTCATATGGAACCAAAAAAGACCCCGCATCTCCAAGACAATCCTAAGTCAAAAGAACAAAGCTGGAGGCATCACGCTACCTGACTTCAAACTATACTACAAGGCTACAGTAACCAAAACAGCATGGTACTGGTACCAAAACAGAGATATAGACCAATGGAACAGAACAGAGTCCTCAGAAATAATACCACACATCTACAGCCATCTGATCTTTGACAAACCTGAGAGAAACAAGAAATGGGGAAAGGATTCCCTATTTAATAAATGGTGCTGGGAAAATTGGCTAGCCATAAGTAGAAAGCTGAAACTGGATCCTTTCCTTACTCCTTATACGAAAATTAATTCAAGATGGATTAGAGACTTAAATGTTAGACCTAATACCATAAAAATCCTAGAGGAAAACCTAGGTAGTACCATTCAGGACATAGGCATGGGCAAGGACTTCATGTCTAAAACACCAAAAGCAATGGCAGCAAAAGCCAAAATTGACAAATGGGATCTCATTAAACTAAAGAGCTTCTGCACAGCAAAACAAACTACCATCAGAGTGAACAGGCAACCGACAGAATGGGAGAAAATTTTTGCAATCTACTCATCTACAAAGGTCTAATATCCAAAACCTACAAAGAACTCAAACAAATTTACAAGAAAAAAACAAACAACCCCATCAAAAAGTGGGCAAAGGATATGAACAGACATTTCTCAAAAGAAGACATTCATACAGCCAACAGACACATGAAAAAATGCTCATCATCACTGGCCATCAGAGAAATGCAAATCAAAACCACAATGAGATACCATCTCACACCAGTTAGAATGGCGATCATTAAAAAGTCAGGAAACAACAGGTGCTGGAGAGGATGTGGAGAAATAGGAACACTTTTACACTGTTGGTGGGATTGTAAACTAGTTCAACCATTATGGAAAACAGTATGGCGATTCCTCAAAGATCTAGAACTAGATGTACCATATGACCCAGCCATCCCATTACTGGGTATATACCCAAAGGATTATAAATTATGCTGCTATAAAGACACATGCACACGTATGTTTATTGCAGCACTATTCACAATAGCAAAGACTTGAAATCAACCCAAGTGTCCATCAGTGACAGATTGGATTAAGAAAATGTGGCACATATACACCATGGAATACTATGCAGCCATCAAAAAGGATGAGTTTGTGTCCTTTGTAGGGACATGGATGCAGCTGGAAACCATCATTCTTAGCAAACTATCACAAGAACAGAAAACCAAACACCGCATGTTCTCACTCATAGGTGGGAACTGAACAATGAGATCACTTGGACTCAGGAAGGGGAACATCACACACCGGGGCCTATCATGGGGAGTGGGGAGGGGGGAGGGATTGCATTGGGAGTTATACCTGATGTAAATGACGAGTTGATGGGGGCAGCACAGCAACATGGCACAAGTATACATATGTAACAAACCTGCACGTTATGCACATGTACCCTACAACTTAAAGTATAATAATAATAAATAAATTTAAAAAAAAAGAAATTTAAAAAAAAAAGTAAACTGACAACCTACAGAATGGCAGAAAAATTCTGCAAACTATGCATCTTACAGAGGTTTAATATCCAGCATCTATAAGGAACTTAAATGAATGTACAAGAAAACAACAAACAATTCCATTAAAAAGTGAGCAAAGAACATGAACAGACACTTTTCCAAAAACACATACATGAAGCCAACAAGCATATGAAAAAAAGCTCAATATCACTGATCACTAGAAAAATGTAAATCAAAACCACAATGAGATACCATCTCACACCCGTCAGAATGACTACTCTTAAAAAGTAAAAAATAAATAAATAAATAAATAACAGATGCTAGTGAGGTTGAGGAGAAAGGGGAACACTTAAATACTGTTGGTGGGAATGTAAATTAGTTCAACTATTGTGGAAAGCAGTATAGCAATTCCTCAAAGAGCTAAAAAGAGAACTACCATCTGACCCAGCAATCCCATTACTAGATATGTATCCAGATAAATAAAAATCAATTTACCATAAAGATATGCATGAAAATGTTCACTGCAGCACTATTCACAATAGCAAAGACATGATATCAACCTAAATGCCCATCAATGACAGACTGGATAAAGAAAATGTGGTACATATACACAATGGAATACTATGCAGCTATTAAAAAGAATGAGATCATGTCTTTTGACGGAAAATGGGTGGAGTTGGAGCCCATTATTCTTAGTAAACTAATTCAGAAACAGAAAACCAAATACTACATGCTCTCACTTATAAATGGGAGCTAAATGATGAGAACTCATGAGCACAAAGAAGGGAACAATGGACATTGGAGCCTACTTGAGGGTGGAAGATAGGAGGAGGGAGAGAAGCAGAAAATAAAAGGTTGGGATCAGGCTTAGTACCTGTGTGACAAAATAATCTATACAGGAAACTCCTGTAACATGAATTTACCTATATAACAAAGCTGCACATGTACCCCTGAACCTAAAATACAAGTTAAAACAAATGAAATTTGCTTCTATAGGGGTTCTGAGTTTTACCTTATTAAGGGTTCTTTTAATACCCAACAATTCTGTTCTATGTCAGACAGTGGGGACATAAAATTAAACAAAACTTGTTAAAACTTGGTAACTACTTTGAAGGACCTCAGAGTAGAGTGGTAGAGAAAGAAAAATGTAAACTAATCATAAGGATTTCCTAATAGAAATTATGGCAGAGTGAAGGAAGCAATTAACTTTGACTGAGAAACTGGAGAAGCCACCTTAAGAAGGAGCATTTAATTTGTGTGTTATTTGTTTGTTTGTTTGTTTGTTTATGAGACGGTCTTGCTCTGCAGCCCAGGCTGGAGCGCAGTGGCGCAATCTCGGCTCACTGTAAGGTCTGCATCCCGGGTTCACGCCATTCTCCTGCCTCAACCTCCTGAGTAGCTGGGACTACAGGCGCCCGCCACCACGCCCAGCTAATTTTGTTTTTGTGTTTTTAGTAGAAACGGGGTTTCACCATGTTAGCCAGGATGGTCTCGATCTCCTGACCTTGTGATCTGCCCGCCTCGGCCTCCCAAAGTGCTGGGATTACAGGCGTGAGCCACCGTGCCCAGCCGTTTTTAATTTAATGTAAGTGATTTTCTGATTATAAAACCATTTGCTAAAAATATAAAAAAGCAAAAAAAAAAAAAAAAAATGCCACCCAGAAATATCCATTGAAAATATTTTGTTGTATCTTAGCATACAATCTATTTTTGAGAAATGAATTTGGCATATGTATTTTATAACTTACTTTTCTGTAAAAATAAACTGTGGATCAATTTGAAGAAGGTATCCCTTGAATATTCTGCTCAGTGTGGATCTGCACCTGTGTTTGAGGAAACTACATGAGCATATGGAAAGAACTACCAGAAAGGATTAGAGAAACAGTGTCCAGACCCCTACAGGACTAAGAACAGTATCTGTTCCTAACAGCCATCTCTGAGAATCTCATGGTTCATGGAAATTCGACAGAGAAAACAAAAGGATTCTGACTCAGTAGTAACAATCAGTAACAGACTGAGCACTGGTCAGGTCCTACCTAACAAGCCTTGAAAGCAAGAACCACACCCAGAAGGATCAAGTGGTTTCCAGATAATATATGTATACCAGAAGAAAGCTCAAGAATGTCTGAAGAAATATGAAAATATTCAGCACCCATAAGGCAGAATCTGCTATGTTTGGTATCCAATAAAAAATTAGCAGTCAAGAAAAGAAGCAGAACTGAAACTATGATGACAAAAATAATCTATCAATCAAAAGCACCCAAGAACTGACACAGAAGCAGACAAAGATAGTTAATCATTTATTATAACTATATTCAATAGGTTCAAAAGTTATACAGGGATATAGAAGATATAAAAATGACCCAAATCAAACATCCAGAGGTAACTACTATAATGTATGAAATTTAAAATGCACTAGATGGGATCAACAGCAGACTAGGCATTGCAGAAAAGAATAGTTAACTTGAAGACATAGTATTGGAACCTATACAAAATAAAAATCAATTAAAAAAGAGTATCAGTAAGCTGGAGAGAGAGAAAAAGGTGAAGACTGGAAGAATATTTGAAGAAATAATGGCAGAAATTTTTCCAAATTTGATGAAAATTATAAACCCATAAATCCAATTCAATGAAACTCAAACACACACACAAAAAAAAAAATTACATAAAGGCACAGCATAATTAAACTGTTCACAACTTGTGATAAAGAGAAAATATTAAATTTGACATCCAATAATAAATCACTAGCCAAGAAAAAAGAGAAAAAACAATATTATACTAAGAAAATAAATAATATAGCAAATTTTATGTCAGAAACAAGGCAAGTGACAAGACGGTAAAACAACCTCTTTAAAATTATTAAAATAAAAATGTCAACCTAAAATTCTATACCCAGTGAACATATATTTCAAAAATGAAGGTGAGGCCAGGCATGGTGGCTCACACCTGTAATCCCAGCATTTTGGGAGGCCAAGGTGGGTGGATCACTTGAGGTCAGGAGTGTGAGACTAGCCTGGTCAACAGGGTGAAACCCCATCTCTACTAAAAATATAAAAATTAGCCAGGTGTGGTAGTGGGCACCTGTAATCCCAGCTACTCGGGAGGCTGAGGCAGGAGAATTGCTTCAACCCAGGAGACGGAAGTTGCAGTGAGCCGACACAGTGCCACTGCATTCCAGCCTGGGTGACAGAGTGAGACTCTGTCTCAAAAATAAAAATAAAAAATAAAAAAATAAGGTGAAATAAAGACTTTTTCAGATGTATAAAAGCTGAATTAATCATCCATGAACCTATCCAATAAGAACTATTAAAGGAAATATTTCAAATAAAAGGGAAAAATACTAGATAGAATATAAATATAGACAAAGGTATAGAGCACTAGAAATTGTAACTACCGAGGTAAATATATAAACATCTTTAAAAGACAATAGACTCTTTAAATGAAAGCAGTAAGAATGTGGTTTATAACATATGTAAAAGTTAAATATGTGACAATAGCACAAAGGTCAGGAGGAAATGGAAAAGTACTATTATAAGTATTGGAAGCTGTACATGAAGTAGTATAGCATCACTTAAAAGTAGATGTGATGCTAAATATAAATACTACAAAGCTCAAAGAAACCACCAAAATAATAAAAGAAATAGTTATGGCTAATTAGTTACTCAGGAGATAAAATCAAATAAAAAAGAATTAAAATAATCTAAATGAAAACAGAAAACAGGAGAGGGAAAATAGAACAGAAGTGACAAATAGAAAACAAATTAAAAGATCATAGACTCAAACATAATCACCTTAAATGTGAATGTAAACATTAATACTCCATTAAAAAGCAGAGGCCTTCAGATCGGATTTTTTTTTTGAAATAAAAGAAGCAATTATATGCTGCCTACAAGAAATACGCTTCAAATATGAAGACACAAACAGGTTAACAATTAAAATAGGGGTAAAGAAAAATCACATGTACAATAAACAAAAGAAATCTGGAGTGTCTAACATAATATCAGTTAAAGCATATATCTGAACAAAGGATATTACCAAGGACAAAAAGAAGATCATTTCATAATAATAAAGAAGTCACTTCATCAAAATAACCTAACAGTCCTAAACATTTATGCACCTAATATCAGAGCTTCAAAATACCTGAAGTAAAAACTGATAGAACTGAAAACAGTGTAAATAGATAAAGGCCACATTATAGTCAGACACTTTAATACTCCTTCTCAATAATTGATACAACAAGTAGATAGAAAGTTGTTATGAATAAAGAAGATGGAAATAACGCAATAACTAATTTGACCTTATTGACTTATAAAGAACACTCTACCTGACAGCAGCAGAATACACATTCTTCTCAAGTGCACACAGAACATTTATCACGGTAGATCATACTCTGAGCATAAAGAAGCCTCAATAAACTTAAATCACTCAAATTATACAAAGTATGTTCTCTGACCACGATGGATTTAAATTAAAAATCAGCAATAGAAAGCTATCTAGAAAAAACTCAAATATTTGGATACTAAAAGTATACTTCTTTATAACCCATGGGTCAAAACAAAAATAAAAAAGGAAAATTATAAAATACTATGAAGGAAAATGGCAACACAGCATATCAAAATTAATGGGAAATCACTTAAGAAGTTTAGGGAGAAATTTGTAGCATTAATTAAATGTATATATTCCTGCCTGTAGAAAGTTGGAGACTCAGAAGTCTTTTTACATTTCAAACAGCCAGTCTGTTTTCTGTTCCCAGCTTGTGGTGATGTTGCTTATACATTTCTCTTAAAACCTTTGTGGATTTTTACGTATTTGATTTCTATCAACTCCATGTACCAAAGCCATACCCATGATTCTCTTTAAGCCATATTCTGTATTTATGGGCTCTTGGAGTGAGTCAAACATTTCTGGGACCATTCCCTTGGGCTCTCATGGACCCCTTTTGTCCTGTGAGAAATCTACTAGATATCATTTTAATCCTTTTGGCAATCTTAACAAAGGGTATTTCAGCCACATTCTTGGTTTGATCATGTCTAACTGGCCATGTCTTTCTGGCAGCACCCCAGATTTAGTCTTCAACTTGTGATTGTGTTAAAATACCCAATTTTGTTAAAATTGATTTGGTGAGAAACAATCTTCTATTTTAAATTTGCAATTTCTTGGCTCTTTACATTCCCTCTAAATTCTGCAAGAAAATTGACCAGTCCTTTTCTAAGCTCTTTTCTTTCTTGTAGTATTTTATCAAATTCAGTTCGCAACAGCCAGTTGATATCTTCAACACTTCTCCTGATACCTTCTAACCAAACTTTGCAGGTTCATTAGATACATTTTCTTCATATGACAGACAATACTTTTACCAAAATGCTTGCCACTACAAAATATGGATTGCTACTTCTCCGTTTTATAAAAGTTTCCATATCATTCCTCCACCTAGACCTCAATTAAATGCCATATATTTCAGTGTTTTTATGACAGTATCGCACCTCTTGCTATCAGTTTCTGTATCAGCCACCTTTTTTGAATGAAAGATACTGCAACATTTTAGTGGCATTTAGCAATTAAAGTTATTTCTTGACTGTGCATCTACAGGTGGCTGGGCAGCCCTGCTTCAAGAAGCAGGTGTATGTGTTGGTTTGGATGGCTCTGCCCCACATGACTCATTCTGGTATCCAGGGAATGCCATCCTCATGGCTGTATCAGAAGTACAAGAGAGCAAGCCCAACTGCATCAGTACAATTCAAGCCTCTGCTCACATTGTACCCTTAACGTCCCAGTGGCCTAAGCAAGTCACAGGACAAAGTTCAAGCTTAAGGGGTGAGAAAGTATATTTCACCCACTTTGAGGCCTAGACCAAAGGGATATATGATATTATTACAGTGGAGTGAAGATTTAGGGCCAACAATTTCATTAGTTGTGAAGAGAGGAGGGAAGAGAGTGGAAGGAAATAAGTAGAAGAGGTTGGCTGGAGGAGAGACAGAAAAGGGGAAGGAGAAAAAGGATATGAGGGAAAAGGAACAAGCTTTCTATTAACGCCTCTGTTCAATGCTAGCTCTTTTTCTTGTCCCCCCTTTTACCTGCTATATCTGATCCTGGAGCCTCTTGGGTTGTGGTGAGATCTTAGGCCTTTTTCTATGCTTAAAAGCCTCTTCTACATGTTCTGCATTGCTTCTTGCTCAAACGATATGATATGCCAGGAGATTTCCAAAGTCTTTCCATATTCCACCTCTCTGTGCTATTTAACCAGGGAAGACCAGGAGGCAGTTACACCTGAACTGATTATATAAGAGCACCAGAATTGAAGGAGGCAAAGAAAATTACTGGAAGATAGGTAGATAAGGAGCAGATCATGAAGTACTTTGAAAAACATCTAATAAGAATTTATATTTTACTCTGTATGTAGGCAAGGCCATTGAAAGGATAAGACCACAGATTTATAGGAGATTTATATTTTAGAAAAATAGTCATGAAGATATCTAATTAAACATGGCAGCATAAAACCAGAAATTTACCTTAGTTCCCTCCCAAAGCTCTACTGAAAGAAATGAAACTGCTATAATCACAGAAGACCAAAACAACTGGAGAGGCAATGAAAGATACTACAAAAGATGGAAAGAAGTTCATCAAGTGGTTGCCGTCTTAACAAAAAGGAAAGGGATTGAAGGGACAAAGAAGAAGCACACAAGGTGAAAAGGGACCAGCACTACAGAGCCTGGAAAGAACATTAAGGAAAGCAGCCAGGTACTTCTAGGAAGAGGAATGCAGGCTGCAAACAAAAATGGGAGGATTGGTAGAAACTTGGAAGACAGATCCCCATCCACCATCTCATTGAGAGCCAGTAAAACAACTCTCAGACAAACCAAACAAACAAACAAACAAAAAACCCAAGCATCTTGTATCCAGAAGAGAGATCGACTCCCTGGAAAGAAAGAAAAGACAACTCCTATCTTGGAGACACTAGCCATGCAGAAGGCTACAGGGAGGCAACATACTAAAATAAAGGAGACTGAATAAAAACCTGTTTTCTAAACCCTGGCTTGTATCTTCTAAGGATGAGTTTGAAAGGTTAGAGAAACCAGGACTATTTAGAGAACACAAAAACTCAAGGAAAAAAAAAAAAAAAAAAGATGCACTCAGAGTCTCAAATTTGGCAGAAGTCAAGAAAGAAAATTTAAGAATATCCTTGGAATGTGAGAGTGAGAAAGCCATTTGCACCTTAAAAATAAAAAGAAAGGAAAAGAAAGATAAAGAAACTGGGTTTTGGGGACAATATTTTAACCCTAAGGAATTTCTAATATGGCATGTCTATCACTGTGACTCACGGGCTGCAAAAAAATGTGAGCAAGAAGACATTCCTGGAATCATCCCATCATGTAACACAGATGACCACCCACTCTACATATGTGAAAAACAAGTCATAGGCAGGAATTCTAGTGAGCCAAACTTTTTTAAATTTAATCTTTAAACAACCTTGAAATTGATAGCCTAAAATTTAGATCCTAAATTATCTAAAGATGCAGAAATATATAGATAAAAGACCACCATGTTTAAGGGGACTTAATGACCTCTACTCTTAAAGATAAATAGTAGGAAATGTTCAGTCTGGTTATTTAAACAGTTTTATGATAACATTATTGCGACTATGAACTTTAATAATAATAACCTAAAATGTAATGGAGATAACCTCTGTAAAATGAAGTTTTCATATTTTACGGCCTTCTCAGTTACAGATAGCACAAACTAAGTCCCCATCATTTTTTACAGAAAAATCAGTACAACTAGAATATGGATATTATTTCTTGTCACATTCCTCCCAGTACTCTGTTTTCCAATCACAGTGATCATTCTTGTAGTATGCTATACACTTTCCCTTCTCTATCCCTCTCTGCTCTTCTGAGAATGCCTTCCTTTTTTCTTTTTCACCTTCCCTACCTGACACACTTACCCATTTTTAAATAGCAATCCAAGAGTCCCATCTGTGGAGTCTTTCCTAGTTCTCTTCAGGCAAAGCTAGTAGTTTCCTTCTTTATGTACCAAAGCACTTTATCAATTACCCTTCTATAACACTTATGACATTGTATTATAATTACCTGTTGATATGCATGTCTCAACTCTACAATCAAATAGAAACTATGTCACTTTCAGCCCTACAGTTCCAGATTCCAAAAAACCTTCTGGAACACAGTCGGTGTTCAGTGGTCAGGCAAAATGATTATAATTATTGGATTAAAATATTATTATCTCTCAATATTTTCCCCATCCCTATGATTTTTTAAATGGCTATCAATAAAAGTATCTCATGAATCTTTATTATGAAGTTTTTTAATCGATTTACTTTTTTTTTTTCAACAAAGTAGTCAACTACAGGTCTTGAATCAGAAACTCAATGTGTGTTAGACCAGAGGTCTTAAGAAAGGAAGCTCGGGTCTAAATGTAAAATTATTTTAATGACCTAGTCCCACCACATTTGCTTGATCATTAATTATGATTTCTAAATAGTTGTGAGACCCTAAAATAGAAAGTAGCACATAATTATAGAGCATTATTATATAAGCATGTAGAGTCAGGGATCACCATTATCTAAAGAAAAATGTATAGAATCTCTTTTGAGCATATATATTTTTATAAAGGGAAGATTTTTACTGAATATGGTATAATATAGTGGAGAGAGGAAATGTAAGAAAAAAATACCACTTGTTTCAAGATGAATTTAGTATAGACTTCATTTAGCAGCTACTAAATGCCAGAAACTGTGCTAGACACTGGAGACTCAGCAGTGAGCAAGACAGACATGGTTCTCTGACCTCATGGAACTTAAAATTTAGTGGGGAACTTAGCAAATTAACCATATATATGTATATGAAAAAACAAAAGTAAGTATAAATTATCATAATTCTCACATAGGAAACAAACCACCAGGACTGTGTGTTGAAGATGAACAAGGGTGTATTTGCATTACCTAATGTAGTCAGGGAAGATTTCTCTAGGGTTGGACATTAAAACTGAGACCTGGAGAATGTGAGGTCAGTTCTGAAACATTAGGAAAAGATCAATCAGTCTGGGTATAAGGCCAAGCATATACAGGCTGAGATGAGAAAGAGCTGATGTGTTTAAGGAATGTAACAGTAAAAAAGTCAAAGTGAGGAAAGTATAGTGACCAAGGAAAAGAGCTGTAGACTAACATGAAACCCTGGAGTAGGCAGAAGTCAGATCACTCAGGGTCTCATTGGCCAAAATATTTTATTTCAGAGAAGCAGAAAAACATAAAAGGTTTTAAACAGCAAAGCCACATAATCTGATTGGCATTTTTTAAAGATCCTTCTGACAGGTTACATGGAAACAGAAGAAAAAACAAAAGGGAAAGTTGGCTGCTTCTGCTGTCCAGGTGTTCAGGTGAAAGGTGAGCATGGTTTAGACTGCCAGGATAGAGGCAGAAATGTAGAAAGAAAAAAAGGATTCAGGCCGGGCACAGTGGCTCATTCCTGTAATCTCAGCACTTTGGGAAGCTAACGTGGGAGGATCACAAGGTCAGGAGTTCAAGACCAGCCTTGCCAACATGGTGAAACCCCATCTCTACAAAGATACAAAAATTAGCCAGGCATGGTGGCGTGTGCCTCTAATCCCAGCTACTCGGGAGGCTGAGGCAGGAGAATTGCTTGAAACAGGAAGGTGGAGGTTGAGCTGAGATCACACCACTGCACTCCAGCCTGGGCCACAAAGAAGGATACTCTGTTGGGAAAGGAAGGGAAGGAGAGGGGAGGAGAGGGGAGGAGAGAGGAAGGGGAGGGGGAGGGGAGGGGGAAGGAGGGGAGGAGGAGGGGAAGGCAGGACAGAGAGAGGAAGGAAGGAAGGAAGGAAGGAAGGAAGGAAGGAAGGAAGGAAGGCAGGCAGGCAGGGAGGGAGGCAGGGAAGGAGGGGATCCAAGAACTTAGTTTGAAAGTAAAATCAACAGGGTTTTCTGATGACTTAGAGGTGGAAGTTGGGAAAAGCATGATGCTCTTGTCGCAAATGAGGAAGACTGGAGGAGAAACATGTTGGAGAGGTGACTGGGTTAAGAAGATCAAGAGTTCAGTTTGGAGTATTCTAAGATGTCCATAAGGTATACAAGTAGATGTGGGAAAGACAGTTGAGTCTGGACTTAAGGAGAATCTAGACTGGAGATGGAAACTTAGGGAGTGTTGGCATATGGATGGTATTTGAAGGCATAAAAGAGATGGGCTTTCCAACAGGATGTAAAGAGAGAAGACAGCAAACCCAACAGAGCTCCAAAACTTACTAGTAAATTTTGGAGGAGGAGCTAGTAGAGGAAACTGAAAAGGAGCAACCAGGGAAATGAGAGAAAGACCCAGAAGTGACAGGGTCAGTGAAGCCAAGAAAGGTGAGTGTTTTTAAAAGGGAGAGATCAGTCAACTTGTTGAATGCTGCTAAAAGGTTACATAAGGAAACAGTAGAAAGTAATTTGTGTTTCGATAAAACAAAATTTACCGTAACTGTGACAGGATCAGTTTTGAGTTGAGTGGTGGAGGCAAAAGCCACATTTAATTAAAATAGGAATTGGGGTAGCAGGAAGGGACCACTGATATACATTTTCTGAGAAGTCCATCTATGGTCGTGAAATAAGTTAGTAGCTACATGGAATATTAGGACCAAAGAAAATCTTCATTGATTTGTTTTAGTGGGATTGGAGGAGACCTGTTGAGAAGAGAAATCCTAGAATGTGCTTGAATATCAGTAGGAATAATTCACTCCATATGAGAAAATGGATGATGCAGGAGAGAGACAGGGAACAACTGAAGAAGGGAAATATTTGAAAGGTGAGAGGTGGCATGTCCTACAGGACAAGTAAAACAATTTACCTTTGGCAGCTGGAGGGACACTTCTTCCACTTTAAATGGAAAAAGAAGAGAAAATAGATGCAGATGTAAGATTTGTACATTTGCTCTTAAGAAAATGGGGCATTTCAATAAGATGGCTATTTTTTTTTACCATGAAAAGGAATAGGGCTAGGTAAACATCTAAATGTCTGGAGGTAGGGGTATTGAAATTTTGAGAAAAGGAAGAGAGTATAGAAGAGTCATTTTGGGGTATAAAAATAGAATTGAGGGAGATGTTGACTGTATATTTAATGGTTGTGATCATGACATTGGAGTAGAACTTCATCATCCGAATTTTGTGATTTATTTTTTCCCATATTCCTGCTGCTCCTCAGATTCAGGCACAAAGAAATCAAATGAGTGGGTTTTTACTTGCCTGGATTTTCTAGATGAGTGCAATGAAGAAAAAGATGGACAAGGAGTTAAGGACATGTCAAGACAGAGCTCAAAACACTGGGCCGCAGGAAAAAGATAAGTCAAAAAAGTGTCCAATAAACAGATGTAATAGTAGAGATAATGCATGTGAAGTCTCAAAGATGATGAATTGCTGCAGAGTAATTGAGCAAGTAAGAAAAGGAGAGGAGTTGGTATTGATGTAAGATGTTTAAAGCCAATAATTAAGAGATGCTGCAGACTTGATGTTGAAGTCCATGAAGCAACGACAACAGCAATTGACTGAAGAGAAAAAGGCACAGGAGATATGGCTGTCAAGAAACCAAGAGGCCAGGAACTGGCCTTCTCTTTACCAAGAAGCCGTAAGAAAGCAAGCTGTAAAAAGTTGTTATAGCTACCCTATTAATATTTAAATAGCTCAACAAGATAATTAAATATTGGAACATGACATTAATCTTTAGAAAACAAGAAGAAATACAAAATAGTTGGTGATTTTGGGGAGGAGATGGTGGGAATGAGGTATAGCCCTGGAACATGGAGTTCAGAGTAGCAATGGGTTGTGCCAGAGTGGATTAAACGTGAAGAAAGGCCACTAAGAGAAAGGTGGACACCTACTTTACCCAGTGACCCTGAGGACATGCTTGAGGGGGCTGTGAAGAAAGTGGTATTATTGGAGGACATCAAGTTTTCAGTTAAGATAGTAGATGGAGTTCTTTTAAGAATAAGAATTGAGGAAGGATGGGAGGTTACTGGACATAGAAGGGGATGTTCAGCAGACAAATTGGAAGAGTGTGGGGACGAGCATGGATGAAGTCAGAGCGGAAGCATGTGCATAGCAATGTAAAGTTGAGACCAGGAATAATAACACAGCTGGGACTGGAAAGTGGACTGAGATTAAGACAGGCACGAGGCATGGTGTTGTCTCTCTTAGTCTCTTAGATGAGAAAGATGGTCTCGATTCCAGTTCTCTAACTAGATCAAGAGGAATTCCAAAACATATTTGGTCGTCTGTCCATTGCCAGAGCAGTAGCTGCTCCTTTTGGCCACTGGCAGAAGAATGGCAGTGATGAGAGCATCACCGACTGCCATTTAATGGTGGCTTGTTACTCTACTACTCAAAATATACTGCCTTTTTCATTTCCATTCAGTTGTGCATCACTTAACAATGGCAATACATTCTGAGAAATGCATAGTTAGGCCATTAGGTGATTTAATCATTGTCTGGATGGCAATGCCTTCTACACACCTAGACTGTGTAGTAAAGCCTATTGGTCCCAGGCTACAAACCTGTACAGCGTATTTCTTTACTGAATACTGCAGATAACTGTAACACAGTGGTAAGTATTTGCATATCTAAACCTATCTAATCATAGAAAAGGTACAGTAAAACATACGGTATAAAAGATTTTTAAAAAGGTACACATTTATGGGGCGCTTACTATGAACAGAGCTTGCAGGATTGGAAGTTGCTCTTTGTGAGTCAGTGAGTGGTAAGTGAATGTGAAAGTCTAGGACATTACTGTATACTCCTGTAGACTTTATAAACCCTGTATACTTAAGCTACACTACATTTATTTATTATTTTTCCTTCAATAATAAATTAACCTTAGCCTACTGTAGCATTTTTATTTTATAAACTTTAATTTTTTTAACTTTTTGAATCTTTTATAAAAACAGCTTAAAATACATATTGTACAATTATGCAAAAATATTTTTTCTTTATAATGTTATTCTCTACACCTTTTTTTCTACTTTTCTTCTTTTACACTTCTTAAACTTTTTGTTAAAAACTAACATACAAACACGCATATTAACCTAGGCCTATGTAGGGTCGGGATCATCAGTATCACAGTCTTCCACCCCCACATCTTGTCCCACTGGAAGGTCTACAGGGCCAATAACACCCATGGAGCTGTCATCTCCTATGATAAAAATGCCTTCCTCTGGAATACCTCCTGATGGCCTGGCCTGAGGCTGTTTACAGATAACTGTTTCTTATAAGTAAGTAGATTACACTCTACAATAATGATAAAAAGTGTAGTTTATTGTTAATACATAATCTAGTAACCATCGTTTATTATCAAGTATTATGTACTATACATAATTGAATACTTTTATATGACTGGCAGTGCTGGTTTGTTTACACCAGCACATCACCAGGAACATATGAGTACTGCATTGCACTGTAACTGACATTATGATGGCTACAGCATCGCCAGATAGCAATGTTTCAGCTCTGTTAGAATCATATGAGATCACCATCATATATGGAGTCCATCATTAACATTATGTGGCACATGACTACACTTGGCTCAGTCTGAGAGAGTGTTTTAAAAAATAGAATCCTATCTCTAATGTGTCCTTCCTGAAGTTTCTGCTCATGTCTGTGCATGTCCTACAGGCTCGTGAAAATAGTCACAGATGGGCTTGGCGAAACTTTCATAAGAAATGCACCATAGTGTCCGTGCACTGAGGAAAAGTTCTAATGGATGATCTGTCTCTGAAACAGTTTCATTTTCACGGGCTGGCGATGAAGGAGAAGAGGACCTTTGAACTCATCAACCTCATCCTATCTGGTGAAGTTTTCAATGGGAATGCATAGCTTTTTCATTTGTCAAAGACAAGCGTATTTCCCAACCATGTTGGGACTGCAATAGGAAGATAGAGAAACAAACTATAGCACTGAAGAGTCCCAGCTAGAGTAACCCTTCCCCATGTCACTGCCCTCCCACAACCTCTCTTGCACCCCAATCCCAAGGGGCCAGAGGGAAGCAATAGGATCCGACACAGCAGCAGTGATGGCTATGATGGAGAGAAGAGAAAAGGGGATCTTCAAAAATATACAATAACAAATGTGATGGGGGAGGTATGGGTTTCGTTTTGTTTCTTAATAACAAACTAATAGTTCTTTTCTCGAACAAAAGGAAGTGGTAGTTTCTCTGAAAAAGATACCAGAATCAGGCCCAGAATTAGACTTACGGAGAAAATAGAAAATGCAACGCACCCAATCAAAAATTGTGCCACTTTAATTTCTCTGTCTCCTCTTTGAGGAATATGAACTTATTTTTTCACTAGCTATCTGTTCAAATTGTGGACTATCTGTTTATCAAAGGAGCAAAAGATTTTTATTCTTGAAGAGAAAAAAGGAAGCCTCAAGAAGAATTTAAATATTTTAAAACTGCTTTTAAAACAATTGTGTGTTTGTGTATGTATATTATATAATATATAAACATACACATATATGTGTGTCTCAGTATGTGTGTGTATATATATGTATGTATGTATACACACACACATGCACACTGAGATTTTTTTTAATGAGAAAATATACAATGTGTTGTTTGTTACTTCCCTGATGTTAAGAGCTCCTTCTCCTCCTTCTTTCTCTCTCCCCTTATTCTTCCCCTTCTCACACTTCCCTCTTCTTCCCTCTCCTTCCCATCCTCCTTCTTTTGTCTCCCCCTCAACCACCATTCTCTGTACCCTAAAGGTCAGAATTGACATAACTAAAATATAGCATGCAATGGTAAATGGGACCTAACAGCACTGGCTTGAGGAACTAGGGGCAGAGCAATTGATTGACCCCTGTGTTATGTCAGAGAGAGACAAAATATTCAGTCCCATTAAAATAGCCTTGAAATTCCCAGGCGCAATGGAGTAGGAGAAGCCGCTCCTGGGTTGGGGGTAGTGCATGTTAAATCTGTAGGAGTACTGCACTGGCAGAGAGCAGATGACCAAACATACTTCCTGGGTTTCCTTTCCAACTCCTGCTCTACAAAAGAGTTGGAGGGGCCCATTCCTGCTACAGTATGAGCCAGACTGGAAATTCCTCTCCTGGTCCCTGTCTCTGATTCCTCACTTTGTACTCTGTCACAAACCTGGTACGCCTGCTCCCAAAGCATGTTCCCTGCAGCAGCAACTGCTGGTGCCTTCACCTAAGGTCTTCAGCAATTGGTCTGACCCCAGCCTCTCTTGTCATGGAGCAGTTTCTCAGAACAAAATACACAGAGTGAGCTAGTGTGAAGGAGTGATCGGTAGAATTATTTCTGTATTCTAATAGGCTTATTTCTTTCTTCTGAAAATTTTCTGAAACTTCCTGGCTGTAGGCTCTGTCTTCAACTCTGCAGTCTATAAATGGCAGGTTGCTCATCTTTTTAAAAACAATTTTGAATGGACAAAAATTATATATATTTATGGTATATAACATGATGTTTTGATATATGTATATATTGTAAAATGGCTAAGTTGAATAATTAACATATGAATTACTTCACATGCTTTTTTTGTGATGAGAACATTTAAAATCTACTTTTATTTTTTTGCAATTTTCAAGTATAAGATACTGTTTTTATCTGTAGTCATTATGATATACAATAGATATCTTTGTTTATCTAAGGCAGAAATGATACATCCTTAACTATGAAGCAATAATGCAGTATAGATAAGGCAAATTTTAGGAAATTGAAGCAAAGAGAGAGGAAAATAAAATGTAAAGGAAATAAACACAGGCAGAGTTGGGTGAGGGACGTTCAAAGAGTGGGAAAAAAAATTTTTTTTTAAATGAGTTGAAGAGTCGCCTCCAAAATTTTCCACAAATACAGAAGTTCCTGAGGATGTGTCTGGGTCCAGCTGCAGATTTTATGTATCGGACTTGATTGTCACTCCTGGTGGCCTTGCCACTTTGGTGTCCCACCTGGTGTCCTGGCAGCTTGAAAATGTGCCCAGCCTGTCTGGGCTGGAGACAGGCCTAGATGACAGGGTAGTTAAATGGAACCATGAAGGAGTGATTATTACATGGTTCAACTCCTCCAATTTATTTTATTATTACTGTTGAAGGATAAATATAGAAAGGAGAGAAAGCCACTCTAAACTTTGAAAAGAAAATCCAGTAATTTCTCTGTGGTATGTTTAGTCTCCTGCATTTGGCCCAAGTTTAAATGCAATTAAATATCTGTAAATCTGATTTTTAAAATAGTGATAATGCTGAGATAAGGTGTGCTTTTAAATTTTTACTGAAACCATGTAAATTATCCTGCTGTCAACTTCTTCTATTTAAATCTTTTAAAAAGTATTCCACCGGTCATTAAAACAATTTGAATTAATATTTATTGAACTAATATTAATATTTAAATAGTAGTATTGCTCTTAACCTTGAAAATTATGTATTTTTACTAATATATCTTGATTTTGTCTTATCTGAATGGAAATGAAACAGACAAAACATAATGCTATGTGGGTGTCATTCGGACCATTATAGCCATCTTCACAACTGGCACCAAAACTGTGACTAAATAAATCAAGCAATAGCCTGCCTTTATTCTTAAAGGTGGTTATAATCAAATTGGTCATGCTGCGATACAGTTCAATAACAAGGAACAAATGTGGTCAGAGCTAGCGTTTTACATGCAATACATACATTCAAGCAGAGTATGAACCATTTTCTTCATTTTCATTCATCTATTATACTTATTGATTGCCTACTATGTGTCAGCCTCCTGGTAAAAGGTTTGCTGTGTATCTAAGTCCATTCAGGCCATGAAAAAAATTTTAAATAAATAAATAAATAAAACATAGACCGGGTGGCTTATAAGCAACAGAAATGTATTTCTCCTAGTTCTCAAGTCTGAGAAGTTCAGGATCACGGTGCCAAAGACTTGGTGAGGAACTGCTTCCCAGTTCACAGATGGCATTTTTTCCCCTGTAACCTCACACAGTGTAAGGGACCAAAGAGCTTTCTCAGGCCGCTTTTATAAAGCCTCTAATCCCATTCATGAGGGCACAGCCCTCCTGACTTCATCACCTCCCAAAGGCCACATCTCCCAATACCATCACCTTGGGTGTGTGAAGATTTCAACATACAAATTTTAGGGGGACACAAACAGACCTTAGCACTATGGTAGCAAAGCCCAGGGCCTTCCCTCAGGGGCTTACAGTCTAGAGGTGGATTTAGAAAGACAATTACAGTAGAGTACAGCACCTTACACACAGGCAAGACTCCTACCATGGGCTGGGGTATCCCATGTAGTCTCGAAGAAGATCTGATCTCTTAGCTGATATTAAAGGAGAATAGGGTTTAACCAGCCAAAGGCAGGCTGAGTGAGAAATGGGAGAAAGGCAATTGTGGCCAGAGGGACCACCATTTGCAAAGCAGAGGAAAGAGAAAGACCCACTGTTTAGGGCAAACATAGGGAGCACATGATGATTGAGTACTGTGTGAGGGAAGTTAGAGAAAATAAGTAGAAGCCAGTGGTCATGAAAAGTGTTTTTGGGAGGCAGAGGTGGGAGGATCACTTGAGGCCAGGAGTTCAAGATCAGCCTGGCCACATGGTCAGACCTCATCTAGAAAAAAAGAAGGGAAGGGAAGTGGAAAGGGAAAAGGGCAAAGAGGAAAAGGGAAGGGGGAAAACAGAAAGGGGAAAAGGGAAAGGAAAAAGGGGAAAGGGGAGAAGGAAAGAAAAGGAAAGGAAAGGAAAGGAAAAGAAAGGAAAGGAAAAAGGAAAGGATCTGTTTTTTCTGACAGTGATCATCCTCCAAATATTTTCTTAATAGTCACCTTAAAATGAAAATGTCTCACAACTATTTAAATAACATCATATAACAGACATTTTGTGACAAGTTTTGAAGACAAATTTATATACCCCATTAATCTACATTTAGCAACAAAGCTTACAGCATATTTAGAATAAAATCAAACCAAGATTTCAGAAATGATGTTTATGCCTACTTGTGTCAATTATTTACATGATACATTCCACTACTGATCAAGTGAACAAAACTTTAATTTATAAGTTCAGTTCTGAAATTCTAGCTGACTCTAAATTTATTTTATGAAACATTTCTCAAGCACCATTCTCTCACTCCTTAACATGCAAATTTAAAAATGTTTGGCATCAGATCTTTAATAAAAATCTAAAATATTTATAACAGTTGCTAATGATTAATGAAGATCTCTTTTGAAACCCATATGTTGATTATTCATATCATCCTCTAGTTTTCTAATCTGTACCAGACTCTGCTCTATTTTTCTGATTTATAAAAATTAATTAATTTCTAATTAAATATATGATGAATAATAAATTTTAAATGACTGTCTTCTCTATTGCCACCTGTTATAATGACAGCCAGATGAATTTAAAATCCTAAGAAAAAATATATACTTCTGAAAACTTCTAGAAATGAATTTAATAAGACATTGTGTTTGCATTAAATTACAAAATTGGGACTATAAGATAAAACTTAAAAATTCACAAGATCCTAATACATATTATATAAAAGTTAAATACCAATAAAACAGCTATACCATTTACAATTCCATATGGAATCAGATGAGAAGCTAGTTAAGAAAAGAGCTTAGTAATCAGTATTAATGACAGTATGTTAAGAAGAACCTGATTGTACTGACATTGAATCATTTTGAGTTTTAAGAAAAAAAAAGGAAAACAATCAGTTTATATAATGCGTGATAATCAGAGCATATCTAATTTAGTGACAATTTTCAAGGTAAACATTTTCTATAATACAGCATAGGAGGCAAGTAAGCAGAGATATTCTGAGGGTTCAAGTATCTGACTTTTTGCAACAGGTGCAAAACTAATACCAAGAAAAATATCAATAGCAATGCTTAAGCAAAATGCCTCTTTTAGTTCTCCGGATCAGCCTGGCTTATTTCATAATTTTCCAACTTCTTGTTCTTAGAGAAAGGCAAGGAGAAAATAAGAACTAACATATGTCACTTCTTATGTTACCTCATTTAATCATTTAATATTCACAATTAATCAGACAGTAGATGCAGCCCCTTTTTCACAAAAGAGATGAGTTGTCCATGTCATACTTCTGGGAAAGGAATCAAACTGCTATCTACTCTTTACTACAGGTATCGCCTTCATCACAAGGCACTACTTAAGTTCAAGAACTAAGAAATGATATTTTACAATGAGTCCTTTTTCTATAGCCAAAGATAACACTCTTGGGAATGATAACATTCTCACTCAGCATGTTTTAACTGACAAGAAATTAAATATCTTAATCCCTTAAGAGGACCTGGTATGTCTATAGTATTTTTCTATGTTCCAGAGGGGATTAATACAAAATGCTTTAAATAGCCATTGTGCTAGTGAGGGTTAGATTTGGGCACATTCACTGGCAATCCTAAAATAAGTGAAACTTATCCAATATTCAAGTTTCTTTCTCTCTCACATGAGGAAATGCAGAAATTAGCGGCCAAGGACTGGTAGGTCAGCTCCATCAGGGACCCAGACTTCTATCTTTCTGTCTCAGCATTCTAGGCCACGAATTATATCATCCTATTGCCGCATAGTATAAGATGGCTTCTGAAGCTCCAGCCATCACATTGGCGTTACAAGCAGGATAAAAGAGAAAGACAGAAATGCCAAAGACTTGTCCCTTTCAGCTGAGACAGCTCTCTTCAGTTAGCCTTCCCAGAAGTCTCATACTACCTCCACTTACATCTGATAGGTCAGAACTATGTTGCATGGTTACACCTAAATGCAGGAGAATGGGATAGATAGACTTTTGTTTCAGCTGGCCAAGTGTCTAGCTAAAAGTCAGGGTTCTGCTCCTAAGAAGCAAAAAAAGAATGAATGTTGGAATGAGAAAATGTCCAATCGCTACCACAGTCTCTATGCTAAAAGATATTTGGAAATTAACATACATGCAATGTCAAAAGAAAATAATAATCAAATTAAGTATTTTTGTCTATAAAATTAGGTCTATACTTAGGCTAGCTTTCAAGATCCCAAACATTTCGGCATTTTATAAACTGTGCCTCCACGACATGCTCCATATTCCTTCAGATCCCATCACACCCCAACATCTCCTCAGGAAAATGTGCTGGCCCCATGCCTTGCACTGACCCAGCAGTAATCACTTGTTTTTATTTTGTGCATCTGAGTGCCCAGCACAGTGCCTTGCACATAGCAGCTACACATTGTTTCATGAAGGATGCACCCACCAGGGGCAAGGCAATACATTATGTGCAGATGAAAAGATAACAGAGACAACTTCAGCATCCTTAAGGATCAATACATCTCAATTAGACATGCAAAATAGAGACAAATAACACTGTAATGTTACGGGTAACATTTAACTGTAATGTTAAAGAAATAATGGGTTATTTCTTTTAACAACTCCTTTTTGAGTATGTTCTTGGAGAAAAGCCCGAGGCTGAATGTTACAGAGGCCACAGAGAAAGCGAAACAGTGACCTGTCCTCTAAGGGAGTTTATAAAAAAGAAGGGAAGATAATATGCACATAACTAAAAATAATCCTGGGTAGAGAATGAAATCAGAGAGGATGTACAAAAAGTGCTCTGAAACTTAAGAGTGTAGATGGCAAAATACACACACACACACACACATACACACCAGGAAAGAATGAGATACTCTAAATCACTAAGTTAAAAAAGATGGAATTCAAGCTCAGTTGGCCTTTTCTTTTATGATTCATAAGCCCATGTATGGAAGGTCTAAATAAGTAGGAAAGACCAAGTTAGCCTTAATTTTTTTTTTTCTAACTTGACCAGTTTGATGACTAATCCATCTCTAAATTGTATGGTTTTCATACATACACATTTAGGTTATACCATGCCACATTACAAATGGCTATTAAGTTGATTAAGACTAAACTCATTTTCAAGATCCATTGTAAACAATTTTTCATGCCTGATGTACACTTAGAGACCCTATGAAAGGTATTATAATGTGAGCAAAGGTCGAAAGAAAGTTAGGGGAACACGAAATGCACTAAATGTGAATCTGCCACGCAAGGCTGCAGGTGTGAAAGTAAATGCTTTCCTGGAATTTTATACCTCGTGGCAAGTAAGGAAAAATGGCCTTATGATCTTTAGTTAATCGGGCCCTCTTTAATGTATAATAGCTCACAAGTAAAATGAGGTATGGAGGATTTAAAGACACACACACACACACACACACACACAACTGTTAAAATATTTTAAGACCATTCTTTATGGGGTTAAAAAAAAGGAAATTGACTCATTTTCTGCCTAAAAACAGCTGAAAGAGAACATTTAACAATTTTTAAATATATGGAAAAAATGTTGAATGCTTCGACATGAGTCATTCACAGCCAAGAGCATGAATTCCTCCTGTCTACTCTCCTTGCTACCTGGCTTCTGGCCACACCTTGCAAAAGCAACCATTCTCTCACACTTTCCTGTCATGTCTCATCATTGCAAAATCTAGTGTTTTTTTTTTTTTCAGTCCTCATTCTAAGTTCCATACTTGAACTTTCTTTGCTGCTCTCCTGGCCTAACTGCTCTAACTAGGTGTGCCCCGGATTTGTTCCTTATATATTTCCATAGGAAAATATGCTGTTCCCACCCCTTATACTGCCTCTAAGTGTTTTTTCTCAGTCAGCATCATCGATTCCTCTTCTTCCACCTGTTCTTTCAGGGGTTTTTGTTCTACCCCTTTTTCTGTTGCTATAAATTTTCTATTTGGCTATGAGGCATTAGAATAGGGTCTGGAGTCAGGGAACCTAAAGCTGACTCACTCTGACTTCCTAGAGCTGAATCAAAAGGAATCCCACCCACTCCACATCCAAGTAACAAAAGGATCAGAGGCTACTCCCTTTGCAAACCCACCCCTTTCCATTGCTTTGAAGATGAAAAATGGAAAGTACCTCTGATTGGTCCCCTCCTACCACTGATCAAACTGGTCACAGACCAAGTCTATTCTTTCCCTGGGTTTCAATGTTCAGATCTATGCTATGACTTTTAAATCTACATTTATATCCCCTTATCTCCTAAATTTTGTATCTGAATTTCCAATTCTCTACATAGCAATCAATGTCCATATTTCAGATTCCATGACAGAATCTGGATTAACTCCCATAGATTTCCATCTTTTCACCCTCCTGTGTTCCCCATCTCACCTTTTCCCTGTTCTTTCTTATCATCCACACTAGAAATATGAAGAAGATGTGCCAATACTTTGAGGATCAAGAACCCATATTGGTCTACCTCTGCCACATCTCCAAACCCCAGTCCTCCTCATTCTCCTATTTATTGTCTCTTAGCCTAACCCATCACAGTAGACTTAAAGTACTTCTCTAGACTGTTACTATAGCCTTGGAAAATAATTATGAAAATTTTAACAAAATAATTCCCTTTTTGTCTGCTGTGCTAAAATGATTTCACAATGTAATCTCTCTCTATATCTAGATAGATAGATAGATAGATAGATAGATAGATAGATAGATAGATAGATAGATTTTATTAATTCATTTCCCAACTGGTAAACCCTCCAAGGATCTCAGGCACCTGTAAGTCTATGCTTTTTAATGTGGGATAATCAATGTCCTGATTTTGAATTCCTATATTTTTGCCATTTTATCCGTGACAAAAAAAAAAAAATAGAAATTGAACTTCCACATGACCATCACATTTTTTACCTTTGCTCAAACTGTTCTATCAGCCTTAAATGCCATTTTCTCATCTCTACCTTTTTAAATCATATTGAGAATAAAACTTTTCATAAACAAAGCTCAAAATGCTTTGTAGCCCACTTTGGTAAGAAAGAATACTATTTGGATGACATTTGCATTGAAATCTCCAAAATACAAAATCTAAACTAAGACAATTCTGAAAGAAACATAAAGGATCGATGTTTTAAAATGTAGTAAGTCAGTAATAAAAAAATGCAAAAATCATTGTAAATCACTTTTAGCACATCAGTCTTAGCAGGGCATTTGAAATTGTGAGATGAGCAAGGGGAGACATTGTATTCTTTCAGGTGATTTTTCAGGTATTATGTACTTTTAAAGTACTTCTCTAAACTATGTTACTATAGCCTTGGAAAATAATTATGAAAATTTTAACAAAATAATTCCCTTTTTGTCTGCTGTGCTAAAATGATTTCACAAGGCCGTATATTTATGAGAGGGTAAAACTACTTTATTAACTTAGGGAATGGATTCTTTGGGGTCCTAAAAAGGAGCTTTACCACCCAGACCAACCCCACCCCATCCTCAGAGTTGCTGAATCTGATAGGAGGGGCGCGGCCTCACACCTGCAGACTGACCTGGATCATCATAGGCTTGCTTGAGCTGAAAGGAAAAAGCTTGAGCTGAAAGCTGGGCATTTAAAAACATGTTTCAACATATTTCACAGCCTCTGAAATATTTCTAATTGCTGTGACTCTCTTGATGATAAACTTGGATCAATTATTGAGCATTATCAATAGTATTTTCTTAATTTATACAGTTCTACTTTTAAAAACTTGTTTCTGCAACTAAATTGTGTCCATTATCTAGTCATGTAGAAAGACAGTTATTTCCAACTACTCCATGCAACTCTCATTCATTTATTTGACTTGTGTAAAATACCATTACTTCTGAGACACAAAGTTCAGCAGGTGTTCAGTTTAAAGTCAAATAAAGGTAATGATATGGATAAAAGTAGCAATTGTAAAAAGTCGAATCTGGTAAGTTCCATAAAAATTGTTGCATAAGCATTTAAAAGAGAAGCAAAGCTCACTTACTTAAGCTACAGGAGTTAGATTAGCACTATGAAGAAAAAGATATTTGAAGGGGGTCATGAAGAATGTGTAGCATTTCAAACAATTAGTAAGATGACAATTCCAGGCTAAAGAAATTATCCCAAGAAAGTGTAGAATGTTGGGAATGTTTAGTCAATGATGAGTATTCCAGCTTAGTGGTTGAAAGTAGCATGAAAGAGTAGCAGGAAATAACGGAATAGTTGATCATGATCACAGTCAAGCACTCACAGAGGACCCTGAATGTCAGGCTAAATATAGCTTGAACCATTTCATTCTTTATTCTGCCATCAAGGGAGGGCCATCAGCAAGATTGCACTGTAGATCGATTTAGCAACATTTTAGGGGCTAGATTTTTGGAACATGAGGAAGCGCTGGAAGGAAAGACAGGATGCAGGATGGCTGCATAAAGAATGGATGTGTCACATTAAATCCTCAGGTCTTGGCAAATATTTGGCTATGTTGATGGGGTGGAACATAAGAGACCAGAAAAACTGTGGAGTTTCTAGCCATGGTAAAACAAAACAAAACAAAAACCCAGAGGGTATCATAAGCAGAAATCAGAAAAAGAGGTAGGGGGTCAGGTTTAAGGAACAATGAAAGGACCATAAAATGTTTTTCAATGGTGGGGCAAAATGAGTTACTCCAAGCAGCTTTGAGACCATGCTAAACCTGGTTGCTTCTTAACACTTACCTACTGCTTCTGTATTCCCACTGGCACTCCCTTTTGCCCCTTTTGCCTCTTACAGCATTCAAGTAGCATGATACCCCATCCCTCCTACTTTTGAACTCTCCTCCTTTGCCTTCAGAAACCTAAATCAGACTACATGTGAGCACGAAAAACCATTTCATTGACTTAGAGAATGGATTCTCTGAAGTCCTAATAAGAAACTTAACCACCCAGGCCAGGCATGGTAGCTCACACCTGTAATCCCAGCACTTTGGGAGGCTGAGGTGGGTGGATCACTTAAGCTCAGGAGTTCAAGACCAGGCTGGGCAACACGGCAAAACCCCTTCTCTACTAAAAATAAAAATAAAAAAGAAGAAAAGGAAGAAAAAAGAAACCCAACCCCACCCCATCCCCATCCTCAGAGTTCCTGAACCAAGGGTTGGAAGGGACAAGGTCTCACACCTGCAATCTGACCTGGATCACCCAAGGCATGCTGGAGCTGGAAACAAGATATTTAAAAATATATTTCAAAATGTTTCCAAATGTCTGAAATGCTTGTAATTGTTGGGACTTTCTTACCGATAAACTTGGCATAATTACTGAGCACTCTCAATAGCTTTATTTCTTAAACTAATTATATAGTTTTGCATAAAAAGCCATGTTTCTATAATTAAATTCTGTCAATTATCTGATCATATCAAAAGACTGTCAATAAATTATTATTAATGATGATAACAGACCTTGAAATGATGAAAATATTTAATTTGTTATTATTTATTCTGCTCAATATGTTGACTTTTAAATCTTCTTAATTCTTGAACACCAGAGAAATGCTGAAATTCCTGGAGGTTTTGAATAGTTCATAACTAACATTAACATTTTATGAAACTCAATAAACACATAAAATGATTCTAAAAACTTAATAACTTGGGAAGGCACCAGCTTATTATGTAATTATCAGGCCAAAATTTTATCAGCCTATAACTATACAAGACTGCTTCAAATATTCACTCTTTCTCAGGGAAAAATGGAATTATATGTAAGCTCTAGACAAGTTTTCTTCTTATAACCAGCTTTTGAAATTTATGTTGCTTTTTGTGGAGTAAAAAATAGCCAAAATACTAAAACCGAAGCAAATCTTTGTATAAAATTATGGAGATATAATAAAGATATTATAGATTTAGTCCCATCAATTTCATTTTACAATATTTGTTCACAATAAAAAGAAAAAACGTTGTTGAGAACTCAGGTGCTACTGCAAAAGGTTTAGATATTTTATGACATTCCATGACTCAATCCTCTAAAATCACTTATTTTTTGCTTCATTCACCCACTCATCCAACCAATCATTAAATATTTATTCAGCATCAATTACTACAAAGCAGGAGAGGGAAACAGGAACAAAAATAAAATTACTAGCCTAAATGTGAATATTCTCTTATTTCCTAGTAGTCTGCAATATCAAATTATCATCACCAAACAGAGTAATTTTTTACAAACTAAGATATTTTTAACTTTCAGGAAATTGAAGGTAATCTTGTACCAAAATTTTAAATATACAAATATCCAGAGAAAATGGACACAAGAGCTTGAAAAGGAGTTAGAAAGCCACTAGACACAAAAATGCAAAACTACCAAGAAGTATTCTATTCTGGTTGACCTGCAAAAAAGCATCAAAGAAGCAAGAAGATTAAATTTTAAAAGAATGCAAAGATAGATGATAGAGTAATATTTACACTGGTTTACAGGTTACAAAGTGTTTTCATGTATGTGATTTCTTCTAATTTCAACTTCTTTAGTTTTAGTATGGTACATATGGCACTGTGTATGTGTTTCCACATACTTTTTTTTTAAAGCCAAATGATCATTTATTTTTCTGTAGAAAATTTTCTCTATCTCCAAAGATATTAAAGATTCATCCATCTATGTCTACCTTAAAAAGACAAGATGTGTTTTCTTTGATTTATTAGTAAACAACTAAATAGCAACATTAAGCTTTTAGGAAAAGATTAACAACATTGCACTGTAGTACCTGTCATGGTAATTTAAGTGAAAGCTGTTAAAAATGTTTATTCTTTATAATGGAGCATTCAATAGTCTTTGCCTAATGGATGGAGAGATGGTAAGAAATACCTTTGGAACTAGGGCGGCAGAAGATGCAAACATGCTTTAGTCCAAAAAGCAGCTTGTTTTAAAATTAGTTTAAAATATTGAATATATGGTATCATATCTTTTCTCAATTGCACATACTTTTTTTGTTCAAAAGCCTTAAATCTATATTGTACATAAAACTGAATTTATTTAATAAAACTAAGGGTTATTCATCTAATTTTGCAACACTCTTTCACTTTCTCTGGAAAAAAAAAATGCCAGTATGTAAACAGATACTCCCCCTAAGTACTGAACCAACAGTCAAAAATATGAGAATATGAGATCTTTTTCCTCTTGTAACTGCGAGAATAATGATCATTCGCACCTTGACAGTGGGGAAGTGAATCACTGATGAATAAAATCACTTTTTTGTTACAGAGGAAATAACTGAAATAGGTCTTAAAAATGATAACCCTAAAATGTAAATTATTTCTTTTCACCAAAAGTCACAATGTATGTTCCATAAAATTTGACCTATTCACCCACTAAGAGATTGAGACTTTTTAAAACTCTTCATAGTATGCAAATTAAATAAACATTTAAATTCTGGATGTGAATTAACATGAAAGTTTGTCACAGAAATTAAATTTCTGAACTTTTATTTAGAGATCAGGTTCACGTCTTTATGAAAACCTAGGTCAATGCAATATTTTCATTCCAAATTTCTTCCCTCCTCTGATTACAGAGGTGAACAGCATGTGAAATCTGAATCTGTGAATGTTTCCATTATACCCACTTCTATGACATAAACATTGATGAATCAAAGATAATTGTACATATTTGTTCAGTTAATTTGTTTATTTTTATGAGCCTTTGCTACTATAGTCCCTACATTTTACTAAATTGAGTTTATTTTTACAGATACAAACCAAAATTCTTTCATTTGGAAAGAAATAAAAACATACTAACTCTTAAATCAGAATTAATCTAGATTTTAAAATACATTAAAATATGAATTGGTGATCTTTGAACCAAAAAGATATATCCAGGAGATTAATCAACATCAAAAAGGCAGTTTCAGGAAAGTAGAAGTTGAATTCTATCCATTGTAGACTGTTGACTGGAACACTAGCAAAGAAAGTGTGGTTTTTTAAATTAAGTTTGGAAAACTAATCTGATTATATTATAAAATGGAATAAAATTGGGAGAACTAAGTCATCTAGGGAATATCTAGCTGTGGATGCAATATATTTAGACAACCAATCAATTAGTGTCTGTTCCATGGAGCAGAAATATGTGCAAGTAAAAAATGGTGGGTTAAAGAGGGTTTCCTTGGTTTTCCGAGCAGAAGCCTTCAAAGATGCATGAGCCTTAGGAGATGAGCAAAATAAACTACATAGTACAGAAAAACTATTACTAGAACTTTTATTTACATTTACTCTTCATAAACAAGTGAGAAAGAAATAAAGCTTTATTAATATTTAATTGTAGACCAACTCTAGTGCCCTTGATTGATATCTTTCAGTGGGTGGTGTATGTCATATGGTCCTCTTGATGTCCTGATGGAAAATCTGGCGTAGGCAACAGAGAAACTCACACCCATTCATCAGCTTTCATCATACTACAGTGGATTGCAGAATATGTTCAAGAAAGTAGATTTACAGATTTTTATTACCAAACTGTAACTAAACTATTCCTCACACAAAGAACAAGGGCATGAAAGATTATCGACAAGGAACTGTGGACCAAAGGAGATACCACAAAGTAAGCAGAAGCAGACAGCAGGAGCAAGGCAGAGCTGGCATTACACTTCTTCCTATGGTGAGCTCACCAATCACACCATGGGGTATAAAAACAAAGATGAGCAATAGCTGAGAAGATGTGGGGCCAATTTTTTTTTGCAATCTTCAAAAAGATTATTTGAAATGTAGATTTATATTCATTTTTGATAATGATAAACCATATTTTAAGTGTATATCTCACCTTGAAGATAAGTAAACTGCCTTATATTTTATTATTTTAAATTTAATCATTATCATTATATTATATAATATACATTATATAGTATAAATATATTAAAGATAACAACATATTTTATATATATATAAAATATATATAAAGGCATTTATATGTATATACACATATATATATATATATAAAGGCATTTATTGAATATGGATGCCCTAAATATTTTTACTGGAAAGAGTCCATGATCAATAAATTTATGGTCCACTGTAAAACCAAATAAAGCAGCTCATAGTTTATTCCAACACAAAATAGAGATCTGTGAATTTATACTCTTCAGAAAAGCAAACAAAAGAAAAACAGAGGAAGAGTTAGTACAGTGTCTTTGATACTGCTTCCAGAATTTCATTAAACTGGTCTCATTGCTCTATTCAGAGCAGAACATTTGTTTTCATGGTTGAAGTGGCTACACTCCAGTTGTATGCTAAAGTGGGGGAGGGCCGGAAGCAGAGAGAAAAAGGAACAGGCAGACAGAAAGACAAACAGAAAAAGAGAAAGAAATAAAGGTAAAAGAAGACAAGAAGACAGACAAATGAAAGGAAAGAGTAAAAGGCAGAGAAAAAAACGAATAGACACAGAAGAAAAGAAGGACGGAAGGAAAGACAAAATGAAAAATTGACAGAAATGTAGAAAGAACAGTGAGCACTGCCCCCTCCTGCACCCACTGTCCCTTTCTGGAACTGGGGAAGTGCCTCCAGAACAGAGAGAAGCCTGGTATCCCTATGCCCTCTTCCTCCTCCTTCACTTCACCAAACTTGCCCACCTCTCACCATCCACAGGAAAATTCCTATATACACTCATTTTTCTTCATGCCACAGGAATGAGCTAAAGGCCACAGTTTCCATTGCAAAAAGGACAGGAAAGAAATAGAAAACAGTGAGTAATTTATAATAAGGGTTAATTAGCTCTTTAAGTAGTAGAAACCATAATGTATAATCTGTTTCCAAAACAGAGCAAACACGCAGCACAAGTCTGCAAGGAATGATTTATTTATGCACAAGGATAACTCTACGGGTAGTGACTGTGATAAAGGGCAGGAGACAGACATACTACAGATACCTGCAGAGTTACAAAAAAATTTAGAACACTGATTTAATATACGAGGGGCAAAAATACGACCCATAATATGGACATTAAGAAGCAATTTAAAGAATTCAAGACCCCCACATCATTTAACATGTTCTGGAGTCTTTACCTTTTTATCTTTATTTCTGTTCACTCTGCCTCCACAAGTTCAGGCAGGAGGACCACTGGCCTCCAATATTGCAATAATCCTTTATTTGACTGTCCTGCCCTGGATGTCTTCATTTCAATCCATCTTGACTATTGCCATAAGTTTCCTGGAGTGTTGTTCTCTTGTGACTGTTTAAAATTCTTCAGTAGAGGCTCATTGTCTCCTGAATTCTTCAGTCTGGAATTCGACAGCATGATCATGATCCCAACATATCCATCTAGGGCTACTGCACATTTTCCCCTATCGGGTATACTCATCTCTCCCCTGATAGATGTGTTCTTCAAAAGACCATTAGGGACCAAGTGAGGTGACTCTCCTGACTTGGTTCTAATGGTCTTTTGAAGAACACATTCCCCTATTCCCTTGGTTTAACTCAGATGATTCTCCCTCCACCAAACAGTCCCTGAGCCTCCCAGCCAGCTCTAAGCTCTCTGCCCCTTGACTCATCCTAGCCCTTTCTCTTTATTAAGACCCATACTCACAGCCTCTACAAAACTTGAGCTCCAAACTAGGACATTTTCTTGTAACGCCACTGAATTCCCAGCCACTGGAATGATACCAAGCAGATCAGAGCTCAGGAAATATCTGTTGAATGAATGAAGCATATCTGTTGAATGCTACCAAGCAAATCACAGAACTCAGGAAGTATCTGTTGAATGCCTAGTGCTATGGGTTACTTGCCTTATTCTTCCTCCTGACATCAACATATTGAAGGTGAGTAAGGCCAGGGTCTTGTCCTCATCAAAGTCCCTGCAAATCTCACACAACGCCTTATGTATGAAAAGCATACTCTGAATTCTCATGTGAGTCAAACATTTTAGAAAACAAGGGAAAATGCCAAGTGTGGTGGCACACGCCTGTAATGCCAGCACTTTGGGAGGCCAGGAAAGTGGATCACCTGAGGTCAGGAGTTTGAGAGCATTCTGGCCAACATGGTGAAATCCTGTCTCTACTAAAAATACCAAAATTAGCCGGGTGTGGTAGCACAAGCCTGTAGTCCCAGCTTACTCAGGAGGCCGAGGCAGGAGAATCGCTTGAACCCAAGAGGCAGAGGTTGCACTGAGCCCGGATCGTGCCACTGCACTCTAGCCTGGGTGACACAGCAAGACTTAGTCTAAAAAAATAAAGATCGGCCGCTATGGCTCACGCCTGTAATCCCAGCACTTTGGGAGGCCGAGGTGCACAGATCATGAGGTCAGAAGTTCGAGACCAGCCTGGCCAACATGGTGAAATCCCATCTTTACTAAACATACAAAAAAAAAAAAAAAAAAAAATTAGCTGGGCGTGGTGGCAGGCGCCTGTAATCCCAGCTACTCGGGAGCCTGAGGCAGGAGAATGGTGTGAACCAGGGAAGCGGAGGTTGCAGTGAGCCGAGATCTCACCATTGCACTGCAGCCTGGGTGACAGGGCTAGACTCCATCTCTAATTAATTAATGAATTAAAATAAAAAATAAAAAGAGGAAGAAAATGAACTTCAAAGAGCAGATTCCTTTTTACAGCTTATCCTTACAAACGATAGGTATATAAGCAGTGGGTCTGCAAGACACTGCTGGGAGGTGGCTGCACAGTTACTCTGATACAGTGATTTCATTAATGAGTTCATAGAGCCTCTGTTGTGTCCTCAGTCAGAGGGATGCGAAGTCCAGCAATTATGTTATCCTACAGTGCTTGCTGTCAGTGAAGTGCATCTCTCTGTCGACTGTGTAATCTGTTGAAGAATTTAGTCTCACTTAAACCTAGGGCCATCTGCCTATTACTCCTTTGTAAAGAAATATCCACCTTCTGCAAAAATGTCCTCATCCTCTGGACTCACTGAGTCTTTCTATTACAATCGTATACATAAAGAGATTAAATATCAGACCATATTTTGTCATTTTAAGTCTATTTAAAGTGACTATTAAACCTTTATTTTGATACTTGGAAACATAAGGGAAAAAATTACATTCTCAAGCCTACCCACCTACTGTTAGCCTAAGGTATAATTATTGTTATTAGGGATTAGCAACCAAGCAAATGCCTTTTAATTCACAAAAGCTAAAAAGAAGCTGGCTGAAAAGAAGAAATTACTGTTTAACAAGAAAATAATGAATACCATGTCTCAAATCAATGTATCTTTGTATATTTAATAATAAGTATTACATATTGGTATAATATTATTTTGATCATACTTCAAAATAAAGTGCAAAGACATGAAATTTTAGCACAAGTGATTTCAAATATTATAACTCTTTTTTATGACTGTGTTGTTACAACAGGGGTTATATACAGAATATCAGCATTAAAGAGAAGAAATGTTTCTTATCTAAGGTTTGACCATCTCAGTAATGTATTATCCATTTATCCACAAAGCTTGATGAACCACACTTCTTCAACAGGAAAAGATATAGCTTATGGCATCAGACTCCTCCCTGCACAGATAATTCAGCCAATTCTCGCAAAAGAAGATACGGAGAATTATATCATTGTCAAAATGTTCTTAGATTTTTCACATTTGTGAATATTGCTTTCTTCTGGATAAGCAACCAGGCACCAACTTTGCAAGCTTAAAACACTTTCAACTCTTTTGTATTGGATATTATTTTTTATATAATCTGATAAAAATTATGTTCACAATGTTTAAAATATTCTTACGTATAAATGATTGCAGGGTTAAGGCAATATGGGAACTTTGACACATTTGTGTTTTCAAACATGTATCTTTCTTTAAAAGGAAGTTTCTAACTCTGGAGAAATAGCCTTTTGTTGTCATTCCATGTTAATTTATGGAATACAAGAAAATATATTTTATGTCTCATGATAGCGTCTAGGTAAACAACGAAAATCAAAGCAAAACTTCATAACATCACCCACTGAAAACTTACGATAGCTTAAAAGTGACATACATTCTAATAAAAATACACATGGAGTAAGATGTTTTCTTTTTGCTTTTATTTTTAAATGATAAATAATAATTATGCATTTACCGGGTACAAAGTGACATTTTAATATATGTGTACATTATGAAATGACCAAATCAGAGTAATTGGCATATCCACCTCAAATATTTATTATTTCTTTATGGTAAGAACATTTAAGATCCTCTCTTTCGGCTTTTAGTAGGTGAACTTTAATGGCTGCCCTTTGGGTCAAATATTATGTGTTTCCTAGCACCTCAAACACAGGGTTGCGAGTTTCAGACCATGACAAACATAATCCCAGTGTATGTACAAATCCAAATATAATACTAATATTAACTTGTCTTTGAGCTTTAAATATAAAGAAATTAAGAAGCTTAAAGTGACGTTGTAAACAAAAAGACTGAAAGGTCACATGGCATGGTAGTAGAAAACATGCATTCTGAGGCCTCATTTTCTGAATTGGAATGACTTTTTACTAAGCTGACTTTGTGTCTCTATTTTTACACCTGAAAATAAAGGACACATAGTGTTATCATGAAGATTAAATGAATTAGCATTTGCAAAGCACTTAGAACCATACCAACCACATAATGAAGACTAGATTAATATTTATTACAAGAAACATTTGACAAACTCACTCAAAACCGCACAACTACATGGAGACTGAACAACCTGCTCCTAAATGCCTACTGGGTAAATAACGAAGTTAAGACAGAAATAAAGATGTTGTTTGAAACCAATGAGAACAAAGACACAATATACCAGAATCTCTGGGACACATTTAAAGCAGTGTCCAAAGGGAAATTTACAGCACTAAATGCCCACAAAGAAAGCAGGAAAGAGCTAAACTTGATACCCTAACATCACAATTAAAAGAACTAGAGAAGCAAGATCAAACAAATTCAAAAGCTAAGAGAAGACAAGAAGTAACTAAAATCAGAACAGAACTGAAGGAGATAAAGAAACAGAAATCCCTTCAAAGAAAATCAGTGAATCCAGGAGACGGTTTTGAAAAGATTAACAAAATAGATAGACTGTTAGCCAGACTAATAAAGAAGAAAAGAGAGAAAAATTAAATAGATGCAATAAAATGATAAAGAGGATATCATCACCAATCCCACAGAAATACAAACTACCATCGGAGAATACTATAAACAACTCTATGCAAATAAACTAGAAGAGCTAGAAGAAATGGATAAATTCCTGGACACATACACCCTCCCAAGACTAAACCAGGAAGACATCCAATCCCTGAATAGACCAATAACAAGTTCTGAAATAGAGGCAGTAATTAATATCCTACCAAATAATAAAAGTCCAGGACCAGATGGATTCACAGCCGAATTATACCAGAGGTACAAAGAGGAGCTGGCACCATTCCTTCTGAAACTATTCCAAACAATTGAAAAAAAGGAAATCCTCACTAACTCATTTTATGAGGCCAGCATCATCCTGATACCAAAACCTGGCAGAGACACACACACATAAAAGAAAATTTCAGGCCAATATCCCTGATAAACACTGATGCAAAAATTCTCAGTAAAATACTGGCAAACTGAATCCAGCAGCACATCAAAAAGCTTATCCACCACGATCAAGTCGGCTTCATCCCTGGGATGCAAGGCTAGATCAACATACGCAAATCAATAAACGTAATCCATGAAATAAACAAAACAAATGACAAAAACCACATGATTATCTCAATAGATACAGAAAAGGCCTTCGACAAAATTCAATAGCCCTTCATGCCAGCAACATTCAATAAACTAGGTATTGAAGGAATGTATCTCAAAATAATAAGAGCTATTTATGACAAAACCACAGCCAGTATCATACTGAATAGGCAAAAGCTGGAAGCATTCCCTTTGAAAACCGGCATAAGAGAAGGATGCCCTCTCTCACCACTCCTATTCAACATAGTATTGGAAGTTCTGGCCAGGGCAATCAGGCAAGAGAAAGAAATAAAGGGTATTCAATTAGGAAAAGAGGAAGTCAAATTGTCTCTATTTGCAGATGACCTGATTATATGTTTAGAAAACCCCATCGTCTCAGCCCAAAATCTCCTTAAGCTGATAAGCAACTTCAGCAAAGTCTCAGGATACAAAATCAATGTGCAAAAATCACAAGCATTCCTATACACCAAATAACAGACAAACAGAGAGTCAAATCATGAGTGAACTCTCATTCACAATTGCTACAAAGAGAATAAAATACCTAAGAATACAACTTACAAGGGATGTGAAGGGCCTCTTCAAGGAGAACTACAAATCACTGCTCAAGGAAATAGGAGAGGACACAAACAAATGGAAAAGCATTCCATGCTCATGGATAGGAAGAATCAATATTGTGAAAATGGCTGTACTGCCCCAAGTAATTTATACATTCAATTCTATCCCAATCAAGCTACCACTGACTTTTTTCACAGAATTGGAAAAAACTACTTTAAATTTCATATGAAACCAAAAATGAGCCCATATAGCCAAGACAATCCTAAGCAAAAAGAACAAAACTGGAGGCATCTTGCTACCTGATTTTTTTCTTCTATGTTACCTAGAAGAAAACCTAGGCAATACCATTCAGGACATAGGGATGGGCAAAGACTTCATGATTAAAACACCAAAAACAAAGGCAACAAAAGCCAAAATTAACAAAATTAACAAACGGGATCTAATTAAACTAAAGAACTTCTGCACAGCCAAAGAAACTATCATCAGAGTGAATAGGCTACCTACAGAATGGGAGAAAATTTTTGCAATCCATCCATCTAACAAAGGGCTAATATCCAGAATCTACAAAGAACTTAATTTTACAAGAAAAAAATAACCCCATCAAAAAGTAGGCGAAGGATATGAACAAATACTTCTCCAAAGAAGACATTTATGCAGCCAACAAACATATGAAAAAATGCTCATTATCACTGGTCATTAGAGAAATGCTGATCAAAACCACAATGAGATATCATCGCATGCCAGTTAGAATGGCTATCATTAAAAAGTCAGGAAACAGATGCTGGAGAGGATGTGGAGAAATAGGAACGCTTTTACACTGCTGGTGGGAGTGTAAATTAGTTCAACCATTGTGGAAGACAGTATGGCGATTCCTCAAGGATCTAGAACTAGAAATACCATTTGATCCAGCAATCCCATTACTGGATATATACCCAAAGGATCATAAATCATTCTACTATAAAGAAACATGTACATGCATGCTTATTGTGGCACTGTTCACCATAGCAAAGACTTAGAACCAACCTAAATGCCCATCAATGATAGACTGGGTTAAGAAAATGTGGCACATATACACCATGGAATACTATGCAGCCATAAAAAAGGATGAGTTCATGTCGTTTTCAGGGACATGAATGATGCTGGAAACCATCATTCTCAGCAAACTAACACAAGAACAGAAAGCCAAACACTGCATGTTCTCACTTGTAAGTGGGAGTTGAACAGTGAGAACACATGGACACAGGGAGGGGACCATCACACACTGGGGCCTGTCAGGGGTTGGGAGGTTAGGGGAGGGATAGCATTAGGAGAAATACCTAATGTAGATGACAGGTTGATGGGTGCATCACACCACCATGTCACGTGTATACCTATGTAACAAACCTGCATGTTCTGCACATGACCCCAGAACTTAAAGTATATAAAAAAAAAAGGAACATCTGACAAGATAGCACATCGTGAAATGGTATAATAATGAAACAAATACATTTGTAGAAGAGAAACATATTTTCTCATATTACTTTATATTTCTTTTTTCTGTTACAAATTTATCTTCCTCGTAAGTCTTTACCCTGTTATATGAAGATAAGAGGAGGAGGCAGTGGAGACAATATGACACTGGCCCTTTATATTAATATTTAACCTCCTTCAGAAAATATTTTTTAATGGATAGTTGACATCTCCTCTTCCATCTCTTGGTGCTCCTATATCAAGAGTAAGGATGTTTAAATGATTCTACAATTCTTTGCCCTGATGCAAGATTAAGCTTCATGACCGAGGGATGAAGACTGCTGTGTGATTTTTCTCAATCTACCTGACTTTTCTTTCTTCTTCACACATTTCTCTAAGGATAGAAGGGATAAAATTTTTTACCCTTTCCTCATGGTCTAGACTTCCTCATGCCCTATCCTGCCCTATCCCGAGGTCTAGCTACATCTGGTTTATAGCAACCTGTATAAGCAGATTAGCCAGGCCTAGCTCTTGGTATTCTACCAGCAGAACGCAACTAAAAACTACAGATTACCATGTTCAGAAAATATATGATTTACTATCCTAAAAGATAATATTCCATTAACATATGAATCTTTTTATTATTTTTTTTTCTTTTCCTGAGATGGAGTCTTGCTCAGTCACCCAGGCTAGAGTGCAGTGGCGTGATCTCGGCTCACTGCAAGCTCTGCCTCCTGGGTTCACGCCATTCTCCTGCCTCAGCCTCCCAAGTAGCTGGGACTACAGGTGCCCGCCACCACACCTGGCTAATTTTTTGTATTTTTAGTAGAGACGGGGTTTCACTGTGTTAGCTAGAATGGTCTCAGTATCCTGACCTCGTGATCCGCCCATCTCGGCCTCCCAAATTGCTGGGATTACAGGTGTGAGCCATCACGCCCGGCCTATGAATTTATTTTTCTAATGAGTCAAAAATGCTTGGAGAAATAGATACAAGTTATTATTTCTTCATTGTAACTCTTAACATAGCATTTCACAAGTTTTTAGAGAATATTCAGTACACCATCTGATTGTACACTATTATACACTATCATATAAGTATAATATCAAATAACATCTCATATGTATATCTCATTGTGTATTCATCCATATACAGCAATGTTGTGACACATGCAAAGTGAAATTAACTTTTCCATTTTTAGGAAAGAAAAAAGTTCAGAAAAGTTTAGATCAAAGGGCATATAAATGGAAAAGTCTAAAGCTCAAGCTCTCTGAATCATAGTTTAGTTTCCATTAGTAGTTCATGCTTCTGAATGCTCCATCCAAAAGTCTATATCTGTACCTGACACCCTCTACCCCAGATTTGCAGAGGACACCGAATATCACATGGATAAGAGAAAAATTAAATGTCTTCTTTAATACTTTGTCATCAACGATCTAAGAATACTCTACTTGTAATTACTAAGTTTTGTAAAAGAAAATAATCATCAAAGCAAGCCATCTATTTCCTGCATGTCTACTTATGTATCACTTAGGTGTGTGTAATGAATAATTTCTACTTATTCAAAAGTCCATTTATTTTTAAAGTTGGTCTTATGATGTTACATCTTGTATCATAACCTGTATCTTTAAAATGCCCACTAGAATGCTTGCTAAATAAAATAGCTATAAAGTACAAAAGAAGAGAGAAGTTATAAGCAAAAAAAAAAAGAGATAAAGCATCCTCAATTGACTCTCAAAACACTGACTGGAGCCAGTATCTTAATCCTGACTGTTTTCCACCACCCCATAATACCTACCCTAGTTCCCTGCACATTATTTCCCGAAGAATGAATACTCAACGAGTATATAATTTTAAAAGACCCTGTTCCTGACATATCTCAGAAAACATTGTCAACATTGTTTCTAATTCCGGTTAAACATATCTTAAGCTATGAAATTGAAAGTATAATGTTATTTATTTTTTTATTTTTTATTCTTTTATTTTTTTTTTGAGATGGAGTCTCGCTCTGTAGCCAGGCTGGAGTGCAGTGTCACAATCTCGGCTCACTGCAACCTCCGCCTTTCAGGTTCAAGTGATCCTCCTGCCTCAGCTTCCCAAGCTGGGACTACAGGCATCCGCCACCACGCCTGGTTAATTTTTTGTATTTTTAGTAGAGACAGGGTTTCATCATGTTGGCCAGGATGGTCTCGCTCTCTGGACCATGTGATCCACCCACCTTGGCCTCCCAAACTGCTGGGATTACAGGCTTGAGCCACCGCACCCAGCCCGAAAGTATTATTTTTAAAAGGCTGTATTCTATCAGTGGAAAGAAACATATAACCTTCTTCACTTCTGTAAAAGCTCTTGTAAAGTCCTAACTCATCTAAAATATATGACTTTTAAAATACCCTAACATACCAACTTGCCATACAGTCACTCATCCCTTCTTCACAAAATATTCATTTTATATTTGTAACATTAAAATTTATACATTTCAGATTTCAGTCCCATTGCAAAAATCATTTAAAACAAATATATTTTAAATAAAATATCTTAAGCTATGAAATTGAAACATAGCTCACGCCTGTAATCCCAGCACTTTGGGAGGCCGAGGCGGGCAGATCACGAGGTCAGGAGACTGAGATCATCCTGACTAACACAGTGAAACCTCGTCTCTACTAAAAATACAAAAAATTAGCTGGGCGTGGTGGCATGTGCCTGTAATCCCGGCTACCCAGAAGGCTGAGGCAGGAGAATCGCTTGAACCCAGGAGGTGGAGCTTGCAGTGAGCCGAGACTGCGCCACTGCACTCCAGCCTGGGCGACAGAGCGAGACTCCATCTCAAAAAAAATAAAAATAAAATAAAATAAAATATTCACTGCTGGAAATATAAACAGACCTTGAAGAATCCAGTACTTATAACATATACAAGCAAATGAGATAAGAGCATTCTGCAGGCAAAAGAATTAAGAGAGAACTATACCAAGTTGCAGAAAAGATATTGAAGAAAAATCAGTGCCTCTCCATGACTGGTCAAAAAAAGGGAAGGTTTCAAAATGACATTTGATGTTCGCTGCAATAATCAGTAGAATGTACCCCCCCCAAAAAAAAAATAGCTGTAATTTAGTTAAATGGCAAAGACGGTTATCAAGTTTTAGAACTGAGAGAGACCTCAGAGATTTACATGGTCAAAGCCTTATTTTAAGTCTGATAGAACAAATTACCAAACTTTATATACAGGGTTAGGGCTTTTCAAGCAGAAGCCTCCATTCCAACTAGAGAAGACAAGGAATTTTGTTTCCCCTCAATTCCATGCCCATCTACAAGTGGAATGAGCTGCCTCCTTTTGTCCTGACTTACCTGGATATAGCAACCTGTGACCTTTCAGAGCAACAATATAACCTGCAACACTCTGGGTATTTCTCTTGTAATTTTCACCGCCCTTCTCCGTGTCCAAGGTCATATATCAAGCATTTGGCAGAACCAGGAAGATCATTTTTTTGTTTCAAATCCCCAGAACATCTTTCACTGTATATCACCTCGGGAGTAGATTGTATATACATATAGTATTTTTTAATATTCATAAAGTGGCTATTTTCATGCAGTGTGTTTTAATATCATTTGAAGAAAGTGAAAGATCTTTATATCTATAAAAATCGCCACGATTTATCTCTGCTCTTTGTAATACAGGTGCCCACCTTTTCCCTGAGAACACTATCATCAATACACAGTAGTTTGTGTCTGTAATATAGACTCAACATTCACATAAATCAAAACCAAAATTGATGTACTCCCAGTAGGCATAAACTCTTGGTGAGCTGCACACAGTCTAGCTCAGTCTCTGCATATTTTGTGGCTACCCAACAATGATAAATGATTACTTCAGTGTCATTAAAGATCTTAGATCCAAGGATACAGTTTATAAAAATTATGAGAAAATTTATTCCTACAATATAATTGTAAATGTTAAATAATTAGATCCATTGGCTGTTTATTAGCAATGCTGAGATCAAATAGTTTCAGATGGGTTCCATTTGCATATATAAAGTATACAGTGCTAATAGATAATTTGGCCTGGCATAATTAGGTTGTCTCTTTTTATTTAAACACTTCTATTGGACTTAATGTAACTTTCATGCACTGATAGAGTAAATTGGTTGCAATTTCCTAGTTTTTGCTCAATATCACTTTTTGCTGTAAAAATTCAGATGCAACCCTTCGAGTTTTTCAAGTTTGAGGGAAAAAAAAATCACAGCAGTAATTGCCTTTATGTATTCTATATAACAGGAACTCTTTATTTTGAACTCAGTTTTTCTACTTCATCTGTAAACAATGCTATTGTTTTTAAGCAAAATAATGAATATATTGCAGATGCATAAAGTATATTACAAAATTTAATAACCTCTATAAAAGCAGAATGGAGCATTCACAACCACTGGAATCTATTCAAAAATATCAAACATTCTGTCCCCTTCCAGCAAGTGCTAGAACACATCCATGAGCTAGGCAAAGCTGCTGTGCGCGAGCTCTCTAGTTCAAAGACAAAGGTGATAGTACGGAGCATTGCGACTGAGCAGCCAAATGGCAGTCAGAAAGCCTGGAATCTGTCTGTGCCAAGATTTAGCCTTTTTTTTTTTCTACTCTCACAAATGAAATGGCATTCTATCCCTAATGAATGCCATCTTTTTAGTAGCATCCTTCATTGTATTCATTTCATTTTTGCAAAACATATTAGCACTGTTTGGTATCATCTATTGCTCTTATCATCTAAAATAGAAAGTCATATTTTGGGGAAAAAAATGACAATTAATTTTGTGTGAATTACAAGAAGAAAACCAACTGCTGGAGATTAAAACACATTCATACAAAAATACACTTTAGATGTATTTCAATTATTCAGGTAGCAGATCATGGGAAAACATGTCTAGGGAAAGAGAATTTGCAAAAATGTTATGTAAGGTTTAGGAAAGCTAATTAGAATATTGATCTTCAATAAGTCATTTAGGTAAAGGTTTGTCAGTTTAGGAAGAAATATGTGTATATATGATATTACTAATGAATCCTACTAGACTCTACTTGTAAATTATATACCCTTTTCTTTTTTTTTTTTTGAGAAGAAGTTTTGCTCTGTTGCTCAGGCTGTAGTGCAGTGGCGTGATCTTGGTTCACTGCAACCTCTGCCTCCTGGGTTCAAGCAATTCTCATGCATCATCCTCCCGAGTAGCTGGGATTACAAGTGCGCACCACCATGCCTGGCTCATTTTTGTATTTTTGGTAGAGACAGTGTTTCACCATGTTGGCCAGCCTGGTCTCTAACTTCTGACCTAAAGTGATCCACCCGCCTGGCCTCCCAAACTGCTGGATTACAGGCATGAGCCACCATTCCCAGCCCCATTTATTCTTACAGTCAGACTTAGTGCACATAGTGACTGTAATACAAAGCCAAATGACAGTATCATAGTCGCTATGTATTTTACTTAATACTGAAATACTTGTACTACTATTGCCAACATTTTATCAATATCAAGACCTAATACCATAAAAACCCTAGAAGAAAACCTAGGTAATACCATTCAGGACATAGGCATGGGCAAGGACTTCATGTCTAAAACACCAAAAGCAACGACAACAAAAGCCAAAATTGACAAATGGGATCTCATTAAACTAAAGAGCTTCTGCACAGCAAAAGAAACTACCATCAGAGTGAACAGGCAACCTACAGAATGGGAGAAAACTTTTGCAATCTACTCATCTGACAAAGGGCTAATATCCAGAACCTACAAAGAACTCAAACAAATTTACAAGAAAAAAACAAACAACCCCATCAAAAAGTGGGCAAAGGATATGAACAGACATTTCTCAAAAGAAGACATTCATACAGCCAACAGACACATGAAAAAATGCTCATCATCACTGGCCATCAGAGAAAAGCAAATCAAAAACCACAATGAGATACCATCTCACACCAGTTAGAATGGCCATCATTAAAAAGTCAGGAAACAACAGGTGCTGGAGAGGATGTGGAGAAATAGGAACACTTTTACACTGTTGGTGGGATTGTAAACTAGTTCAACCATTATGTATGGTGACTCCTTAAGGATCTAGAACTAGAAGTACCATATGACCCAGCCATGCCATTACTGGGTATATACCCAAAGGATTATAAATCATGCTGCTATAAAGACACATGCACACGTATGTTTATTGCGGCACTATTCACAATAGCAAAGACTTGGAATCAACCCAAATGTCCATCAGTGACAGACTGGATTAAGAAAATGTGGCACATATACACCATGGAATACTATGCAGCCATCAAAAAGGATGAGTTTGTGTCCTTTGTAGGGACATGGATGCAGCTGGAAACCATCATTCTCAGCAAACTATCGCAAGAACAGAAAACCAAACACCGCATGTTCTCACTCATAGGTGGGAACTGAACAATGAGATCACTTGGACTCGGGAAGGGGAACATCAAACACCGGGGCCTATCATGGGGAGGGGGGAAGGGGGAGGGGTTGCATTGGGAGTTATACTTGATGTAAATGACGAGTTGATGGGTGCTAACGAGTTGATGGGTGCAGCACACCAACATGGCACAAGTATACATATGTAACAAACCTGCACGTTATGCACATGTACCCTAGAACTTAAAGTATAATAATAATAATAAAAATAAAAATAAAATAAATAAATAAATTTTTTAAAAAGATATAATTTAGCACCAAAAAAAAATCTTTTCCAGTTAACCTTGTTGTCAATGGTTTTATCATCTTAGGTAGAGATTCTGATGCAGTGTTATTTGTATAATTTAATGGAGTCACATATGCTAATTGTTTAGAAAATCTTTGAAGTAGAGTGTGATGGTATAAATTTTGTTACAAAAGGTTTTCATTAATTGTCATATTTTTTCCTTCTTAGCAGGGTTATGGCAATACAGAAAAACACTTTCTAAGCTTTATTTGATTCAAAAAATTTCAGCTGGGCATGGTGGCTCGTGCCTGTAATCCCAGCACTTAGGTTGAGGTGGGCAGATTGCTTGAGCCCAGAAGTTCAAGACCAGCCTGGACAACATGGTGAAACTCCGTTTTTACCCCCGCCCAGATGCAAATATATATATACACACACAAACACACACACAAAAATTAGCCAGGCATAGTGGTGCACACCTGTAATCCTGGCTACTTGGGAGGCTGATATGAAAGGATCAACCTCCGTTTGAGCCCTGGAGGCAAGATTTGCAATGAAACAAGATTGCGCCACTGCACTCCAGCCTGGGTGATAAAGCGAAACCCTTTTTCAAAAAACAAACAAAAAATTAATTCCAGGTATGCCTTAAAATGTAAATGCTTTGAGCTTTAGATTATTAATACCAAATGATGGTATTATTCTAACAAAAACACGAATATTTCAAAGAATAAAAGTATATAGTGAAATACCAAGAACTAGTATTGCTAACTCTGGGCATTAAAAATCTGAAAGATTTGGTCAAATTCTCTCCTTTTATGGATACGAACAAAAACTTTCCACGTATGTTTCCAAGCATATAGGTTGCTTTAGTGAATACGCCTATGACTATACTTCTCCCTCTCGGCAGGGCACAAATTGCACATTAGTTAGCACTGTTAGCAGCCAAGACTGTATATATGTCTGATACATCAAACTCACTGCTCCAATCTGACTGATAGGTGAGTCCTTTTTAATGTTTTTTAAAAATTGTATTCGGTTGCCAACACTTAAAAATTGTTATATTTCACAATAAAATGTCCATCTTTTGCATGAAAATCCAAACTTGTGGTTTCCCTTGAAAACTGGATTATCTGGTAACACTAGGCTTACATTCCCATTTGGCAGCAAAAGGCTGCCATCGGAACCCAGTTAAGAAATGACTTGTGTTCCCCACATGGCCACAGCTTGCACCCAAGACATGACTCAAATTAACTTCCTGGGCCGGGCGCGGTGGCTCAAGCCTGTAATCCCAGCACTTTGGGAGGCCGAGACGGGCGGATCACGAGGTCAGGAGATCGAGACCATCCTGGCTAACACCGTGAAACCCCGTCTCTACTAAAAATACAAAAAACTAGCCGGGCGAGGTGGCGGGCGCCTGTAGTCCCAGCTACTCCGGAGGCTGAGGCAGGAGAATGGCCTAAACCCGGGAGGCGGAGCTTGCAGTGAGCTGAGATCCGGCCACTGCACTCCAGCCCGGGCTACAGAGCAAGACTCCGTCTCAAAAAAAAAAAAAAAAAAAAAATTAACTTCCTGGGCCCTTGGGGGCATTTGAATTTGCTATCCCCGAACTTTAGGTGTACTGGATACATAAGTGCCAGGAGCATGCGAGATGCTGGGTCTAAGTGTGTAGAAACTATTATACCACTGTTACAGTGTTTGCAGCATTCTGGGCATGGGTCCAGGAAAATCCATTGTTGGAGTAGGGATTAGAATCCATCAATATTATAACTTGGTTATTTTCACCTCCTCTGTTCTTCCCTAGGTTTAATGCAGTAGGGAAAATTAAGTCTTTCTTCTCTGCTTTGGAGCAACCAAAACAGCCATCTGTCCCACTCCAAGCAGGGAAGAATTGTGCTCATTGTGATTACTCTTATAAGGTCTTATTCCTCTCCCTCTCCTCTTTCCAGAAGATAACTTCCACACTGGTTGCTTTCAAAGATTTCAGAGACACCAGTTACAAAATATTAATGCATAAGCAAAAAGATGTAAAGACAATTTTTTTTATTCTTCCTATTCCAGTTTTTTTAACTTACAATAAATGTAATCTTATAAGCTATACCTCTTGGGAATAGTATTAAAAATTAGGAGGATAATCCACTTACTACATCTGATCTTATGCAAAGAAGTAAACCTCACCAGTCCCTATGCCACTCTCATCTCCATAACCACCATTTACTCAAGGTATTTCCTGGTGTGGTGTTCCCAGAGTTTAGGAAGCAGGTTCTGTGGGGTAAGGGAGCAATTCACTGTGAAAATAAATTTGAAACACATCCCAAGGGTCCCAAGTACCCAGGATGGGCAAGTTCAAGTAGTATAAGAGTTGGCCAGAGAATGCATAAAGAAAAAAATGGCCTGCTTTTACAAGGTCCTCTCCAGGAAACCCGAAGCAACTACAGTGTCTCAGGCTTTTGACCCTAGAGATCATGTGAGGTGGAGACAGATTAAGGTGCTTAATTCCACACCTGTGCCTGGTATTCCACCACCGAGGTTGAAAAGCAGACCCACCAGTGATTAGCCTATATTACAATTTTCTACTCTCAAACTGTAGTGTGACTTGATAGCAACTCTGTAACACTTAGCATATCATGTCAATTTGCTGGTTAAATACTTTCTTAATTGACAAAATATGGCCATTGGTAAGAAAAATACAGCTATTAAAGTAATTTTTAACACGGACACTAGATTTAAGGAAAAATACAGAGTTTATTGTAGAATGAATTGGAAATACATCAATTATATTATCCCAACTAAAGCATGAATGGAAAAAGAATCAAGGGAAAATAAAGTCAAAATGTTATTGAAGCCAAATCTGGAGATTTATTTAAGAAATTTAACACATCATATTTAATCCCCTCAATACTACATAAAAAGACCCTTTGGAATAATGTTTTCTTTTTCTAGCTTATAATGTGCTGTTTGAGTTTCTTCTTTGATGTGACTAATCCCAGAGCTTTTAAATATAATTTGTCAATAATCTGATGTATTATCATTTACACCTGCTTTCTATGTCCTACCAAAAAGTTAATAATCAATTAAAATGCAATTAAGATCCCCCTTGGTTGCACACAATCACAAATAAAAAGTCACATTGAGGTTGATTGCATTCCATGTTCTAAGCAACAACCAATGGACAATAATGATTTTTCATTTTATATGAGATGAAGGGGAAAAAAAGTCATACGGTCTTAAAAATACACTTGTATCTACTTTTTGTTCTCTTATTTTAAAAAGATAATGTCTGAAAATTAAATGGAAATTCTTTTAAATACCAAGCTAAAATGGATACATTTTAAAAGCTTGTACGTGTTAAAGGCTTATTTAACTTACAAAAGACACAACTTTTTTATAATCCTAAAAAATTAGCTCATTTTGCTTTTGCCTTTCTCAAAGGAAGCAAGCAATGCAAACACCAAACTTTCAAAATTCCTTTTAAAGTTTTACACTGAAACCAGAAATAACACTGTGGCAAAGAGAGACTCAAATAAAAAGCATTCTAATATAAGAAAGCCATCGTGAATTTATAGAATTTACTTATTTTTAACCAAATTCACTGCTAAACACATGCACAGAATATTTTCAAATTCAATTTTTTTTTTTGCAGGTGTGATTCTACATCTGCAATATCTTGGTTTCAGAAAAATCTATATTTGAAATAAGCTATTCTTCTAATTAGCAACTAACATTCAGGACTGGTGTACCTAATTCCATGGATTAAGCAGCAATGTAGCTACTTAGTAGTAAAAATGAATCGGTAATTGAAATCCTTCCATTGAAATCTGAAAAATTCCTCTGAGTCTAGGTGTTACATCATGTAAAACAAAGATTATGAGTCAATAAATAGGAATCCAAGAATCATGAAATTTTACTGCTACAGATGAGGAAACTGAAGCACTGTCTTGTCCAAAATGGTGATCAGTGTGAATGAATCAGATAATTATATTATTCCAACCAAGGCAAAAGTGGAAGTAAAAATCGAGAAATCCAAAAGAATTTAAATATCCAACTCCAAGTACATAATTTTTCTAAACACTTATTTCTCTTCTTTTTTGAAGGGAAGGAGAATGTTGGGTGGGATGAGAGACACACAAGAGAGGCAACCGAGAAAACTGGTGTTTTAGATTAGCTCATTTTAATGTCCACTCCTGATTTAAATCCCAGATTAAACTTCCTATACATTGACACTACTATGTCAAATTTTTCAATACAAAGACAATACTAAAAAGTTACATTCAAAAGAAACAAGTTATTATAAACAAAAAGATTAACAACCCCTACAGAGCAAATTTTAGTCTTAAGAGCTATGAACCTGTATGCAACTCATGTGCCTTCCCCAAGTAATTGCCTGCATTATGTAAATGTGCTCATCTAAATCCCAAAACTTATGTAGCTATGAAATAAGACTGGGTTTGCTTTTCATTGTTGTTTGCATGTTTTTCAGTCTTCTCACTTTGTACACCACACTTCGTGGACACAGCCCATTTGTGGGCAGAGTCAAACCAACGGACAGGTGAACCACTGTTACGCATTTAACAGAAAGAGCAAGTGCTATTTGAGTGTGGTTGGTAACAGTTGCAGTTATTCATCATGAAATCATCTCTCTATTTAAAGATACACCCTGAATTAGTGTGTCCATGAGTAAAGCAGTTTTTCTAAAATTTCTGAATCTCTATTATGCCTCTAAAATGTTTTCACAGATAGAAGTTGTCTTAGTCTGTTTTCTGTTGCTTACAACAGAATACCTGAAACTGGGCAATTTATGAAGAAAAGGAATTTATTTCATAGTTATGGAAGCTGATAAGTCCAAGGTTGAAGAACTACACCTGGTGAGGGCTTTCTTACTGGACTCCCTACAGACTCTTGAGGCCGCATGGCGATGGGGCTGAGTGTGCTAGCTCAGGTCCCTCTTCTTCTTGTAAAGCCGCGAATCTCACTCCTATGATAACCTGTTAATCCATTTATCCATTGATCTAGTCATGAAGGCAGAGCCCTCATAACCCAGTCACCTCTTAAAGGCCCCACCTCTCAACATTGCCACACTGGGGATTAAATTTCAACGTGAATTACAGAGGGAACAAACATTCAAACCATAGAAGGAGTGTGCCTAGGATTAGTACCGCTCCTTGTAGTTCTAGTAGGGCTTCAATATGTATTGACTAAAGAAGATAATTTTATGAAGCTATTATTCCAAGATACTAAAATGTGGTAGCAAATCATCACTTCAAATGGGTCAATGTCATTCTCAATAAGGACAGCCCATGTACTAAGAAGACAACATATTTTTAAGACTAATCAATATATTTTCAAGCTATATGTTAGAGTTTAACTTTAAAAAATGAAAGTTACTTAAATTATGTTACAAGCAAGAATAAAAGTACCTATCACTCAATATAGTAAAAGAGAGGAACACTAAATGAGTCACGGTACCCAACAATTGGTTCCCTCTGTATCATATTCACTGTCTCCTCCCCTGACCCAGGCGCCCCCCTCATCTTTCTCTCATTTTCTCCACCCTAAGGTAACATTTCCTTTGATGAGCATGTAAGAGGACAATTCAGATTGCCTCTCTGAAACATGAAAACAATCCATTGCCTAGATGTATTTAGTCAATAACTTGTCAAATCTGAGTTGCTTAAGCCAAAATGGCTTGAGAAAACTAACCCTGTTTGTGACTAACCAGCATAGTCAGCTCAACAAAATAATATAAAATAATCTAAATGTTTTGGTCTACTTTTATCGCACAGCTTCTATTGGATTTTACTTTATCATAAATTTATTATGCTATAAATATTTTTATTTACATTTTATGTGTCATGGAAAGATAGAACAGGCTTGTCTAGATAATAAAATAATGTTGTGTAGATTTTCCTTATATGCGTAACATCTATTGTTCAGGTGTTACTAATAAATTAATGCTATTTCTTATTCTTATTCCTACCTTTGGCAGACATTGCTGGTTGCCTACCAAATGGTAATTTCCCACTTTTTCCTTGCTAAATGTACACCGACTTTGTTTAGATATCAGAAAGCTGGCTGGACATAGTGGCTTACTCCTATAATTCCAGCACTTTGGAAGGCCAAGGCAGGCGGCTTGCTTCAGCCTAGGAGTTTGACACCAGCCTGAACAACATGGCAAAACCCTGTCTCTACAAAAAAAAAAAAAAAAAAAATACGAAAATTAGCTGGGCATGGTGGCTACAGAGTAGCTGTAGTCCCAGCTACTCTGGAGGCTGAAGCAGTAGGATTGCTTGAGCCCTGGAGGCAGAGGCTGTAGTGAGCTGTGATAGTGCCACTGCACTCCAGCCTGGACAACAGAGCCAGACCTGTCTTTAAAAAGAAAAGTAAAGAAAGCCTTATCCCTCATGGGGGAAGGTGATATGTTCTTTAGTTTAAACCCATCAGGGTAATTCCATTCTCCTGGCTGTAGTCAATATAGGCATAGCTACATTTCCCAACTGCTGACCAATCAGTCATAAAGGTATATTTGATAAACTTCATTTAAGATTTCAGGGAAAGTTTTCTTCTTCTTTGCAGAGTGATACATGACAGAACCTCACCCTGTCATGTGTTTGGATAATGTTGAGTGAGGACTCAAGGAGAAAGTCAGTGAATTAAGCATCGAGCCACTGGACCAACCAGTCAAGGAGGTGCCTGCCATCCACTTTACTTCTTGTTATGTAGGATAATAAAATGTCCTTTATGCTGTACCGCATTTTAGAATGAGTTATGTGTAGCCAAAATCATCCTAACTAATATACTTCTTTTCAGAATAAGAACAAAGTAATCACTTGTAGATTCTTTCTTGCTTTACATAGGAATTTGCAGCATACAAATAATTTAAGAATGGGTACTAGGTGTATGTGAGAATACAGGTTAGTGCTTTCACAAACAACAAAGTATATGTCCACTTAAAAATCTAGCTACATTTTACTCAGCCTAATTAAAACGTACCTTAAAAAGTCTTGAAATGAACCTACGTTTAGTACATATTCCTTTTTAAATGTCCAGCGTATTTTAATATGTAAATACCAGATTCCTGTTCCATCAAGCTTTGTCTATAATATAATGCAGCAGAGTAATGGAATCTTCATACTGTTCTAATCAAACAGTTGATTTTATAGTGAGAATGTTTTCACCAATGACTTAAACTAAAATATACCTCAGATTAAAGTGTTTGAAAGCTTGAACCTCTTCGAGTAGCCTCACCATTTTCTCATCCATTTGGAATATTACGCACAGGTGTGCTTTGAAGTTCATAAGTCATGCCTCAGTACTTTTAAAATAACTTCTGGAAAATTTAAAAAGCAGAGTGTGAATCAGCCCATACTCAGGAAGGCGGGCCATCTTCATCATATTTACAATTATGACATATTAGATTATTTTCTTTCAGTGTTCGAAAGACCCACACTTTCCAAAAAGGAAATACAGTTCTTTATATCTGGTTCACATAATCCAGACCTTCAGTGTCAGTGCCTGAAACAAATTACTGTTTATATTAGAAACTTAGTTTAATAAATTAGGTCTGGTCTATGAACTGTCAAAGTCCTTCTAGTCTGCAATTCATATATAACAGATGCCTTTTCTATGACTCTTAACCAGAAGTGGCCAACGTGATTGTTTCCTCCTTGCCATTACTACATTCTGTAGGTTTAGTTATCTACTGCCCACAGAGAATTAAAAACAATTTAAAAGGGCATCTGGAATAAAGCACTCTAAGGAAAAAAATCTTTCCATATACAATAACTTTCTGTGTAGGTCAGAGAATTATTCAATAATTGGCACTTGTTTAAATAGACCATTCAGGATCGGTTTGGTTTTCCAATCACAGATTGAGTTACAGGACTATTTATTCCAAACTTACATTGGAAGTCCTAATTTCCAGCATATTTGTGGCACCACTGTGATTAACAGAGTGGCTAATTTTTGTATAAGATATGAACACATTTTTCAAAAGTGTTGTAAATAATTCACTAATTTTTCCACATTGTTTATAAATTATGAATTTTAGTTTTTACTTGCCCTAGTTTAGAAAATACACCGGTAAAACAGGGGAGCTAAAAGCAGTAATTTTAGCTTACGAATTTATACAATTTAAATTTCATGAGGAAGCTGGGTTCTTCTATCTTTTATGCTACTTTCCCCACAAGCGTCCCTTTAAGAGTTGGATCAAGAAATCTGTGCCTGCCATGTATGGTATCTCCACCTCTTCCATTGTTTGCACTCAACACAGGAACAGTTGTTGCATAAAAAGTTAATAATGATGCACATCTACAAAGATTAAGTAATAAGGCCATGGAAATTCACATCAACTCACATCCACACTTATAAATTCAGACACACAGACACTTTTTAACTGCTAGTATTTTTTTTTAAGGCTTCACTTAGAAATGCTGTGCTACAGTGTGTTTCCTTTTGAGTAGTTTGATCAGCAAACTTTCAATTCTAGAATTTCTATACAAACAATTAATTAAGAGTAATTGTATTAGCGCCTATCTTGAGAGCCAAACAGAGAGGATGCTCTGTGACATTTGAACGTTTACGTCCAGTAAGACATTTACATTTCAATATAGCAGAAGTTACCTTTAGCATGAAATGAGATGATTTCCTTACAATAACAAAAATGTCAGTCAAGCAAATGTTTTTAATCTTATAGGTTTAAAGTATTCACAGTAGCTACTGCAAATTGTTCTTAATATGAAGATATTAGCCCATTAGTACAATGAAAATGCAGGTAAAAAATCATCAATGTCTCTCTACAAAGCAACACAGTGCTTTGTGAATATGTAATCTTATTTTAAATTTCATTCTTGTTCTTCGGTCTTTCAAATGATTATAGTTTTCCTGGAGTGAAAATAACTTAAACTTACTAGACTTTTTAATATCTTTACAGCCAAACTGCTACAATTCTCACTTTGCTAATCTGTAATTCTCACAGAAGAACTGGCAGCGTTACCCGGCCTTTAGCAAGGACCCTGAAGTGAAATCACTTAAAACTTCCTCTATTTTAATTTCAAATGATATATTCTGTATATAAACCACACTTACATGCTCTATCAAATATATCGACATGTACCTGTGATGTTAACATTTCTTCCTAATACCATCAGGCTGGGGACATTCATGTATCGCAGAAGCTTAAATTTCAACAGCTAGTTACCCTGCTTACTTCTCTGAAGGCCCAAGCCTTATAGGCTATTTGTCTAAGATGCAACAGCTGAGTAGGGGCAGATTTTGAGCTTGAACCTGCATCCAATTTCCTTAATAGTTTTTTTAACCCTCATTGTTCACTGGAATCACCTGGGAGGCTTTGAAAACACTACCAACATCTCAGCCCTACCCTACATTCTTAGTTGATGTGGGGTGGGGACAACCTTGGGTATGTTTTCATGTCTTCCCGGTATTATAACATGGCCTATATTTATAACCACTGGACCACTGCTCTTTGAATCACAATTTTATATTTCGAAAGATTAGAATTAGATTTTCAGTTGTATCATCATCCTTTCACAGTCTCTGTTTCCCCTCTGAAGGCATTTGAAAAATGTATTTGAATATTCAGAGAATGAAGCTGAAATTTGATAAGTAGAAACTCCATTTGATAAGAACCCAACTGTGCAAGACCCTTAAGGAACTTACAGCTTCTGCACTACAGTTTCAATAGACATAAACTAATTGTAAGAAAATATTAACATTTATTTTAAGAAATAAAGGGAGACAAAACATCTTAATAGAGGATGAACAAATACTTAGTAAAACTCAGTATCTATTTACTCCTAGAAATCTAAGGATGTAATACAATAAAAAGAACCTAAGTATAATAAAATTAAACATCTCTTCCAAACTAAGAGTGAATTCACAAAACATATAGAAACCAACACCTCTCATGTATACTAGCCATAGTAACAAGATACCACTTTTAATCCTAAAAAAAATTATACCTCCCCCATTGTCGCCATCACATTTTCAATATTTATTTAAAATATCCTGTGTCAATGAGCATTTTAGGAAACCAGGCACTCTCATACTCTGTTGACAATAATGTAAGTTAATATTATACAATCTTTGCTTCTTAGAGGCAAATTGTCAATATGTTTTACAGCCTTAAATTGTCCATTTCTTCTGACCCAACAATCCTACTTTTAGAATTTTCTTTAAGAAGGTATAAGAATGATACATGAAGATTTACATGAAAAGATGCTTAGTATAGCATTACTACTAATAGCACAAAATACTGGAATTAACTTAAATGGCACTAATAGGAAAAAAAAATGACAGCCCAGTCATATGATGCAATATTATCATCCAGTAAAAAATCCACTGTGAAGAATATTTAATGATATAGGAAATGGTCACAGTAGAATATTAAATTAAAAAGCTATGAAACAGGACAATATATACTCAATCCTTATTTTGTATATATATACACAAACCTATATATGTATACATATACAAACCTATATATGTATATATATTCAGATATATATACCCACTTATATACATATATGTGAATACATGCCTGTAAAGAAAGATTTGATTTACACATATGTATTTATACATATACAGACATCAAAATACAGATATGAAGGAAAACTACCAAAATATTATCAGTTGTTATTATCAGTTTGGGGTAGGGAAATTATAAGTACTGTACTTCTTATTTCAGTTTTTATAACTTTTTGAATTAAAAAATTTTTACCCAACATGAATTTATTTTAGAGTCAGGGAAAAAAACAAGTTGTACTTTCCAGAAAGCCCAAATTTTGTTTCAGGATTAGTGTCAGTTTACTCGAATTTACTAAACGTTTAGAGTGCCATTTATATTACTACCTGGGAAGAAAGGCACAAAGACACAGGAGAAGGATACCAAACCAAGGGCTCCCACAGTGAATTAAACTGATTCTTAAGAGATCTTAGAGGAAATGGAGACTAAAAGAGCACTGAATGCCTACAACGAACTAAGCCTAGACTAGGTCTTTTTCGTCTACCACCTAATTTACTCCTCTCTGCAACCCAATGAGGAGCATATTATTGTCTCCAATTTCCATTTTACAGATAAAAACACTGAAGGTCCAAGTGGTTAACCAGTTTACAGTTAGTGATCCAAGCACGTGGCTACAAACTCCGTGCACTTTCCCATTACCTCCCTGTCCTCCGCACAGAAGTGAACACTCTGTGATGCCCAGCTGCAACCAATAATTTGGAAATTCTTGTATCTCAGGGGCCAAATTGAAATTCTGATCAAAACATAAATTAATCCAAACTGAGGCTATTTCTTTTTGCAATGGCATCTGGGAGCCAGTAAGAGTGAAAAGGAACAGCTGCGAGCAGCCATCGGCTCCCCGAAGTGTTGCTTCAGAAGTGTCACTTAGGCAGCAACTACATGCAGAGGAATGTTGGGCATCACCCCTCTGGGCTCGCTGGGGTGAAATTTTAAATGAGTGCGAATCATTCCCCCACAAATAGTTTGATCTGTATCTGATACTTAAAATATCTAATACATGAAATGTTATAACTTTTAAAATATTTTGCTATTTCTACAATAACTGAAACAAGAGATCAGGAAAAACTGGTGTTTCGACACCATCTTGGTTCCAGCTTTTAACCAAAAGCCAAATTGAAGCAAAGAAAATTTCTAGTGCCTAGAATTTAACATCAGCTGGCAGGAAAGACCCTATTAATTAGACTGTCAATTTGCAACTCACAATGTATTTTATGTTTCTTAACATTCCTAATATAAGCCTGACGACTTGATGAAAACTATTTCTCTCTAAAAATGACTGTGCATACTTAGGACAATCCAAATATTGGATTATTACACTCAAAAATTAAATTCAAACTAGAAGCAATGCAGAATGAAGCAAGTTGAGAGCCCATATTGTATTTTCAAGCATAATTTTGATTATACTTCGTGTATCATTCCACTTAAGATAGTCCAATACATAATGCTGGATTGTCTAATAGTGATTCTACTAAATTACGTGAAGTCAAAACTACTGAATAAAAGGAATAGTGTTTTATTCATGCCACTAACATCCTAACTCCCAATAACAACAACAGGAAACTTAAAATTCTCTTGTAAGCATTCAAAATACTGCATTTTTCTAAAAACCAATATTTTATCATTTCCGACCCTCTCCCTCAATAGTGCTATAAGACAGGGAAGTCTTCAGTAGCTCAGGCTCAATTTCCAGAAAAGTAAAGAAAGATTCCCTCGATCCTGTTACAGGGTCAGAAATTTCCAGCATAAACATCATTTCTAAAGCATCCTTTTAATGGATAAGTATTTTAATTTCCTGAAGGTGCTAACATTGTGGAATTAATTGATCCCTTTTCGTAATTTCTCACCTAATGCTGTGATGATCCCTAAGGAAATAAGGCATAGTGTGAATACGATTTGATAGGAAAAGCTTATAGTGATACCACAGTGAAACCTTGGACAGGCAGAATGAAGAAGCTGCAGTTTTTAAATTGCTGAGTAAATGACTGTAAACACACTTCCCTCAGTTGATGTTATAGCTTAGGACCAAACTATAGAAGCTTCACTTAAATATTTTTTCTCTTATCTTTCGATATTGGTAATTAATTTATTATAAGTTGCATTTAGCATCAATTTCCTATACTCATGTTTTTTCTTGTAATGTTTTACATGTCCTTTTCTTTAGCTGCTTTGGGATCCAGTAATGTCAATTGACTCAAGGATATTGGAACACTTGGACAATACTAACTATACTGACTCAAAATAGTCTTGGAATGACTCTGATGGGAGACTTCAGACTCTCTTTGTATAAATTAGAACAGTTAAGGATATGGTTTTCCTAGCGCTAAAAAAGCAGGCATCATTGTGCCATTTTTCCTACTTTCACATATCACCAACATTTTTCAAAATTTTAATTGTAAGTCTGCACATGTTCACAATGATCAAAAGTAAAATGTGTCTCTAATACAAACCTCAAATGGAAGTCTATAATCTTTGAGATATAGAAAGTGAATCATGCTACTTTATTCATTTCTAGCTTTCTTTATGCTATCATCATAAATACTTACAAGACAGCTGGTAGAAACTGACTCCAAATGAGAAATTTATACTTTACATTTTAGTAAAACGTTATTTTAAAACTTGGTCCCACATTCTTGAACACCTAGGCATGTCTCTTGTTTGAATTTTCATTGGAACTCCCTTTTGAAGCAATACTAACTTTGCACTATGAAATATTTTAATGAATTCAACTTCTAAACAATTTCTAAATGCAGCATCTAACCAGGCTCTGTAGCTTGCACTTATAATAAAATGAATAGTTTAGTTTTTATTTAGCCACCATTTTCTCTTTTCATTTTAAAACATTGGAAATAGTTGAATGTTTTCTTGTTTTATCCTGGTTATATTTTTGAATTCTCTAAAGTTTCAGCTTATTATATGCATAATCAAGCCTAACATCATATACTAGCCCCTGGAGGCTCTCATTCTCCAAGTATATTTTCAACATAATTTTTGCATGAAAAAATAGATTGAGAGAAACCTCTTATGGAAAATATTAATACACCATACATTGTTACCCTTGTTTGTATCTGTTTGGAACAGCATTTCCATAGTTTATTGCCATACTCACGAATATTCAACCATTATCACTTATGCTGAAAATAACTATAATTAAGCATTTGGGGTTAATAAAAAAGTGAAAAATAATCCTAATGATGTGTTCTTGAGATTATGGGGGAAGAGGAAATGTTCCAAGGTAAATAAGGAATTGAAACCAAAGATATACATGATGAATTAGTTTCATTTATTTAGGCATGCCCTACCTTGGTTTAAAAAATATTTATGGCAGCTTAAAATAATATATGGCAGGTCTGGATTTACTGTGTTAATCCATTATGAGTGCAGGAAAGGAAAATTAGGGTTAGGAAGAAGTAAAGGGACAAGATTTCGACTTAATTCCAAAAACTTCAAAAAATATATATCAAGCATCTCTATAAAAGGCACTGCACTACTACCGTCTTCAGGGTTTTACAAAAAAAAATTATAAGCCACCATTTCTACTCATAATTTGTCTAAAGTACAAACATGTATGTTAAAAAGTAATTGTGTGTCAGTCCTGCACTTGGAAGACCAAGACAAATCAGACATGTCTCAGTTTTGCAGTGTAGAAAAGGGAGATGGATGAGCAATTTCATTGTAATAGTTCTGACATATTCTATTTGTTGGGATAAAATGATGTATAAACCACAATAATGCAAGATTTCATAAGAGAAGTGCATTGAAAATAATTGAGTAATGATGAGAAATACCCAAATAACAAGAGGTAATATAGTAAACAATCAATAAGTGTCAGCCATGTGGAAATATACTAAGCTTTATATGTGTTATTCTACCTCTTAGAACAATCCTACCACCACTTACAGGTGAAGACTGAGGCACAGAAAATTTAGGTAGCTTCCCAAAGGACACTATTAGGAAAGGAAGTTAGTAATTCTGTCTCTAGAGACTGGGCATTTAACCATACTGTCTCTCAAAATGCAAGCAGATTTATGGGAAAGAGAGCCCACGAGTGGAAGAGGTTGTGGGTAATGACTCAAGGGAGTTGGCATATTTTGTTTATTTAACAAATATTATTGAGTGTCAGTTGGGTGTCAGAAGACACTATGCTAGACACTAGGAATATACTGATCAATAAATAACAGAAGTATATTAGATAAGCCAAACTGATGAGTAGGTAGTATTTCAATAAGAAGAGATGAAGCGGGATAGGGATTAGGAAGAAAAGAGCGTTTCCCCCATGAAAGTCACTATATTAATAAATATGTCAAAACAAGAGCAAATGATTGCTTCCGCATTTAACTGCAGAAAATATATAAATTTACATTCTATTTGAAGGGGAAGAAGAGAGGAGGCAGAAACCTTTGGACATTGGGTAGCAGCCTCTAAAATGACTCTATCTAATCCCCACCTCCTGATATTCATGCCCTCGTGCAACCCTCTCCTTGAATGTGGTCAAACTGATCGAGTCACTTTTAATGAACAGAATATGGCAAATGTGAAAAAGAGTCATTTCTGAGATATGTGGCTTCCATTTTGGGTTCTCTCTCATACTGTTTCTTGGAACACTCACCCCAGCGGACATCAGCTGCCACATCATGAGATAGGCCTGTGGAGAGTCCCACCTGGTGAAAAACCAAAACCTGCCAACAACCAGGTGAGGACATGTGAAAGTAGATTGTGCTCCCTGCCCTAGCGAGCCTCAGGTGAGGCCCCAGCCGACAAGATGACTATAATCTCATGAGAAAACTGAGTCAGGAGCTCCCAGCTAAGCTGGGCCCAGATTCCTGACCCCTAGAGACTGTGAGGTCATAAATATTTGCTGTTTGAAACTGCGGTTTGGGAGTAATGCGCTCCTTAGCCATGGATAACAAATAAGGCATTCTACAGCACTTCAGTCTGTCTCATTATTATTCCATTTTGAACCACCCATATACAGATTTTCATCATAGAATCCCATTTTATAAGCAACCCTTTTTAAGAAGAAAGAAGGCAGAAAAGAAGAGAGAAAGGGGTTGGAAGGGAGGAAGGAACAAAAAGATATGGCAAAGGTATCTCTGCACATAATCCTCTGCCCCAGAGAGAAACTAACAAATGTGTGAGACTGTGTGTACGCAGAGTCCACCTGGACATGAGTTTTATTTGCATTTTGTGGATATGTATTGTGATCCTGACGTTTAAGTAGCTTCTACTTATTATTTTTTATTTTCTCCTGCTTGCACTTTGAACGGGGTGACAGTGTTGGCTGAAGCAATTTGAAAGTGTGGCCGTTTCCTAGATGACATTTATACCTTCAAGATTGCTGCTTCTTAATTAATCATTTGATTAATATTATCTGTGGCCCAGAAGTTCAATTAGAGATACACCTTTTTATAGACAATAAGCAAGCATGTAACAACTGATATAACCCAACATGTATGGGTAGTTAAAGTGGGCATTATTTTTTTATTTGCTTTCAAACTGCAGAGCAGGCTGAACAATAGACAATAAACAAGTTGTTTTGTATGGCTTTTGTGGGACTTGAAAAGAATTTTGACTTAATGGAAACTGATGCTTTGTTGAAAGAACAAAAGAAGCAATAGAAGATCCACATGGTAAGTGCCCCAAACATATCTTCACAAATGATACACTTACATTTAACTCGAAAATTGGGTGGTAAAGGTTAGTTTGTAGTGTAGAATTAATAGATGGTATCTCACTAAGACTCTTCACCTCCTGCCTTGAGAAAACTTTCAAGGTTTCTACAGATAAAAAGAAGGACTCAAGGACTGGAGACCCCTCAAATATGTAGATGACACTGTCATCTTTTGCTTAAGCTAAAGACCTTGAAGCAATGGCGAAATAATATAACAGAAGAGCAAAGAATCTGGATCATTATATAAAAGAAGCATATGCAAAATCACATCGAGTACATACATTCAAGAGGGAAAGCTGGCTGCAAAAAAAATTAGGCATTGCAAAGGAGTGTTTGTTGAGGCCATATGGCACACATTGTTACAACCCAGAAAGGTTCAGAAAGCAGAATAGACCCTTGTTAGAGTCTCCGTGAAGCTGAACATGAATAGTTTTCTACATTTAAAGAACTATCTACTAGAAAGAGAGATATGATACTAGCACATGCCTGGTTTTGGCAACTATAGCAAAAGCACACATATTTAACACTGAGAAAGAATAAAATTTGTGTAATAAAACAGGAAACACTTTGAGTATAGTATGATGTGAACAGACAAAAGAAAAACTGGTCAATAGCAGAACAAGGTTGACAATTACTAGGCAGAAAAATATCTGGCTTTCTTTAAAGATGTAATACATTACAGTCATAGGATGAGCCTGGTACAAACCTGGAGTGACCCCTCCCAGTGGGTCAAAGAAGCCAGTTAGGTACCTTCATGAACTCAAATTTGTCTTTACGTTTATGTGGATGAAAATCATCAAAGCACACAGAACAAATTTGCAAACTTTATGATTATCTTCTGTTCTGGAATAAGCCTGGACCATGGTTCGATTTCTTAAAAATTACTCCTACCCTAGGCTTATACCATTACTGCTTTCCTCTTGGATTCAGAGGTGGGACAACAGGAATACTCTGAGATGAGGCAGGTTTCTTGTTAATATATACAGCAACAGTTTTTCAGTATCTTAAAACTTACAAAATTTGTCTAGGCTCTTTTTTTTTTTCTTTTTTTGAGACAGATTCTCACCCTGTCGCCCAGGCTGGAGTGCAGTGGCGCAATCTCAGCTCACTATAAGCTCCACCTTCCGGGTTCACACCATTCTCCTGCCTCAGTCTCCCAGGTAACTGGGACTACAGGCACCCGCCACCACGCCCAGCTAATTTTTTGTATTTTTAGTAGAGATGGGGTTTCACCATGTTAGCCAGGACCTCGTGATCCGCCTGCCTCCGCCTCCCAAAGTGCTGGGATTACAGGCGTGAGCCACCGCACCCGGCTGGCTCTTTTAATAAAAAAAGAAGAAATATAATTTCTCTTGCAGTCAACTGAATAAGCAGATATTGAGATAATTATCCACAAAGTGAGAGTCTTTGTGGCAGTACATTAATCAGGAAATATTTACTGAATATTTTCTTCCATATGTCAAGTATTGTGCTAGAGGTCAAGGTGAACAACACAGAGAGGTTCCCTAGACAGGTTTTCAGTTTGGTAGGGAAATGAAGGAGTAAGGACACAAAAATGATGACAAATTAATTACCATTGTACAAAGAGATGTTAAGGGAGGTGTACAGATTGCAAAAGCAGTGTGTAAGAAGTGTACTCAAAATAACTGAAGGATCAGGAAAGGTTTGTGTACGTGAGTGCTAGAAACCTCAAGGTTGAAGAAGAAATGTTCAGGTTGTGTGTGTGGTGTGTGTGTGTGTTTTCACAGATACACCGATACACAAACACCTACAGTGGAACAGAGGGCAGAAGGACAGATAAGAGAAAGAAAAAGATCTTGAAACCATTTGAGGAGATAAAACAAGTCCATTATTCCTTAAATGTAAGAGTGAGGGAGTGGTGCAGGGCGAGACCAGAGACCTTGTAGGTCAATATAAAGACTTTGGACTTTATAATGAGAGCAAGGGAAAGTCATAAAACATGACCAGCTAAAAAGTGAGTTTCTCTTTACCTGAGAAACATTAAGGGAAATGAATATTCCGTAAACCTCTAGCAATTCTCCACCTCAGTTATATGTCTCTGGAGGATGGGGTCCACATTAAATGTATCCCTGTGTTTTACACTGTGCTTTTTAGGGGGGAAAAAGCAGATTCATAACTAACTCCAGTGCAGCACAAGAACTCACAAGTGTCCTAAAAAGAGAACAAGTGGATGCTACTAGAAATCAGCACTGGGAAAGGTCACTTGGAGAGGGGAATAGGTCATAGCTTTGTGTAAAATGTTACCTAGAATAATACATGTGACAGGCTAAATAACAGCTCCTAAATCCCCAGAACCTGGAGATGTTACTTTATATGGCAAAAGGGACTTTGTAGGTGTGATTAAATTAAGGACCCTGAGACAGAGAGGTTATCCTAGATTCTCCTGAATTATCTGGGCAGGCTCTAAAGGTAATCACAAGGGTCATTAAAAGAGAGAGGTAGGGAGATCAAAGGAGGAAGAAGCAATGTGACCACAGAAGCAGGAGAAGGAACAGTGATATGACGGGGTCCTGTGAACCAGGGAGTGCAGGTGGCTTCTAGAAACTGAAAATAGCAAGGAACTCGATTCTCCTCTGGAGCCTCCAGAAGGAACCAGTCCTGCCATATCTTGATTGAGCCCACTAAGGCTTATTTCAGATTTCTGATCTCCATAACTGTAAGGGAATAACTTGAGGTTTTCAGTCACTAAGTTAGTGGCAATTTGTTAGAGCAGCAATAAGAAATTAACAAAATAGATATGATTCCCATAGAGTATATGGAAAAAGTATAATACTAGAAGGAAATTATTTGCTTCATGTTGCCCGTTGCAGTCTTGGTTTATGACTATTACCGCAGCTTTTCTTTTATCAGCAGTGTCCTCTTTTTCTCCACAGATACCCTTATTTGGATTATAAGTCTCTGTAAACAGAGCTATTGAGGTAGGTGTTTGGAATAGCAAGCAGAAAACTGAGGGTCAAAGGGACATGGAGGCAGCCTCTACTTTCCATTCTAGTTTGCATAAAACACATCTAATGAGTAACCACAGCAATGCTTATAAAACCAAAAATTACATATTGATATATTGCTTGAAAATGTGTTCTTAAAGAAAGAGAAAAGGAAGCCATGGCTCACCTTATTCCTTCTAGTCTCCTAGTTTTGACTTCATGTAATAGGGCAGCCCTGCAGATTACTGGAGTCCATGAGATGATGAGGGAAGGTGTACATAGTCCGAACATTTTAATACCAGTCTCACAGATAACACCATTAGCACAGACAACCTATATGGAGCTTGAAGATCACTTAAAAGCAAAGATGCCATGTTTGGAATTCTAAGAGGTAGATTTGAGGTTTCTGTGGGGAAAGAAAATCTGTCTGGATTAAGTGTATGTTAAAGAGATCCCCAGCATCCTATATGCCCGCTAGTTTCGTTAAGTCCCCTATCAGCCAGGCAAAAGAACAATCTCATCACAAGGAGGTTGTTCGATTTGTCCTCTTGACTAACGCCAGTTTTATCTTATGAGTCGTGCCACATCCATCTCTTAAGAACCAACAAGGGTGTTCAAGTTTGTCACATTTAAGGCCCAAACTCCTTTTGCTGTGGCCCCTCCTAGTCAATCTGTTACAGTCTCATAGTCCAGTCCACCGGGTCTGCTCCTCATCCCTGCACACCACATGTCCATTCTCTCTCATATCACAGCCCATCCCCTCCTCTACACATGGGACACCATCCCTCCTCTCTCTTATCCTTCAAGGGCAAGCTGATGAACCCTTTGATTCTTCCTATAGCTCTGCAGGGCTCTGGCTTGTCTGAGTATCTGTTGCATCTATATCCCACTATTATGTGCCACTTGTTGAGTCACTTCAATGTGTCAAGCATTGTACTAGTCACTGGTATGTAATTGGTAAATTTTCAAAAAGGACATAGTCCCCTGGCTTCAGATAAATAGCCAAAAATCAAGAAGCAAATTAGAAAATAATCACATATCATGATAAACGTTACAAGGGAAATGAACATGAGATGGTGCTAGAGAAAATATTAGGAGCATTTACTTAAACAGGACAGTTACTAAGGAGGCAACACTAAAGCCAACACCTGAAGAAGCCCTCGGCCATGCAAAATCTACCAACTACAGCACTCATAGCTAGTAGAACATCAATGTCAGAGTATACTCCCATAATTGAGTTTAACCATCTAAGGGAAAACAAATGGGAGTTTCAAAACTCTGAACAACTTTCCTAAGACTGTATAGCTTGAGGTGGATCTAGAACTATAAAAACTGGGGTTCCTGACAGTCTGAAATCAGGCTCAGGCATCAGCTCTCCTACTGGTTATTTTGTAATTGTCTCATGTGATTCTTGATGAGCAGATGCTAAGTCTTACACCTTTATTTCCTACAACTCTGCATATATAAAAGCTTCTCAATAAATATTTTACCAATTACGGCTGTTTTTTTACCCCTGTAACAGTAGACATGTCTTGCTTGTATTTTCTGGGCACTTCTGCTGCAGCTCACACAATAACGGGTTGGTGTTTAACAGTGTTGTATAGGAAATGTAGCATCCACGTTTCTGCACAGTGGAGGAATTCCTATTTTTGCTTACATCCAATTTGGAGTCATTCATCCCATCCTTGTGTCAGATCCCGATACCTTTTCTTGGTCCAGCAGAGCCAGAACATAAAGGCAGCTGGCTGGGAAACAGAGGACACAATCACTACACAAGGGTTGCTCTCTGCTGGGCACCTTTTCTACATCTCTCTAGTGAGCTCCTTCTCCCTTTCTCCACCAGGACTATTTGCATTTCTCATCACATTTCCTTCCAGACCCCTTGCTGTTCCTTATTCTTCAAAATTCATGAGAAAATGGAGGTCATCAGCTGGGAACTGCCACATCTTTCCAAACTGCTATATTGTTCTCTCTTCCACCTGCCATCTCCTCCTCCTCTTTCTTTCTCCCCAGTGCTCCCAGCCCCCTTACAATTGAGGAAGTGTCTTTCCTTTTGCCAAACCCAGGCCTTCCACATTGGTTCTGGATCCCATCCTCTCATATCTTCTCACCTTTTCCAGGATTTCCTGTCTTCAGTTATCCTCTGTCACCTGAATCTTCAAATTCTCTCATTCTACAAAATCACTACCCTGAGCATTCAAACTCGTCTGGGTACCATTTCAACCAAACTTCCACTGACAACTACATTCACCTCTGGCTTCCATACCACTTTCATTTCTCTTTATAGCTAAGCATTTCAAAAACAACAAAAAAAAAACAAAAACAGAACTACTTAAGCTGTCTGAACTACCTTTAAAAAAAAAAAGTACAACACTAAAACTATTTGGGACATATAAAATACACACTAATTTTCAAAAAGGCAATAACAACCTAAAACCCACTTCTTTGTGATAACTGCCATTAACATTTTGAAAACTTTTCATGCTTCAGTTCATATGTCTTGAGTCCACGAATATCTATAATTTTCATATTTCATTATTATCACCTTGTTTAAATATAGGGGTTTTTCCCTTCCTCCCCCTCCAAAATGACAATATACCCCACATGTAGCCAATGTTAACCTGGTCTGAATCCTTTTTCCTTTCTTGATGGAGTTTCACTCTTGTTGGACAGGCTGGAGTGCAATGGCACAATCTCGGGTCACTACAACCTCCACCTCCTAGTTCAAGTGATTCTCCTGCTTCAGCGTCCCAAGTACCTAGGATTACAGGCACCCGCCACCACGCCCAGCTAATTTTTTTGTATTTTTAGTAGAGACAGGGTTTCACCATGTTGGCTAGGCTGGTCTCAAACTCCTTACCTCAGATGATCCACCTGCCTCAGCCTCCCAAAATACTGGGATTACAGGCATGAGTCACTGCACCCAGCCTAAATCCTTCTTTTAAGTCTTCTTGTTAATATAATTGCTTTCAAAGATACATATGTACATTATGTGGGTTTTCTGAACCTTTTTTATCCCCCATATAACAGTAGATAGCTGATATTTCTCCAAGTTAACAGAGATACATCAAATTGATTCTTTTTAACAGCTGTATAATATCTCATCTTGAAAATGTAGCACAAATTATTCAACACTTCTCTAGTGACAGGCATTCACTTGATTTCCAGTTTTTGAAGGGCTTATTTTTTTCTTGCTCCCTCAAATACTGATACAAACAAATTATTCTTGTATATCTATTCTTACATATCGAATCCTTTATTTACCCAGGCTGTTTGGTTTCATAGCTGGTATTCTTAATTTTGTGTTATTTTCTTTTAATTTTTTTTCTGATGTGATGGATATAAATTGATATGTTCTCTTCCTTTAATTCCATTTTTTTTCTTCATACTAAAGTGGTGAAACATCTTGTCAAATATTTATTTCTCATTTAGTTATGTCCTTTAATAAATTATTGATTCATGTTTGTGTCAGTTAGGGATTAAACTGAGTCTTTAAAAGAAAGTCCAAATAAGAGTGACGTTCCAAGGGCTTATTTTCTTTCATACATAAACAAGTGCAGAGGTGAGCAGCCCAGTCCTGCTGCAGTGGCTCCGCTAGATTACCAGGGACCTGGGCTGCATTGAGCTTTCCCGCTCGTCCCTCCTTGGGGCATGAACCCCTGTCCACATTCACAGAGTAGCTACAGAGCTCCAATTAATCAGAGAAAAAATAAAGTAAAATGCAAAAGGCAAGAAGCACTTTTTCAGAAGTTCACATAGCAACCAGTGCTCCATGCCTCCTTGGCCAAGACCACATGACAAGGACACTCCAGTTGCAGGGGAAGGTGCAATCTCTTAGCTGGATCCATTCCACCCTAAATGCAATTAGTGTTCTAATAGTAAGAGAAAGAAAAACAGAGAATGGTCGCTAGATAGACAACTTATCATTAGAATAATATTCTTTGCTCATTTTTTTCTATTGTCTTCGTTTCATGAATTTATAAGAACTCTTTCTCTGTGTAGCTATTAATCCTTTACTTGCCATCTGTTTGCATATATTTTTCCCTAGAGCTCTTTTGTCTACTGACACAGACACTAATTCAAGAATTATTTAGCGAGTTCCTTCTATGTGCCAGGCATTGCACTAGGAAACTCGTAAGGAATGAAACCAGCAAAAATCCCTGGGGCTTATATTCTAGTGGAAGAATATACAGGAAAAATAAAATAAAATGCACAGTATGTTAAATGATAATAACTCTGATGAAAACAATAAAGAAAAAAGAAGGACAGGGAACACAGAAATACAATTTTAAGTAATGTGGTCAAAGTCCACTACTGAGAGGATGGCATTTCTAAAAGAACTTGAAGAGATGTGGGAATATTTGAGCCATCAAACTATCTATAGGAAGAGAGCGTTAGAGAGCAAAGGACAGGGTAATAGAAGATTAATTCTAGTGTGTTAAAAAGAGCATAGCATGTAGGGTAGTAGAGTCACAGTGAGGAGTTTGAGTTTCACTTCTGTTGATGTGGACAACCACTGGAGGGTTTTTTGTGGAAATATATGACCTAATTGTTTAAAGGATTGCTCTGACTGTTCTGTGGAGGATAGATTGTTGAAAGGATAAAGACATGAAATGGGTCGGATGTAGTGACTCACTCCTGTAATCCCAGTACTTTGGGAGGCTGAGGCAGATGCATCACGAGGTCCAGTGATCGAGACCATCCTGGCCAATATGATGAAACCTCGTCTCTACTAAAAATACAAAAATTAGCCGGGTGTGATGGCAGGCACCTGTAATCCCAGTTACTTGGGAGCCTGAGACAGGAGAATCGCTTGAACCCAGGAGGCAGAAGTTGCAGTGAACCGAGATAGCACCATTGCCCTCCAGCCTAAGTGACAGAGTGAGACTCCATCTCAAAAAAAAAAAAAAAAAAAAAAAGACACAAAATGGGAGACCACTTAGGAGGCGATGGTAACCCAGATAAGAGTATATAAATGTGTGATAAGTGGTTGGATTTTGTACATATTTTGAAGATAGATCAACAAAGTTTACTATTAGATCAGAGGTGGGCTGGAATTGAAGAAAGTCCAAAAAGACTCTAAGATGTTTGACCTAAGCAAGCAGAATAATGGATTTACCAATAATCGTATTACAGAAGGCTTTGGGTGCAACAGATGTGGGAGGTGCTGAGAATCTGGAATTGAGGGGTGTGGTCAGAGCTGAATACTTATAAATTTGGGAAGTTTTCAATGTAAAATGTCTTTCAATGTGATGAGATTAGGTAAAATTGAGAAGAGAGTGAATTTAGTTAAAAAACAGAAAATATCCAAAGAACTATTTGTATGACAGAAGAAAAAACAGAAAAGTAGGTGTGTTCTATCTGGGAAAGTGCAGCCACTCCTCTTGGCGCAATTGTCATTCACATGCTAATGACATCTGACTGTATATCTCCAGCAAAGGGGTTTTTCTTCCCACAATCAAGATGCTTTCTCACAACTCCAACGCAATCTAATGAGACTTCTACAAGGCTTTTTCTTATCCCACACTCCAATCTCCATCATTCCTAAGTTTTGCTCAAGTTGTTTATTGCCAATGATTACAAACTATCATTAAACTTCTTCTTGAAGTATTATTACTTTTATTTTAAGAAATTTAGTTATCCTTTATAGTATACATTCTCAGGCACTCTTTAAATTAAGGTATATGTTCTGTACAAATTACACATTTCTGCCAGGCATAGTAGCTCACTCCTGTAATCCCAGCACTTTGGGAGGCCGAGGCTGGTGGATTGCCTGAGCTCAGGAGTTTGAGACCAGCTTGATCAACATGGCAAAACCCTATCTCTATCCCAAAAATACAAAAATTAGCCAGGCGCAGTGACATGTACCTCTGGTCCCAGTCATTCAGGAGTGTGAGGTGGGAGGATCGCTTGAGCCTGGGAAGCAGAAGTTGCAGTGAGCCAAGATTGCACCACTGCGCTCCAACCTGGATGACAGAGTGAGACCTAGTCTCAAAAAGAAAAAAATTTACACATTTCCTCTTATCTTCACCTTACCTTACCTCAGGGTCTCTGTTTTTATCAACACATATGTTGTTTGACTACAGGTACTTGGTTAATCTTTTATCTAAATTACTTATATCTGCACCTGTCTATATTTTGCTCTGATAAAACAATGATGTTGTGCTTGGTTTGGGATTTTAGGGTTTCACTGTTGATGTCCATCGTATTGTTGTATGCACATTTTATAAAAGGAACAGAAATAGACACTCTTCAATATATCTACCTTTATTTCTTTATCGAAAAGATATCATAGAGAGTTGGCACAGGAGGAATCCCAACAGAAATATCAAAATTCTTCAAGTAGAAGAAAGTGCAATCATTAGGATCCCAGAAACCTTACAGCAAGAGGCGCAGAGTTATAGATAACTGCATTCACATACACACATGTAAACATGAAAGTCTGGAGCAACCCTGCACATGGCCTAGGTCTCACTAATGGATAGATTAATGTCCCCCTCTCAAAGCAAGAATTGGAAAACCAACTAATTGTATATATCATGATCCAATCTATTATCCATCTGGCATTCATATAATACAGTGGTCTCCAAATTATTATATGCTTTGTTATATATAAACACATGGACACGTGCCCCTGAAAAAAAGTTTTTGCAAAACATTCCTTTACTATAGAAAGTGTTTCTTACATACTCTATTCTATACCTTTTCTTAGATTGTTGGTTATTCTCCCTAAATTTATAATGTTACATACTCATGATTACATCCCGCAATTTGAAAGAAACAGCAATTTACTGTGCCTTTTAGTACACTAAAGCAAAACAAAACAATGATAGCTAACATTTTTCAGAATGTATGCACAAGGAACTATGCTAAGCACTTTATATAAATTATCTCATCTAATCCTTAAAATAACCCTAAATATTAAGTACAATGATTATTTCCTATAGAATGTAGAGGAGAGAACTTGAGAGTTAGAATAGTCAGTTAGTTTGCCAAAGGTGACACAACATAGCCATATCATTCTAGACACAAAAATTGATGATAATTGCTACATCCTATTACCTCCTATCTCATCCTCTCATCCAATCATAGCTCACAGTAGCCTCAAACTACTAGGCTCAAGCAATCCTCCCACCTCAGTCTCTCTAGTAGCTTGGATTACAGGTGCATACCATTATATCCAGCTGATTTTTCATTGGACAAACATATCTTGAAAAATATAAAAGTCTCCAAGATGCATGAATTAGAAATCCTTAGTGAGACTCTTCCTTCCCCATGTGCCCTCCATCCCAACAGCCCTTCCAGTCCTTCTTTTAGGAGGAGCTGCAGTGGTCACTCGTGGTGATTCTGATTTTCCTCATTCTAGATGTCTCCCTACATTGACTGGTATCCTTTGTTTTCATATATTATCTGTTGTCATAATGATCCTAAATGCTTATCTTTTCTCATGACCTTTTTGATTAAATGCCTGCTGCTGATTGGCTAATTCAGTATTTCTGGTTAAATTCCTGGAGGGAAAAAATCTGTTTGGCTCAGTTCATCTTATCATGGCTAGTAAAGGCATCAGTTTGTGCTTATTCTTGCACCCTTGCATATGTGTTCCAACCTTGTGTTTACAACAGTCGTGGCACCTCATCACATATATAACACTCTACGTACCTTTCGTTCTCCCTTATTAGACTGTAAATTCCTTGAGAGCAACAGGTATGTCTTGTTTACCATTGTACCAAGTAATCTTAACTAATAGGGTAGACTTGTGTAACAGAGACATGAAATTAAAGGAGTGAACTTGCTGATAGAGCAGCAACCACAAACGAGAAAGAGAGATAATGAAGTCATAGAACAATAAATTAGAAATAGGGAAGAAGTAATAGAAAGGCTATGTAGATAACATTCTGACATTAACAACAAGATAGTATCCAGGGGGAGAGTATAAACATTAGGGCTGGCCAGGCACAGTGGCTCATGCCTGTAATCCCAACACTTTGGGAGACCGAGGCAGGAGGATTGATTGAGGCCAGGAGTTTGAGAATAGCCTGGGAAATATAGTGAGACACCCATCTCCACAAAACTAAGAAAAAATATCTGGGTGTGATGCTGTGCACCTGTAATCTCAGCTACTAATGAGACTGAGGCAGAAGGACTGCTTGAGCCTAGTAGTTTGAGGCTACAGTGAGCTATGATTGAGCCACTGCACTGCTGCCTGGGCAACAAAGACCTTGTCTCTCAAAAAAAAAAAAAAGTTAAGGTAATATAAGTAGCTCTAACCAGAGACCACACATGACCTTAACCTTCCTTCAGAAAAAGAAATGAAAGATGACGCCAAAGGGTTTTTTACCTAAGCAAGAATATGGAAGTGAATAATAGAGAACTGTGTTTGCCGCAAGCTCATACTGCAACAAACACACATAAGATGAATTCAATATGTTGAAAACACTCAGAAAAGCAGCATTGGTCAATTTGACTAGTATTTCTGTGTTAATTAAGCAATTTTCTGAGTCAAATGTTGTCTGGTTTGAATCACAAAAAGTCTAGGAAACAAAGACATGTTGGGCTCTAGGGAAGACAAAGGGTCAGAAGGTAAATCATGTCCCAGCTATTAACATGCCAGAATTGGCTCTCATGGACCAACTTCAGGTCTTAAATCAACCAACAACTTCCAAGGCATAAGGAAACGTAAGAGAATAAATGAGGCCCTGGCTGCTATGTATCTCTCTTATACACACTTTCAAAGCCAAGCAAATGTGAGTCCCGCTATATTAAAAATCAATCCAGGCCGGGTGTGGTGGCTCACCCCTGTAATCCCAGCACTTTGAGAGGCCAAGGCAGGTGGATCCCTTGAGCCCAGGAGTTCAAGACCAGCCTGGCCAACACGGCAAAACCCCATCCCTGAAAAAAAAAAAAAAAAAGTAAAATAAAAATATTAGTTGGGTGTGGTGGTGCATGCCTGTAATCCCAGCTATTTGGGAAGCTAAGACAGGAAAATCACTTGAACCCAGGAATCAGAGTTTGCAGTAAGCTGAGATTGTACCACTGTACTCCACCCTGGGCAATAGAGCAAGATGCCATCAAAAAAAAAAAAAAAATTCCATCTAAGAATGATAATCCTACCTCAGCCTTCCAAAACACATTACTGTTGCTACATATTCTCACCAGTATGAGAAAATCAAATTGATTTTATAGAACTAAGCTGCATATAATACTGCATGTAATCTAATGTTATTCACTATATATGCTTTTAAAATGATGCTACCAGATAATATAATGTTCAATGGGTATAATATTAGATTAAACCTGCTTCTCATTAGTCACCTAGAAATAAGTGTAATGTAAATATAAATAGCAGAAACTTAGAAAACATTTTAACTACTCCTTTATTGCTAAAAATATGTTGACTTTCCTTTTCCTTCACTCCTATCTCCTAATTTTTTGTCTCTAAATCTCTCATAGGTTTGCTTAGAGAATAATTCAGTTATCTGAATATTTCAAAAAGCATTATCCAATAGGTTCCTTAATCAGCTGTCAGTTTCTTGGTTGTTTTGCCTGTTGTCACATTTGCTTATTAGGCAAATTCTGCCCTTTGATGGCTATGCATGTGTTTCCAAGGACAGAACTGGCCTTGTGTTTGTATGTTTCATCACTGTTTTCATTGCTACTCAGACTGTGCTTCTATTGACCAACTCCATGGATTTACATAAGCTCCTCTTATTTTCCTACCTCATCTCATTTTTATGACTTTTTAAGTGTTAGAAAACCCACACTTCTTCTGTTGAAGCCCATCAAATTTTCAGTAGTTTCCATCAGATCACCACGTTTGAAACAGAGCAAACCTTAAGTATTCATGGTTTACTGTTAAATCCTTCTTGAATTCCTTTGGAGATCATATAGGAAGTGATCACTTATAAGTAGGTTCTCTAGAAGGTTAATGAACAATAGTGTGGGCCATTGCTCCTGACGAAATAAACTATCTTGACCGTGTACTTTAACATGGATAATGGAAAGACATGTTTGCTATTTTTAAGTAATAAATCCTAAAATGTAACAATGCAGAGTTTGTATTTACTTAAATTATGACTTTCATTCCAAATGCTTTGATTAGCAACCACAAGGTATATCCCATGATATATATATCTGGCATGTGATGCCATTTTCTTTATAAATAAATCATTCTCTGCCATCATTTCTAATTAAAATTTATGACTAAATATTTCAGATGGAAAAAAAATAACCACTGATATCAGGCCATTTATTGTATAACAACCGTCAACCTGACTCAGGGCTGCTGAGGACTCTGCTGAAAGCTAATTTCAAGCCAGCTAAAGACTGTGGATAGCATTGAGGCAAAGTGTGTTGATAAACAAAGGAGGAGGCTCCGTAATAAGGTGAAAGCACAGAAACTACTCCAACTTTAAGAGTAGTAAGAACATCCCATTCTTATTATGATGACGATAAAGATCAGGAGTAGAGGAAAATCAATTGGATGACCAGTCATCATTTGCAAAAACCCATTGCTTTAAGATAAGCTATCCTGGTTTGGGAGTACAGAGGAAATATATTCTACATCACTGCATGCAATGTAAAATGGAAAGTATTTCAAATGGCCAAAAACATATCGAATATGTATTGCTAATTAAAGTTGTACACAAGCAGGCGCAACATTCTAGGGAGTTGCCAAAATGACAGTACTCACTGATTTAAGTGAAATTCGTCTAAAAAGACCAATAGAAGATGTGAGCTTAGGAAAGAGTTCTCAATAAAAAGTTAGGAGAAGTCAAAGGGAAGAGTTAGGAGGACCATGAAAATGAAGCAGTTGCCATATGCAAAGCCCAGGTTGTAAGAGTTTATGCTCCTGTTTGGAATGCTACACACATTTATTTGGCTGAAAAATATAAAGTGTCTCTTAGAAGCTTGGTATTTACAATAATAAGAACTAGAAGATCTGGTTGGAGACTATAGTCCCATAGCTTCCAAGGGCCAAGTTATCACTCAGTAAAAATGCATTGAATGGAAACATGCATGCGTGAACGGGGAAAGACAAGAAAACTAACACTGGTAGATTACCTACTACATAGGTGAAAGTGCTAGGTACTTTCACCTATGTTACTTGATTTTATCCTTCAACTCCAAAATTTAGGTATCATCTCATTTTTGCAGATAAGCAAATTGAGGCATAAAGAGAACTGACCCAAGGTCAAAGAGCTAGAAACTGGGAAAACAAGGATTTGAGTGGAGAGCTAGATAACTTCTTGTTCTTTTTTACCTTATGACTTTAATTCTATCTTTAAATCTTTTTTTTTCTTTTTTTTTTTCTTTTTTTTTTTTTGAGATAGGGGCTCTCTCTGTCACCTATGCTGGAATGCAGTGGCATGATCATAGCTCACTGCAGCCTTACTCCTGAGCTCAATTCATCTTTCTGCCTCAGCCTCCCAAGTAGTAGCTGGAACTACAGGTTTTTACCACCATGCCTGGCTTTTTTTTTTTTTTCTTTCATAGAGATGGGGGTCTTGCTATGTTGCCCTGGCTGCTCTTAAACTCCTAGCCTCAAGAGATCCACCTGCTTTAACCTTTCATTTAAATCTTAAATGAAAGAAAGGTTTCTCTTAGGAAAGAAGGCAGGCACAGTAGATGGAGCACTCCTCCCTTCTGAATGGGCCTCCCTACTCATTGTTCTCTACTTTCTATCATCTGTAGATTGACTTGCATATTCTTCACAGACAGTAACCACCACTGGCCTTCTGCTTGTTTATTTGCTTTGAAATAGTCATTGTTTTGTGGTTACTGACCCAACTCCTTTGCAAATATTATAGAGTCTTTTAGATATCTTCTTTGGGGTGGTCAGCCAGTAAGCCCAACTGTATCATGTGTTATTTATCAAAGTAAAATTATATGGCTAGAAAAACACAGCACACAAATTATAGAGAGATACTTACATCTTCAGGCCAATATCCACAGCGCATTGTTTGCCTTCTGAAAAGCAGGTATTTATTTACATCATATTATGCAGTGAAACAAAAAATAATCTGGAATTTGTAAGTTAATTGACTGGAAATAATTCTATCCAATGAATTAATGATGTCTATTTGTTCATGTTTTTCTGCATGTAATCTGACCTATATGTTTTAAAAATATAAACTTATTTCAGCATTTATTTTAAATTATGACATTATTTATGTTCCTGTCAACTGATTTTTGGTGTACTGCACTTTTATTTTTGATAAGATTATTGACAAACCCATTCCTACATGAAGACAAAAGGCACAGAACATATATATATTATATATTATATATATAATACATATATGTGCTCATCTCTGACATTGACATAACTAATCTTTTTTAAAAGTATCATTAGTCTACATTTGCTGCCATAACACATTATTAATCTTTCATGATCAAATGTACACCAAATGTACATTTCTTACCTGAGGAGAGATTAAGTAAATCCAATCATGCCCATTTTGGTAAATCCAGTCATGCCCTTATCATAATATGGCCAAAGCAACAAAGGCAGACAGAAGATTCTTAGGCAAACACCATTTCCAAGAATGCCAATGTTTATTGCCATTGAGTAGGTCCTATATAGAATTGGAACAAATATAATAAACTTTTGTGCACACTCTGACTACTGAGAATGGATCTGTACCACAGAAATTATTTTTTCACTTTGTTCTGCAAAACAAACAAACAAACAAAAAGAACTAGCAAATACCTTGAAGATTCATTCCCAGAGGTACAATACTCTCCCTCTACCTCAAATCCACCCCTGTAATCCACTCTGCTCTGGTCTTTAACATTTTGAGGCAGTTCAGTATTTCTGTCAATGTTCATTACCTCCAAATACAATTATTATCATGCTCCAAAATACAAAAATGAATCTGATGTAATTCTCCTGTCCTCAAAGAGTTTACAGCTTGCTGGGGGAGAAAGAGAGTAGACAAGTGTAAAGCAATGCGTTGTGTGATGTAAGAGAATTATGCAGCAGCATGTGGTGGTAGGTGCACTCCTTTCTCCAAATATCCTGTTTTGTATCCACTGATTCACACGGTAGCTGAGGAGCTTCAAAGTAGGTAAAGCCAACTTGTACTGTCTCTTAATTGGTGTTTAGTTTTATCTGCCTGCCTAGGGGGAAGTCAAAATCCAGAGCCAGGATTATAGTATCCCTGAGAGAATGTATCATATGGACTAGAGTCTGGAAGAGTGCATGTCCACTAGTGAAGGTGCATGTCAGAGGAAAGGAAAGCTTGCAGGTAAGGCATCTTGGTGAGTACTTGAGCCCATCCAGACTCAGCAAATGTGGTGGCGTGTGTGCACAAGGGAAAGGGAGAATTCTGTGATGAAACGAAGGAACTTCATAAGCTCTACAGCGTGCCAGAGCCCAAGCAAACCTCCTGCAGATACCTCTTACTGAGGGTAACCCCAGAGAGAGAAGAGTTCTGTGCTCATCATGGTGGAGACTGCTAAGCAGCTGCACTAACGCAGGTCCCTGTGGCACAAAGAGGATAGCTTTGGTGATAGTTACGGCAGCTCAGAGCAGTCAAAGACAGTTTTTCAGACCACTCGAGATAATTCCAGAGTTATAAGCCAGGTGATGAAGTTTTTCTACCCTACAGGAAGGAATTTATACTTTATCCTAAAGCCTGTTGAAGACTTTTATTGAAATCAATGGTTTAATCAGATTTCTGTTTTAGGACAATCACTCTGGTAGTTTGGGGGAATTGGCTGGAATGAATTAAGGCATGAACACCCTGGCTTGGCCTGAACCAGTTAGGTAGGACAGCACTGCCATTTGCTGCCTTCTCCACAGATAAGTCAAGAAGACACAGCAGATTTCAGAGGGGGGAAAATTATCCCATTCACCAGGGATGACCCAACCAGGAAATACATGGAACAGTTAGGGGTCATATTGAGCAATCAAACTATGACAAATCAAATTTTAAATGTTGTATTTGTGAGAGGAGTTGAGGAAGACAAAATAATAGTTCAGAAATGGTGTTACAAATGAGAGAGAAAGAAATTGCAATAACCACATGGAAATCCTTCCAAAAAATAAAAATTACGTGTTATATTTTTAACCTTTATCTTCACTGGAAGGCAACCATTATGGTAAGTAAATTAATTGAGAAGTGAATTAAAAACTTGGCAAATGGCTTCTAAAGACATGACCAGGTCGGTAACCCATTGTTCAGACCATAATATACATACAAGGAATCCCACCATTCCATGAGACACTTGCTGTTGGCCAGTCATCAGTTTATGAACAGCTCTTATCCACTTAAGTTTCATAAATTTTTCCCATAAAGTAGTCCTTTTCAATGTATACCATGGGCTAGAAACCAACAGAATTTGCTTTTGGAAATAATTTTTGTGACTAATCCTTTTTCACAGGGTACAACTACTTTATCTCAGTGCTTGTGATGATGAAATGTGCACATATCACCAAATACTCAGAAGGTCTCACCCAGTCATAGTTAAAATGAGTTAAGGAGCTGCTTCTACAAAGTTAAAATGTCATCTACAAATTTAGTGAGATTAGCACTAAGGGGAAAAAAAGTTCAAAAAAGTAAAAAAAGATGTACAGATTTTAACATTATGCTAGCTTCATTGAAATAAGCAATCTCCCAGGTTTTACATCTAGGGAAAAAAATCTTTTCCATTTTCAATTAACCTTCAGATCAAATATTCCAATAATCTGATATTTCTCCATAATATATGCATCAGGGGAAGTATTTACAATATTAATTCTGAGGATATTCTCATAAAAATTAAGCCCTTCAAAAATTTCATAGAGTCTGGTTCCATTTTCATGTCCAACAGTCACAAAAACATTCTATGACCTCCCTTGCATCTGTTGTTTTAAAATAACTCCACAATAATGTATGATTTCTATTCTTATTTTGTTGAAACCACTGGCATTTGCCCAAGCCGTAAACAAAAACAGCATTCTAGAAACCGCCAGACATCAAGTATGCAATTTTCTTCCCTAATACTTGGTCTAAAAGAAAGCCTACACTCGCACATTTACTGTAACCATTGTGCATGCATTCATATTCTACCACCATCTAGTTAAATTCATTTTTAATGAGTCACATCATGAAGCACTGTATATTTTTGTTGCTAAATTTATTAACATATACTTAAGGGCATATAGTTATAAAGTTTTTCTTGTGGTGTTTGTGTTTGTACTAATTTTTGCTAATTTTCTTTTGTTTTTCCAAGGAATATTTTTGTCTTTCTAAACCTCAAGAATTACCTTTGATGTGGTTATCAAGAAAAAAATTCAGCAGTTTTAGTATCCATAGGCATATATTTCTAATATGTACTATCCATATACTTTGAAAATTATTTTGGGAGATAAACCTGGCATGCAAAATTTTCCTTCAAAATTTCCTCCACTCCTTCAGTCCCAGGTATTAAAAATAGAAGGCAGCAGTTATAATGAATGTGTTATGTAAATAAATTTAATAATAAGATTCAGGGTCTATAGGTTACAATAGTGAAGCAAAGTAATCCATGTTTTCAACAGGAATAAAAAATGCGGCCAAGCATGGTGGCTCATATCTGTAATCCTAGCACTTTGGGAGGCCAATGCGGGTGGATCACTTGAGGTCAAGAGTTCAAAACCAGCCTGGCCAACATGGTGAAACCCCATCTCTACTAAAAATACAAAAAAAAAAAATAGCCGGGCATGGTGGCAGGCATTGATCCCAGCTACTTGGAAGGCTGAGGTAGGAAAATCGCTTGAACCCGGGAGGTAGAAGTTGCAACAAGCCAAGGCCTTGCCACTGCACTCCAGCCTGGGAGACAGAGCGAGACTCCAGCTCAAGAAAAAAAAAGAAGGCAGCAATGTGAGACAGTGGAAGCGAGCATGGGCTTTGGCATGACCAGACTTAGTTTGAATCAGAGTTTTACAAAAAGTTATTTAATCTCTCAAAATCTGTTTCTTCTACTGGAAAATGAGAATACTATTACCCACTTAAGAGCTGTTAAAATGAACAACTGAAATCTGCTCAAAAACTACTTATACCTTGGACACACAAATTAATATTAAACAAAACAGCAAGCTAAAAGTTTTGTCATTTTTATTCTACATATTTGTAGATATTTTATATGTAAATCTACATGTGTTCATATCATAGTATGCATATGCACTCCATAGAAAGCATTTGTGTACTGACATACACAAATGTCCACGATGGAGCAAACTTATGTGAAGACCTGAGCTAGATAAAGTGTAGAGAGACCTTATTTTCCTATTAAGGTCAGTTATATACATGCATCATTGCTAAATAGGAAATTGGAAGTTTATTCAATGTCAAGAAAAGCCATTTAGCCACTGATGATTCACATTTTGCCTTGAGTAGTCTGGCAGGAAACTGGCGTATCACTTGTTGGCAAATCTGAACGGTATTAAATTGAACAGGTAAAAAATAGACTTGTGAATTAACCAAATTAAATTTGCAATACATATTTCCGAATGGCATGGAACAAGGAATGGTGATGTAATTTACAGAAAGTATAAGGATTCACAACATAGTCATCCTTTCCAAAATCAAACCTCTGGAGCATTCTAGAACTCCCACCTCTGGGGTAACAGTGTACAGCTGCAGGCTGCATGGTCTTTGAGCCCTCAGTCTCCTGACACCACAGCCAGAAGTCATTGGTCCTTTTTCTGTCAGAAAGATGATAAGGTTAGTCAAAGTCCTATGTACATCTACCTAGTAAAGCATATTTATTTCTGTTCACTTACTTTTATAAACCTTCATTTATCTCCATTTCTAGTTTATGTTCATTGCCATTTTGATTCTGACTCACTTCTCTACTTTGACTTCCAGTTTCTGACTATTTCCTGGATCCAGACCATCTCTTGACTTTCTCTGATTCACTAGTTTCTTTCTTCACTGATTGTGGTTGTAACTTGAATCTCTAATTCTGTTTCCTTTCCTCCATTCCCCATTTTCTTTGATTCTACCGGTGATTTAAAAAAAAAAAAAAATCTGTATAGTATTCCAGGTACCTACACTCCATGGAGACAATAAGGAAATGATTTATCTCAACATTCTAATCGCTGAACAGGAGAAGGAAATTCCTATTATACTTCTAGGAATGAAATTATGCCATTCAGCCCAAGGGAATATGAGTTAGTTCTCAAAGAGGAACTGCTTGTGCTGCATGAACATTTTCAGAGAGATATTTTTTACTTTTGTGTGTTCAACATAACAACTAAAATACAATTTCAGGGGAGGTAGGAAGAACCTGGAATTGCCTCTCTTAGATGTTGACTTTTTTAGTTTTTCCACAAATCCAAGTAAAATCAAAATATAACTAATTTAGAATACTAAACTAACTCCAAAGACTTGACTGGATCCTTCAGCAAAATTAGACCTCCTGGGCACAGTCCCAAGAGACAAGCTGATGTCCTGATGTTTCAAAAACAGTAACAAAGAGAAATGAGGTTTCCAACCACCAGTCTTTTTTCCATTTTAAACACACAAGTCTTGGAGTACTGATTTTAACCATGGCAAACCCATCCTCAGCCCACAGTCTGGATATCACTGGAAGATACAGGCTCTGTCAGACTAGCACCTCTCCATGTCTGGGATGAATGGTGATTTTGCTTCCAAAGTGTTCTGTATTTCTATGTTGCACTTCTCCAACCCTCCAAAATGTCATAGCTATTCATTGGTTTATTACAGCATTACTAAATGGAGACCATATGAGATGCCCATTCTAAAGCCAGCCACTAGCTTTGGTCGGCATTTATATTCTCCCTTCTGCCTTCCCCTTTGGAAAAGTGTCAAAAGTTCAGTTGGACCCATGGTATACAGCAAACACTTAATTGCCTCCTGTTGGGAACAGTTTTCTCGCTCCTGCCCCATGTTATTCTAGGTACCATTTTACATCTGTTTTCTTCTCCCACCTAAATCTCAGTGTCATATCATATTAGATAAGACAGTCTACTTCAGGAGCTTTTCTTTATCTCTTATCATCCTTATATGTTAGTCACTTTTCTTTCACACAATGGAATTCAGAAGAAGAGCAACCAAAAGGAGTTGACATCTTTTCCTAAATGGAAGAAAAACACCTGTCATTTTGAAGTCATGCTGTCTTGGTGTCATATATAGCATGCCTCTATTATTGTTCTGTAATGCCTAGAAAACCAAAAGTCTATAGTCCTAGGCATATGTGGGCAAAAAACTAAAAATAAAAATACTCCCCCTTCACAAAAAAAGTAATGCAAATGAAATGAAGATCAACAACCCAGAGGCCTTGGACTACAGGTGTGCCCCTTCATACACAATGTAGGCTTGTTACAATACAGAAAGCTACAGACCTCGTGGACACTCCCAAATACCTGCCAAGTCATGCTGTCCTGGAAAAAAACTATAGTCAAGACAAGAATAAACAACTGTGTAAGGATAAACTCCAGCTCAATTTCAGAAATACGTCCTAGCTCAATGAAGAATGAGCTGAGAAACACATCTGTTATGTAGCAGGCAAAGAATGGTGTACACGTGCAAAAGAAAATGGTATGACAAAGGAAGAGAGGTAAAGCTGAGAATAGCAAAATGCGTGCTTCTGGTCTAAAAGACACAGAATGCATGAATGCTTGTTCTTGCACAGGGAAAGATCTCTTCATTTTTATAGCCAAACTTTCAACAAATACTCACTTAATACTACATGCTGGACCCATAAGACATACAAAGTTCTGTTGATAAGTTGCTCTTGGCACCAGGTAGCAGTGACTTTTATTTTACTTTCACTATTATCAAGTGCCTTTTACAATGTGTTAGTTTCACAGTTGTCTTTACGTGTTCCTAAATGGTTCTCCACAAGTATGGAGGGCTTATGGGAAAAGAAATCTACCTGTCTATGGACAAGTTCCCAATATAGACCAAACTGTATATACGACTTACAGGGAACAGATATTACATTATCATCAGTCATAAGTATGTGCCTATAAAGGTTGGGTCATCATTCTCCCTCTCAAACATGACCCAAATTTGTGCATGTCAGTTCTCACAGCCAGCGCATGCTCTTGATATTGAACATGAAGGATAGAAAGAGCACTTTGGGAGGCCGAGACAGACGGATCACGAGGTCAGGAGATCGAGACCATCCTGGCTAACACGGTGAAACCCCGTCTCTACTAAAAAATACAAAAAACTAGCCAGGAGAGGTGGCGGGTGCCTGTAGTCCCAGCTACTCAGGAGGCTGAGGCAGGAGAATGGCGTAAACCTGGGAGGCAGAGCTTGCAGTGAGCTGAGATCCGGCCACTGCACTCCAGCCTGGGCGACAGAGCAAGACTCCGTCTCAAAAAAAAAAAAAAAAAAAAAAAGAAAGAGCCCCATGTTCGAAATTAGACAATAAAACTGGACAATGATAATGTATGTGGGATAGTGTCCATGTATATTAAATTATAACAATATTGAAAATTTTATTTCTAATAAAAGAAATGTCTTTTTAATTCTGTTAAAGTAAATGATTCACAGGATGCCTGTGATGTCACTCTTGATCAATTCATTGTTTTCCTTTTTATCTCCAGTTGCCAAGTGTATAGAATGTGACTTGGTGGGTGGATGGATGGATGGATGAATGGATGGATAGATGGATGGATGATTAGCTGTGATTAATTATATATTTGCCTCTCAATATTTATTCATTTAAATTTCCAAACTTTCCACTATTATCTGAAATATATTCCCTGACATTTTTTAAGAACTTTATTTTCTACTCTTTTATTAATTTTCAAATGCTACATTTCTTCCACTCTTCCACAATGCATCCGGTACATTCAGGATTTCTCAGCTCCTAAAAAAGAGCACAAGGAGCCCCTATTGCACCTCTCCCTGCCATAAAAGACCTGAGTTTTAATACTCTGCATTCATGCATACACCTTTCTATCCGCTTAAGTCCTATTAACAAAATTAAAATATTTATCCTAAGAGCTGCCTCTGCCAAGGGCTCTGATTTTTCTCTGCTAAATGATCAAGTAATGATGATCACTTAATCATTCAAAGACTTCTTGATGACTCGTGCCTAGAGAGCCACAGCAGGGAAGTTCCTTCATGCCAAGTATCATCTAGTCGCTGTGCAGGAGCTGAATAATGTCAGTGGCAAGCCATGGCAGGGGAAGAAAATAGAAAATTGGTGTATGTAACAGCATTTCACAAAGGTTAAAAGCTCAATGTAAATATAATGTTATCAGGAAAAAAACAGGTAACTCAGTGGCTAAGAGTATGGACCCTGGCAAGCATCTGCCGGGGTTCGTCATTCTGGCTGGGCCACTCACTAGCTGTGTAACCTTTAGCAAGTGACTTGCTGTCTCTGTGTCATAATTTCCTCTGTAAAATGGGTATGATAATTGTACCTACCTCTTAGAGCTAATGAGATAATTAAATTCATTGAATAATGTGAAGTGCTTTGAATAGTGCCTGGCACAAAGTACTCAAATGTTAACAGTTATTATCATTTTTATTACAATTATTATTTTTTATTATTATTGCTTTGAAGACAAAAAGGAAAAACAAATAAGATATAGAAAAGCCCAGAATGGGGAAAGGGAGAAAACACGGCCAAAGCTTTTGACGGTCAAAGGCTGCTTTGTGCTATCATGTTGTGCTTAATTCAAATCTATCTCCCACCCCACAGACACAGGAAGACTTATGAACAAAGTAGTTCACTAAAATTCTCAAAACAATATGTCAATGGCAAGCCTTCTAACTGTTATTTTTCAAGAAATATTCATTTTCTGCAACTGCCTAAAAACTAAAATGTCCCATTTTCTTTAAGTATAAAATATTAGAAATATCATCAACTCTTTAGTAGCCTGCATGTCTTCAGATTAACTCTACAACCAAAACTTCTTCCTGTAAGTAGCCCCCAAAATAGTCTCTTTTTTTTTTCTTTATTCCACAAAGTATCAGTCCAGGCTCTGAATACCCCTTTACTTTGACTTTTCTAAACAACAGATGCTGAGAGGTTTATTAATCTTCTTCAATGCAAAAATATATATTACTTTCTTCTAGAAATTCCATTGCCTTGTGTAAAAGGATGACATTCCTTTCTATGTTCACAAGGTTTGTTTTCAGGTGGACCTAAGTTCTCACATTTCTTCAATCTTTCTTATCTGAATGTTCTATTCTGTTCCAGTCCTCTCTATTGTACTGTCTTTTGTTCAGAGAATCCTTTATCTCCTTTTCTCAACTCACCAACATTAATCTGATTTTACCACCTACATTTTCAGTGGCATGCTTGTTCACATTCATTTGACAGGTATTTATCGTGTGTCTACTATTGTGTATCCTAGCACTGCAGATACAGCAGAGAATAAAAATAGACAACATTTCTACTTTCACATAGCTTATATTTTAGCTGGGAAAGGCACACAACAAATAAATAAATATATAATGTCTAGATGGTAATGGGTTTTAAAGAAAACTTAAGCAGACTAAGAAGACACCCACTAAAGGTAGAACTATCTAGACAGCTTGATTAGAGAGGGCCCTTCTGATATGATGATATTTGAGTAGACGTCTGAATAAGGTGAGGGGGTAAAAGATGTAAAAATCTGATGTATCGTCCTAGGTAGAAGCCCAGGTATCAGCATCTTTAACAGAAGGAAAATTACTTAACTTCTATAAGCCTCAGTTTTCTTCTCTGTAAAATAGCAATGATGATAACATCATTGTTTTGGGGTTATTGTAAAAATTAGAGCTAATGTCTGTAAGAAAGTTTAAAAATTTAGGATACACCGACAATACTTTCTGAAAATTTAGGATACACCCATTATGCTTTCTGAAAACTGCCTAAAAAGCATTTCAGAGTTTATAGCAAATTAAGTAGTTTCTTAAACAGAAGTCTGAAAAACTGACAAATCTCTGAGTCCCAGTATTCTAATTTTCTGGATGTAAGATCTTGGGAAGCTTATATGATTTCTCCAAATGTGCATTTCTTTGTCTGTATAATGGGTTGTGTTAAGGCCGAGCACGGTGGCTCACGCCTGTAATCTCAGCACTTTGGGAGACTAAGGGAGGAGGATCACTTGAACCCAGGAATTCAAGACCAGCATGGGCAACATGGCAAGACCCCATCTCTACTAAAAATATAAAAAATTAGCCTGGCATGGTAGTGTGCATCTGTAGTCCCAGCTATCCAGAAGGCTGAGTTGGGGAAGACTACTTGACCTAAGGAGGTTGAGGCTGCCATGAGCAGTGATAACGCCACTGTACTCCAGCCTGGACAACAATGTGACACACTGTCTCAAAAAAAAAAAAAAAAATAGGATTAAATAAGTTGATGTATGAAAAAGTCCTAGCACAATGCTTGACCTAAACAAATGTTGATTTCTTTTTCCACAGCTTTTTCTACATTTACTTAGGTAGGGTAGCACAATTTGTTCATATAATTTGATGCACAGAATTAAACATGTTACCTCTTATAGATTAAATATTTAAAGGTGATCCCGTATGGTCACAATGACCTTGAGGTTATTGGGGTATTGGGAGAAGGCAGAGAGGAGCAAGAAAATTAAGTCGTTGGCCTGTGACCAACTGCTTCTACCACGTACTCCAAAAGTAGCCTTTTACAGAATTTTTCTCTATTAAAAACAAAAAAGTTTTTCCTCAAGAAAGTTTGTTTAAGTCAGGAGAGATTTATCGTTTTACCAAAAGTGGAGAAGTCCTTGAAAATACCCAAAGGTATCCTTACTAAAAAATTCCTCAAGAAGTTTGACCTTCCTAAACTCCCCAAATTCCTAATCCCATAAAAAAATGGCCCCCAAAAGGGGAGGGGATGGCGAGGCCTCCAAAAATTACTACATGTTCAACTGTCTGGCTGAATGTTAAAATAAAACATTTTTTAAATAAAAAATTAAAATTATTGCATCCCATATTGATTAAAGGCAAAAAGACCAATGTGTTCAAAGTCAATTGAAGAAAACAAAGGGTGCAAACACAAGATAAAGTAGCATCACTTTGAGGAACTAGTTTAAACCAGAAAGCAAGCTTTAAAACAGAAAAGACAAAATACAATTCAAATCCTGGCTGAGTTCCAAATTTGGACATAAATCTTTTCACAGATGATATGCTAAAATGGGTTTGTTCATTCAGCAACTATTATGAAGAGCCTACTGCATGTCAGTTATCTCTCTGGGCACTGGGGAAGCAAAAGCAGACACAACAGACAAAACCCCTACCCTTTGGGGCATACACATGGATGGCAACAAGAGATGATACACAGGTGAGAGATACGGCAAGTCAGATGGTGATAAGTGCCATGGAAAAAAATAAAGCCAGAAAGTTGCATGAAATGCAGAGTCCACTCGGGAGGATTCCTTTTTTGTTTGGTTGGTTGGTTTTTTTTGAGACAGAGTCTTGCTCTGTCACCCAGGCTGGAGTGCAGTGGTGCGATCTTGGCTCACTGCAACCTCTGCCTCCCGGGTTCAAGCGATTCTCCTGCCTCAGCCTCCCAAGTAGCTAGGACTACAGGCATGCACCACCATGCCCAGCTATTTCTTGTATTTTTAGTAGGGACGGGGTTTCACCATGTTAGCCAAGCTGCTCTTGAACTCCTGACCTCAGGCAACCCACCTGCCTTGGCCTCCCAAAGTACTGGGATTACAGGTGTGAGCCACTGCGCCCAGCTGAGGGCTGCTATTTTTAAGAGTGGTCAGGGACGTCCTACCCAGTACATAGATGACTTTGGGGAAAGATGAAGAAGTGAGTCATGAAGGTATCAGGGAAAGGAGCACTCTAGGAAGAGAAAATAACAAATCTCTTGGAGGCAGGGATTTTCCTGGATTATCAAGCAAGTGCAAAGTGGGACATGTGGCTGGCATGAAGTGAGCCAGGGATCAGAGTAAGGGAAGAAGCCAAGAGGTATCTCAGAGGTCAGATCCAGTAGAGCCCGGGGGTCATTAACAGCACTGTGGCCATCACTCTGTGCTGGAAAGCCACTGGCAGGTTTTGAGAAAGGGACAGAAATGAACTGATATTTAATCTCTACGGATTTGATGTCAGGGTGTATTGGAGTGAGGAGAAATGGACACAGGAAATGATGACAGCGGCTTGGACTACTGTCTTAAAACTGAGATTTTATCCTGAGAAAATTCCCTTTTCTAAGACAGGAGGGACCCTTAAGAAGTGGCTTATTTTGTGAGGTTGGGATGGAGATCAGTTTGAGAAGCCTGTTAGACATCCAAACAGCAATATCCAGTAAAATAAATAAATAATTAAATAAATAAATAAATAAATAAAAGTTAAATACACATGCCAGGAGTTGAGGGAAGTAGTCCTGGCTGGAAAGAAAAAAATTGGGATTTTTCAGAATATAGACAGTATGTAAAGCCTGAGAGATGAGGTGAACCTAGAAAGCAAGTGTAGAGAAAGACACCTGCGCTTCCCTGGGTTCAAGAAGATGAGATACAGGCTGGGTGTGGTGGCTTACACCTGTAATCCCAACACCTTGGGAGGCCAAGGTGGGAGGATTGCTTGAGTCCAGGAGTTCCAGACCAGCCTAGGCAACACAGCAAGACCCCGTCTTCATTTAAAAAAAAAAAAAGTTTTTTAAGTTTTTTAAAAAAAGATGAGACACAGCTAGCAAAGGAGTGGAGCAAGAGCCGCTGGTAAGGGAGGAAGACAACCAGAGCCATGTGAAAGAAATCGTTTAAAGAGGAGAGAGTGATCCCCTATGAGGAAAATAAAATGCTGCTTCTACGTCAATCAAGATGAGGGCTGAGTCATCATATAGAGACAGCAATAAAAAAAAAATAAAATAAAAGATGAGGGCTGAGGACTGACCATTAGGTTTAGCATCATGGAGGTCCTTGATTTTAGGAAGAGAGCATCAGTGGAGCAGGAAAGGAAAGAAGGAGGGGTGGAAAGCTTAGGATAGCAGATACAGACAACCCTTTGAGAGGCTCTGTTCTAAAATGGACTGAAAAATGGCCAGGTACAGTGGGGCACGCCTGTAGTCCCAGCTACGCTGGAGACTGAGGTGGGAGGATCCCTTGAGCCCAGGAGTTCAAGACCAACCAGGGCAACATAGTGAGAGCTAGTGTCAAAAATTAAAAATAATTTTAAAAAATGGATTAAGAAATGGAGAGGCTGCAGGAGAAGTGGGGTGAAGAGAGATAAGAGAAATTACAGCAGAGAAAGGGAGCATTTGATGATAAGGAAAAGGACGAAGCAACTGCTGAAGTAGCATCCAGTGTCAGGCTCCAGAGGAGTGATGGGCTCTCTGACCAAGAGGAGGGGCTGATCTCAGAGACGGTGAGGCGAGAACAACCATGGTAACAGCAGGACGCAAAAGCACTGGCACAGAGGCAAGTAAGAGGCTGAATGTGGAAAGAAAGTCAACCCTCAACGTGTTAGACCAGTTAATGCTGCTGGTCTCTCTGAGAGGTAACTATGGAAATCTATAATAAGCCAAAGCAGCTGCACCCACAGCTGATGTGAACCTGGAAGATACAGCCATGTGAGAGGACCACGTCATTATTATGGAAGGGGTTCTTAGAATTGCCACCCAAGTAGATTCTGTCGGAGATGGGAAGAGAAAGGGAGGAAAGGGAGTGGAGAAGGCCACACACAATCTTAAATTCAATATTTCACTCCCCTTAAAGATAAGCTGTTTATAAGCTCCAGTGTAGGGCATGTAATTCTATGTAAAAACTCTGTGGTTCCTCTTTCCACATGTAAATCATGATCATTCTACATTCTGCTCTCTGGGAGCCCTCAAGGCAAAGAGACAACACGGCTTGAGGTATAGTAATAAAAGTCTGGGTACTATAAAATCCACCCCGAGCTCCAAGAAAAGAATAGAAAGAAGGAAGCTCTGAAAAGTACTAATTTACCAAAGTACAATGCAGTTTTGTAAATTTTTATTAACATCCTCGGAAATGAAAATGTCCACCTTGATACCTGAGGGGTTTTTTCCCTCAATTATGGCTATATATACTTTAAAGATAAACTATGAATTCTCTTTAAACTAAGTGTCTTGATAAAATAATGAGTATTAAATACATTTCAGACCACAGAAAGGACTTATCACAAGTCTTTGTGGTAGCTGAGGAGTGCCCCCTACAGACTGATATGCACAATGCAAGCAGATGAAGAGGAAAGAATTGAGCAGCAGTGTTTCAGGATTCTCAATAAGGCATCAATGAAAAAAGGTAAGAAACCTTTGCTGAACAAAATGTGACACTAAAGGCTAGGAAATATATGGACACTATGAATTCTTGTTTTCACATATTTGTAAACAGCAAGAAATGAAAAACCTTTGGACTTTTCTTCTATTTGACTCTCACCACCTATTGCCTGCAACTAAAGAAAATACAATGTATTAGTAAAGTCTGTTTTGTTCTTTGGTTACTTCATATCAATATTTGAATACAAATGAAAATAGTAAAAAGGCATTTTATTCTGCTGTGCAAAAACAACTACCTGGATTCAGAAATTATTGACATTAGATGTTAGCAACAAAAATAAAATGTAACATATCTATTAAAATGAAGTTAAATGAATTCTAGTTTGAGGTTTCATATTCCTTTTTGTAAAGACTCCACAGAGAAGTATTTGCCTTCTATGAATTTTATCACTTAAAACGTTAATGATTTTCAAACTAAAAATCACAAAAAGTCATGAAAAACATATCCTATGGTTAGCAATAGATTTAAAAATATATAAATCTATATATAAATGTCAAAATGTATTATTACACTAATATTCAATATTACACACTATATAGAATATATTACAATAATATTTGAGAGGCATAAAATTATATAGTATATAACCTTATCATAGTTAATAAATTTCATATATAACAATATACTCCAGTTTAATTTTCCATTTGTGAGAGAAAGGAGACAAAATATATACCAAAACCTTTAAAATTTTTATTAAAGATTTTTAAAAACTAATACTGGTGCAATTTAAATGTACCAATATGTTTGATGTCTTTAAGTTAAACTCAGAATTGTATAAAACCTTACCAATGGACAGAATAGTATTTATCCAAATTAACAGCCTTTTATATGATCTTTGAATAAATGTAGATCTTTGGAAAACTGCATTTAACATCATAAAATGTTCATTTAGACTCAATTTCACGTACACTCAGGAGAAATACATAAATGTATGTGATTAAATTGATAAATTATACTTCCAAGCATTTTCATAAAGAATGTTTTTCACACTCAGAAAGAGGCAATTAGGGTCATGTTTTGATGGCTTCTTTTTCTTATGGAATTTAATAAGATATAATCAAATATTTATATATTGCTTCTTCTAAAATTTTTTAAATTGCATAATAATGAAATTAGAAAATATATTCTTTCCTGTAGATAATAAAAGCCAGTGTACTTACAAAAAAACTGTTTGATGTATTAATCTTCCTAAGTGTTCTGCTTATTGACCTAATAATCACAATTGTCTCTTCTTTCCCTCTTCTAATAATATATACATGATGCATTCAGATGTTAAAATGCAGTACTTGTGGAAATGTTAGTTAAAAAATATTAACATATAGGCCCCCAAAATGTGCAGTTCTTTCGAATTAATGAAACTGTTTTTACATGTAATTAACCTCTTGAATGCACTCACTCTCATTATAGAATCCTTGCCAAAATGCAGTATTGCATTTTGGAAGGAAGGAAGAGGAAGGGAAGGGGAGGGGATGGGAGAGGAGCAGAAAGAAGGAAGAGAGAAAGAGGAAGACAGAGGGAAGGAATTAGGCAAGTCAGCCAACTGATTTAGGTAAATGAATCAACATTTATAAACGTGCACATTGTAAAATTAACAATTTTCAGAAGGAATTAATTTACAAGAATCACTTTGATTCCAAAATAAATGTTATTATTCCTAGATAACAAATATGAATAAAAAATCAAATGCCTTAAATATTATACAATGTCGATTATACAGTCTTATCTTGTGGAAATGTACAAAAGTACAATTAAGATAATTTTGAATAAACTTTTATTCAAATTGAAAACACAATTTTATGTTGCATATACTCCTTTGGCGTTTAGAAGATATCATAAATTCAGTTACTTCCTCATGCCCCAGAAAATGCGGATATTTTTTAGAAAGGCTATTGCTTTCATACTGTTTCTAACATGAAAAATGCTACCTTTTTTGGCTAATACAAAGAAACCACAATTAACAGTGAAACCATAAATACTTTCTGTGTTAACCACAAATGGCCTTTCCCATAGAGAAATGGCTTACATGTGTTCTAAATGTGTTTGGTTTCGTTTTGTATGGAAGGAGCTGTGGGTATGTTTTTATCTAAGAAAAGAATATGGCATGCACATGCACAACTTTCTAAAATGAGAAACACTCATTGAATTTAATCGGAGTTTCGTCTGGGGCGGAAATTCAGAATTAAGCTCCATGGGTGATGATTTTGGATTATCTGGACAGGACTTCAGGATCTACTTGCCAAACTTTCTTGGACTCTCAGTGCAACACGAGGCAGAAGGGACCTTCGCCTGTGTCCTATTATTGTAAGTGGTGTAACTATGGGCCGATCTCACCAGGCATAGCCTTCACACACTTTCACTTTATCAGTTTCGTTTGAGTCAGTCCCATACACAACTGTCCACTGCTCGTGACTCTGCTGTGCTTGAGTCCTTTGTGTGTGCCTGTGCGTGTGTAACAGTACCTCATTTTTTCAGTATTTCACATCCTGTGAACATCAGGAAGTCTATGGAAATCTACACATGTTGATGTTTATAATCATTTTTCTATTTGAATATAACATGTGCTGGGTCATCTTTATAAATGTTGGCAACACTCTGAGAATACATAAGAAAGAGGAAGTTTCTTTCAAAAATGTGACCTTTGCTCACTTGTATTACTGAGTCTCCTTGGAAAAGGTCTAAATGGAAATTAAACCAAATTTTTGTTTTGTGGTTTTTCAGTGGTCATATATAAAATTAAAAAATGAGGAAATCAAATTTAACAAATGAACAAATCAGGATTTGTTCAGAATACTCTCTTCCCAATTGAATTTATACCCACAAAATAGCACATCTAAGCAAAAAGATTTCCTCCATAGAAAGCATTTTTTAGAAAACTTTCTGTAAATATGTATCCCACTAAAGATTCATCTAGTCCTCTGTTATCTTAATAAGCTATAGAAGTACTCCAAAGAATAAAAAGGCAGCCTTCTTATCATTTGTAAGCTTAAGACAATAAACTGAACAATTGTTTTCTCATTTTGTTTACTTTGTATGTGCTAAGATAATTACTAATTTTAAAAGAAGAAAACTATAATCTTTGTGGCCCTGTAAATTATTTGACTTTTAAAAAGCTACGTATTCATAGCATTGAAACTACTTTTTTAAAGAAGAAAACATTCAGTTCAGAAATAATAATAAAACCCTTGTTTGACATCATGTAGACAAATCTATTAATTGACCTATGAATTTATTGCTTTTTTGTGAATTTGTGATTAATTTGAATATGGTTGTAAGTAATGCTAATGATCTGTGATTCAAAATTAGGGTTATTTTGGTCGGTTGGTTGATTTGTTTTCATAAGGATGAAGCCTGGGAATGTGTGGAGGCATCAGTGGGGGTGGGTCACCTTGCCTAGAGGGAGATGTAATGAAATTATCCACAGCTATAGGTCTTTTTATACCAGAGTAACTGTCCATTTACCCCCTTATGTTGAGCTATTAAATATACATAATAAAACTTGGAAAGTCTTTTATTCTGCTTTCACCCATTTACCTTTTTAAAAATGGATTCAAATATATATAGTCAGAAAACCAGTATTAGTCTTTGGTATGTAAGCTTCTCTGTTTGTAACTAAGATAGCTACCTATATTTAAAATATTGTCAGATATATACCACTAAAAGGGCAAGTATCATGAGATATACTCTTATTTTGATTACAGTTTAAAACTTGATTACAGTTAAAAACCTAAAATATGTTCTGTGAGAGAATTTTCAGTATTTGGGGAATGAATGGCCACCATGGGTGAATGTTGAGAATTCTTTTGAAAGGAAATATCTTACATTCGTTTTATAAATCAGGTGAACACAAAAGATAAGAGTGTATGTTTTTAATACATACAGTTTGATTACAGTTAAAAACTTCAGACAAGGTACATAAAAGGTACAAGGTACATAAAAATAAAATCTTAAACTAAGGAGATAAACCATAAACACTTTTGGCTAATCCTAAGGTGTTTCTTAAAAAGAAATTTTAAGGTGATTCTTTTAAAATCCTAGAAATAATCTTAGTATAAGATGGTGTTATAAGATATTAGAAAACTTAAAAGCTGTCTTATTACACCATCTTATACTTCTCAATATATTTCCATTTACCTTTCCATCTGCAATATTAACAAAAGAAAACAAATATAAGTGCGCCACCTATAATCAAGACCATTGTTACTATCACATGAATATTAAAGCAATAATGTCTTGCAAACAGCATCAGTCTTATAAATGAAGTCTTAAAAACACACTCTCATCTTTTGCATTCACTTGATTTATAAAATGAATGTAAGAAATTTCCTTTCAAAAGAATTCTCAACATTCACCCATGGTTGCCATTCATTTCCCAAATACTGAAAATTCTCATAAAGAACACATTTTAGGTTTATTGTCCACCTCATTTGATGCTTCTTAAAGTGAGGTCTACGAACCACTTACATCATAATTTATTTCTGAAACTTGTTAAAATGCAGATTGGAATCTCTGAGGTGGGGCCTGGGAATATTCATTAACCATCCCTGAAGGGCTTCTGACACATTCTGATGTTGGAAACGCCTTCAAATGGCAGCTTCAGGAGCACAGGGCCTTATTAACCTATCTGCCCCCTGCACCTGGACCTGGACCTGGCACAGAAGTGCACTGAGCAGAATGTAGTTGAGATGCATAACTGGCCTCCTGCCTGGATTACCTGAGACCGTAGCAGTCCTTCTCAGCTCACAGCTGGTCAGGGTGGCTGCCCGCATGCTCAAGTTCCCCACAGCATGCACCACGCACCCAGTGGGATGGGATGCATGGGCATGCATGGGCACCGAGGAACCCTCGCTTTGTGTGTTACTGAACTGACCTGACATTCTAACCAGAAGATAAATTCTTGCAGGAGAAAGTTTTGTTTTGTTTCTGTTGCTCATTAAACATTCATTGTATAAGTGTTTATTGAGCATGTACTCCATGCCAAATGCCATGTTTAGAACTGATATGGAGCAAGAATAAAAGAGACATATTTCTAGACCACTGGAAACCCCTTGAGTGCTGGAATGGTTCTCAGGAGGGATAATCCCATACCGAAGTGGCAATTTAGAATTATAGTGTGTATTTCCATCTACTAGAATAGTAGTGTCAGAGCATTTACAGCTTACATACATAGTATCTCCTTATATACTTCCCTTTTGTATTTCTTATATATTACAGTTACAACCTCATAGATCCTCTTTCAATGATGTTCACAAGTAGGTAAGTATTATCTGTTAATTTCATTTAAGATTACTATATAGGGCATCATAAAATATATTTTTGTAATGGATAATTGGGTATAATATGGTTGAAAACCATTAACTTGGTGACTTTTTTAATATTAACTTGGAGATTTCCTTAGCACTAACCAGAGAGATATTTACAAAGTATTTATAAAAACACGTAACTTAATGGATTAAGTAATATAATTTCACTGGTGACCTCTTGACTGTGCTGTAAACTTTCCTTTAGTCAATAAAAGCTTTCACATAGTTCTCAGATATATGCATTAGTGGTCTGTAGTTTAATACCATGTCTCCTCGACTAGGTGACCAAGAGGTTTCATGGTTTGTCAGCTAATTAAGTTAACTATGGCCAGCACTTACTATATCACCCTAAGAACATTCTGACCAACTAGGTGGTGATCATTCTCTAAATGACTTTTTACATTCCAAAGAAGCAAGCAAAAATTACAAAAAAATGTAGGTGAGATTTATCCCACAAGGAACACATATACTTGATATTTTCTTACAGTTAAAGGACAAAGAAAAGAAGTGAAAATTACTCAGATGCTATTAAAAAGCAATAATAATTCCATAGCTTGGGAGCTCTTTTCTTCATTGAATTCTAAATCACAGAGACACTAACAAAGTTCTACTTTCTTTATATAAATGATAATTACTGCAATATCTTTAGATACGTATCTTACTCTGGCTTATGCTGATGCTGAAACAACAGCAACTGATACAGCCCTTGTATTTGTAATTCAGGTATAGCAGGAGTAATCAGTCTTTGGCATTAGAAAATATGCTTTATCAGCAAATGAAGAAGCAAAAATGACACCAAATGATGACAAAGGAATGACCCAGAGTAGTTCCACTGAGCTTTTATCACCATACTGTGTGAAGACCGTCACTGTACAAGGAATGGCTCTTCTCAGCTAAGCCCTCTCCCTAGAGTCAAACTTGTGTTTCCCTTTTAATGAGAAGTAACCACTAGGATGCCTATTACTTAGCTTGCCAGAATGACTACAGATTTATAGGAAAGAAGTAAAAGTAAACACAAATAATTTAAAATGCATTAAGTAAGAAATGCCTTCTTGAACTAAACTATGTTGTACATGTTATCAAAAATGACAGAAAATATTTGTAAATCTTATATTTTCCTTTCTACAAGAAAAGTGGTACCCGTGTCACTCAGTTCAGCAGTGCGAACAGTTGAATGCAATGGAAAACTCTTAAAAGTACTGAGTAGCTTTTACTAAACTAAGAGTTCTTGAACGTCAAAAAAAAAAAGGGGGGGGTCGTATGAAATGCATCATTTTCTTAAAATTATTTTTTCAAGACTTTTGATCACCTGGGCCACAATCAATGTACTCTATGCATTGATGTAACCATCTCTTCATTCAACCAGTAGAAAGCAGAAACAATGGATGTAATGTGTTAAGACAAAGGCCTAAGACATGTTAGGCCATAAACATGTACATATGTGAAGTGCAGAGTTATTCCCTTTCAAAGGATGATGTGGAACACAAGACAAACTCCTACGTGGTGTGCAGTAGTGTCTGAGCCTTGCAGATGCAGAGTGCTCAGGATTCTGCAGTATTTGATTGATTTTCATTTATTCCAATACCTCCTTCTACAGCTATTGTTTTTAGTCCGAGCTCTGATACAAAAGAGCTGCAACTCAGGAGGAACAGATATTATGGAGAGCTTCAGAGCTACTTACTCCTTGTCAGAACAGTGAAGAGAACTAGAAAACTTTGGAAATCTATAAACCAGAGAGTACCATCTCAGTACAGCCCACAATTCTCTCTGCTTCATCCCAAGATTTCCAACCCATTCCTTTTCCTTCTTTCCTCAGGAGGATAATGGAAGAAAAATAGCTTATGTACTTCCATGTGAGTATCCCCAAAAGAGAAACAAGGAGTAAATGAGAAGTAGTCATAATTATCTGCCTGATTCCATCCCCAACTGTAATCCTCCTGACCCCAGAGATAGAATGCACATGGATTTAATTGGGATCCCAGGACAAAAAAAAAAAAAAAAAAAGGCTCATCAAAAAAGATCATGCTCTCAGGTCTTAGCATTCATACCTACCACCGAGCCCTGCTGAAGGGGCAGAGTGACTGCTGGCTGGCAGTGTGTTTGAGGGACCTAATCCAGGTTAAACTGTGTGTGTTGTGATGAGCAGTTTCACAAAGACGTCCTCACTCCTCAAAACTCATGTAGTCCTGCAGGGTCACAGGAAAAATGTCAAAAAGGCAATTGCCACATCCAGCATTTAACAAAATCATATTGGTTTTCACTATTTAGCTATAAACAGTCACTAAGGCTTTAAGCCCTTCATTCTTTCTCTTTACCTCCTACCACTTTCTCACTGTTGATAGTGGACATTCTAACCAGAATATATCTTTCACACGTCAGCTTAAATCACTTCTGTAGGGTGGCATCCCCAACTCACACCATCGAAATGACTCCCCTGTCATAAACCCTGCACTCTCTCTTTTATAACACTTGTTACACCTGTATTCAAAGTTTATCTTTTCTGGGAGGGCACAGTAGCTCATGCCTGTAATCCCAGCACTTTGGGAGGCGGAGGTGGGAGGGTCACTTAAGGCCAGGAGTTCGAACCCAGCCTGGGCAAAGTAGTGAGACCCCATCTCTACCAAAAAATTTTAAAAAATTAGTGGGGTGTGGTGGCACATGCCTACAGTCCTAGATATGCAGGAGGCTCCAGCAGGAGGGTCACTAGAACACAGGGGTTTGAGGGTACAGTGAGCTACGATCACATCGCTGCACTCCAGCCTGGGCAACAGAGTGAGGCCCTGTCACTGAAAAACAAAAAATTATCTTAGAATGAAAATTTCATGACAGCATGGACCATCGTGCATCAACACGATATTAACAATGTCCGTTCCTTGCATGGCATAGGTGTTCAATAAAATATCAGTTGAAGAAGTGAATAATATTTTAGTATCAGCTGATGGCAAATATTTTCTGTCATGGGACTCAGTAATAAATTCTCCAGTGAACAGTAAAGCTGTGGATAATATGGATTAACTTTAACATTGCTGTAAAGATGTTAAATTCTTAACATCAAACCCTGCCACCTTTTCCAGGTTCACCTTGCGCCAGATTTCTCTTGCTGTTCATTCACACTATTCTTTCAGTTCTCTGAGTGCACCATGGACTCCTTTACCACTGTGGTTGTTTTAAGGGGCTATTTTCTTTGCTGGAAATGTTCTCAACACCTCCATCTTGCATCTGTTCCTCATATTCTTTCTCACAGTTGAATTTTGCATTTATTTCTATAACCTTTCAATTCCTCACCAGATCGTGCCATCTGTGAAACTAGGACAGTATCTCTTTATGTTCACTATAGTATCCCAATGCCTAGCACAATGTAGGCACCTGATAAATATTGTTGCATGATTAGATGAATGAACAGATGAATATATATTTACTGTGCCTTAGATCATCCAATTATATTACCATCTTCTTATTGGTATTTATTGCAATGTTGCCTTTGAAACTATAAATTTTTCTATTATTTATAAAGTTGCTACCACCATGGAATGCAAGAAAGTAAAAAATGTGCCACCTACTTCATAATTTTTCTCCTTTCTCAAACCAGGAATTTTCCACAGATATACATCAGATTTACCAATTCCCAGATTTCTCCAAGACTATGGCCAGCCTATAGAAAAGGCCGATCTTTGCATCTTTGGCTTTGGCATTATAACTTTGAACCGTGGTCTGTCACATTCAGTGGCCCCTAGCATTGGTCCTTGACAGATATCAACTAAATTACTACTCCATTAACGAGTCCTAAGGACTAGACCAAAGTGGATTTAAGAGCTATGTTAGGCCAGTGCATTCAAATATATCCAAATCACTCACATTTTATGGGAGACATACTCTCTGTCTTCCACATACAGCAGAGATGCACTTGCCCCCTGTTACCCATCTCAGGGTGGATGACTGGAATTGGTATTTTGATTTCTTGCCTCAAAATGGTAAGGTCTGACATCACCCCTCATCAGAAATATCTAAAATTGATTTCTTAAAATGGGATGAAAATGACTTTATGGATTACACAATGGGAGGCTAGACACTGAATTAGACTCAGAACAAATAGATAAAAATTTACTTTGCTTAGTCTCAGGAGTCCTCTGGGCATAGGCCACTTGACAGCATGCAGAGCATTGGCTAGCATTCTTTTCTTTCTCCTCTTTTAAACCACAGGTCATCTTAAGTAGATGTACCCAGTTAGTCAATCCAACAGACTTTTTGCTGATCTGGGACTGATTGTGACAAAATATGTGGGGTGTTGACTTTGGTCACCAAACCCTAGCTATTCAAAACTGCTGACGTGCCAGACACAGGTTTCCTTATAGACATATGTCAAAGGCACACTGCGTGCTCTGGCTCCCAAGCAGGGATTTCAGAGTTGTTGGCTTCCTAGCTTGCAATTTAAACCCTCGGACAAAAGTATTCTTCTGGGTAGTGTGGGTTCAGCGTTTGCAAGCTTTAAGTTGTTTAAGCTGAGTTGCCCCAAAAGGCAATTACTGGCAGCATTTCACTATCTTTCTGCTCTTTTGATGTGGCATTCATTTTGTTTGAGGCATTTGCCTAATTTAGGAGGTATGAAGATTCTGTTAGGATTACCACTCAACCCTTCCTGGGGTTGGAGAATGGGTAGTCTCTGTACAAACCACAGAGCCCACTGCATAAATTGAAACACTAAAAAAACACACACACACACAACTGTACATCTAGCATAATGAATCCAGCATCTAGGCAAAAACGAGCTGATGTTTACAGATTACAGGGTAACAAGGGGTTACCCTCTTGGGTTGTCACACTTTGCCCCCTTCTCTCATGAGACATTGTAATAAATGTTTTGAAAAGCAGCAAAAACAAAAACAAAACAACACCCTGCCTTTAGATTAACATTGGAAAGGTATATTCACAACTCTTTTCCCTGACTGTAACTTTACAAAGATCTTGTGGCCTTAAAAAAAATGTCTTCAAAATGCGAACATATCCATCTTCACCTAGAAGAGTGAGCCAGGTGGGTTTCAGAACTGCATGAGTAGAAGTAGCAACCGGGCCTGGAGAATAAGCCCACATGTCCTTAGCAACAGGTCAGCATCTGCTAAGTCCCTAGATTTTGAATTATAACAGGTAGGACCTCAGTAAAAATCTAAAGTCCTGTGGGCACTGGAAGAAGGGAAGAGTTTAAGCTACATGCCAAGTAAGCTGCCAGGTGGAAATGGGCCATGCTGATGCACAAAAATAGAGTTGCTTTCGAAAATCAATAAGGTCCATTCCTTGGATTTGAATAAGGACAATGTTTTTTCTCTTTCAATGAACTTTTGTTTCTGGAAAGTAAAATGAGGACAGATAGACTTTTGAAAAAGGTTGTAACCAATGGATCCATTTTCATTATCTATTTCAAAATAATCCACTTTGCTTCACTGGATTCTTACTAGCTTAAAAATTCAAGTTGTTAACGCAAATTTTTACAATAGTGTGGTGATGAGAATCAGTGTGAATATGTTAAATAATTGTGCACTTTTATATACTGGGCATGAATATTACTAATGGTTCAAAATCTAAGCTGACTTTTCTTTGCAAAATGACTAAATCATTCTCACATTCTCAGTACTAATGATGTTACTCAGAATAATCTCTTTTAAAAAATACTTGTGACTTTTAAAAAGCCTTTGCCACAAAATATCTAGTTGCTACCAATATGAATTCAGGAAGCATGGAGTTAAAGAAGTTGGCTTTTTTTTTCCTTAAATCTGAACAATTGGAATCAGCAGTTTGCATTATTTTAAAAATGAATGCTTAGAATCAGCAATTTTCTTGGTTTTTTTTTTTTTTAAGATCTTGAGGGTTTTTTTTTATTTAAAGTGGAAAACTACATTAAGTGCAAGGCAGTCAACAAAGAAGCAGCCATAAAGCCTAAGTATTCCTGGAGTTATAAAATATGTCCATTGTGCCAATTCCACTGCCAACAATGAAGTTTTAAGCATTAATATGCCTTCATTGCAGTTTTAATGCCTTAATATTGACTCTATAGCTCTTTTGGGTAATTTTGCTTTCTCTGGTACTTGAAAGGTGATGATGTCAGCGTTCTTCGCACTGATTCATATGCAGGTTGATGAAGCTGAGTTATTTATTGAGTTCCATTATATTTTCTATAAACATTAGTTCTCAATAAACAGAGACATTTAGCCGAGGGTTTATTTATTAAATAGGTACTGTACAGATGGTTTTGCCACACATGATGTGCTGCAGAGGATATTACTCAGGAATAATCAGCTGTGTTATAGCTTGGCTAAATTAATAAGATGATAATGATGAAATTGATGCTTTTGAGCTAGGCTTGGTAAATGGTTTTTGCATAAACAAACTGATAAATTTGAGAAGCAATTACTTGCTTGTCAAAGATAAAAACACAACAGGGCCCATTTATAGTTAGGTCCTATTTATTTTTAAAGATTGTACCAGATTTTATGTTTAATATGCTGCAATTAAAAAATAATACTTAAATGAAGAAGAATAAAAAAACTTTGAGTTCTTCAAATCTGAAGAAACAGCATTGCTTGATTAGACATCAAGAAAACTTTTTTGTTGCATCTGGAGGGAAATATATCTGAAAAACAACAGTGTAATATTCTACATAAATTTTTTCATCATATAGGCATATTGCACAAACTGCTGATTTACAACTCCTGCTACTCTGTTTTTCACCCCCTTCCCCAGAACACACTAACACACAGACGAAGGGAGATACACACACTATATAAAGGGCTCTACAGAAACTTGTTTATCTGGTTCCCAAATAGCAAAGGAATTATTTAACCTACTTAATGACTTTCTCCAAAAATTACAGTATTCGCCCATCTTCTTCAACGAAAGGTTGTTCAGTGTTTACCTGAAGTCTGAACATGAAAAATACATGCCTATGGATGAAATTTACTGATATATTTTCATTACATGATGCTGGCTTTTTGCACTGTAAGAGTCGACCTGACTTCTAAAATCAAGGAAACATTAGCTTCCCTTCTCAGCTTTAGCAGAATCTTTTAAAGCCCTTAGGGCCCACCTTTTAGACCTGGATATGCTTACATAAGTTCCATTAATATCAACGTGGGCTATAAAACAAATGTATATTGTCTACATCTGTGTGTGGAGGGGTAGGGGGTATGTTTTAAACTATACAAAAAGAACCTACAGGCGATCTCTCTATATACTGCAGCATCTTATCAAAAGCTACTAAATAGCAGTTTTCATTTTTCTCCTCTTTAAAGAGTCTATCATTACCAAAGGTAAGTGTTAGCACATTCTTACTATTTAGATATATTTACTGGTATCTACAATGAACTATTTGTCATATAGAAAGGGAATCAGACAAAAAATTAAATATTTTAGTTTTAGATGTTAGGAACCAAAACTTTTGTTTCATAATACATCTATTTAAAAAAAAAAAAAAGTAACAGAGGCAGAGACCACCACTATTCAAAACTATACCATGATTGTGAGATGAATAAGATACTTGTTTCATTAAAATAGTTATCTTTTTTGTAAAAAAAAAAAAACTTTGATTTCCTTTATGAAAAATGTGTTAGCTTAAATTAATGCTGTGACCATTCAGTGCAAGCCACAGTGTGAGAATGAGTATTTGGTATTTTGCATTTTATTGTTTGTGTGACATAAAATGAGCTCCAGGAAAATGGTGTATATGTGCATGGTAAAAATTCTATCCCTCTGGGAAGCTCAAAAACACCAAAATATTTATCTTCTCAGGAAATGCCAGTAAGTACTAAAATGTAATGATCATAAATAAATAAGAATGGGCAGAATTGTTTTTAACAATATGTAACAGATTTTTATTACAAAAATTCATAATACACTGGTCTGATATCAGAAAGCCTAATGATTTGTTATAAAACTTCAGTGGTGATTTTCTCCTCCTGGTTAATTGGAAACAACTGCTCCCCAGGACTAATTGCAACTCTATCAAAAAAGAAAGGTGAGCACAAATATGTCTTAAGGGAATGTAAAAACTTTGAAGGTGAGGGCCCATAAACCGAATTAAAGGATGAAATTTAAAACCATTCCATAAGCTATGCTTTCTAGAGACTGTTGCAATGAACATCAAGGAAATAAATCCAAAGAGTTTTCCAGTGATGGTATCAAGAGGCATGAAAGCATAACACACTGACATGCCTTAGATAGTGAATCCACATTGATCAGCTCACAAATTGCTTATTGTTAATAGAAACTCTACATTGGGTTTGAAATGTCATTTGCTTTACCGAAAATAATTTTTAGTAAGTGCTTAGCAGAAACTGACTGCTTGAAACTGGTCTGCATTACCTAAGAGCACTGATCTGCACGTGAATGCTGCCCTAAGCTGTAATCTTGGTAAAAATCCTACCTAACATGTACCATGTAGTTGATACTTGAAAAATTCAAAATATTTTAAATTACCTAAGAAATTAAAGAATGAATAAGTGCAATGGTAGCTCTGTGTTTCTTGTTCTGCTATTAAATATTGCAATATCTGAACTGATTTCTCTTGATTTCCAATGTGCATGATCGTATGTCACAAACCTGAGTATCTGGTTTTGTCCTTCCTTTTATAAATACTCTGCAATGGTGATTCCCAGTAATACATGGCACACTCTTGACAACTAATACAAGGGTTATTTGGTTCTAATACTGAAAGGATTTGTAAAAATTTGCTGTTTATTTGGCAGTCTAATGTTCAAAAAAAACAAGTAATGTTGAACTTAGGAATCATATCTTGACATAAAAATTGTCACGTTTGTAAAGTTGTTTCTAATCAATGTTCATGTGACACACTTTTTATCAAAAAAATAGGGAAATATTCTAGTTAAAGTTCACAGATATAGAAAAAGGGAAACCATTTTACTAGTCATAACAAATAATTTTATAATTTAAAAATTGTATTGTCTATGTGCTTTATCACATATTTTATCAATATATACTAATTTATATTCACCATTTGCTATATTTAATAGTCCTATATCAAATGTTGGTAGATCTATTCAATTAAATAATCAAAATGAGAATCAAAGCTCTCATTTGGACACATTTTGACAGCTATTTTTGGTTTATGGTTTTAAAAATTGTACTGTTTCACATTTTAATAATAAATTATATTTTAAGAATAACAAAACACTCAGAAACATTTACCCAGTTCTAATAGACATAAGCAAAACAGTTCTAATATATTTATTTGCAGTGCCAAAATGTAGTCGTGGTTTCTTGTGTTTAAGAAATTCTCCCCTTTGTGTTAAATAATTTTATTGGTTAAAATAATCAAAATCACATTCATTACATTATTATTTCACATGCAATGAAAAACACTGGATATAGCAGTGGTGAAATTATAAACTCTAACAGAGAACACGGAATCCTCCTTATAGACACACATCGGAGCAGGCTCCTCAGCTAGAAAGCTGAATTATGCCGATTACAAAGCAATTGTATAAGATGGCTTGCATAGATTAGAACACTAAGCAACCATTCAAAATGAGAGTGGGAGAATGTCAAAGGCACCAAGTAGAAGAGAATGATGAATTCCTGCCACTCTGTCTCTTAGACTCGGTCTCTTTCATATTTACTTTTCACTTCACTCCTAGATATGGGTATGTGTCTCCAAAGGCTAAGAATGCATTCATTCATTTATTCATTGTTTCTTTCATTCATTTACTGAGTACCTGATATGTGCACTGCGGGAATGTTAAAATGAATCAAGCAAGGGTCCTACCCCAGAAAGCTCAGAACAGTGAGGGAGACAGCAGAGTGTAAGAGACGTGTATCCCAGTATCACCAAGTAAAGTACAGCACAGAAGAAAAATTCATTAACAGGTAACAATTGAACCAACATGCTCAGCTCTTCTATGTGCATGAAAACTGAGGTATCATAAGTCCTGGGAGAAACCAGGAACATGAAGTCTGAGGTTGAATTGATGAAAGAATATAGTAGATACCCAAGCAGAGGTTTTCATCCCATAACATGTTCCCTGAGATAAGAAAGGAGAAAGTGGGACCAAATGTCCAGTTCCAAAATGCAAGAAGATGTGGGAATGGAAAGGAAGGTAAGAGACAGATGATGGACAAATAACTGAAAAAAGTCCTGTCAATGTTGGAAATGTCATCTTCTGAAAATACTATTCTTTGAGCAGTACATAATTATTTTCTGCTTATATCCCCAAAGACTTCTTTATCTTGGGTAACAACAGCTTTTCCTTTTCCCCCATTTATTCCTCTGCTTCTCTGCTGAGATTCCCAACAAAGATGCCAATTAGTGCCAATTGTCATGATGTTCTGAGATGTAGACACCTGTCTTCTAATAACTGGACTGAGACCACCAACTCATTTCATACAGACCATCAAACAGACATCAACTAGTATTGGCCTACATTTACTATCAACCTGGGCTCAAGCCAAGACCTTCTCCCATGGAACTGCTCAGCATTCTTGATGGCAAACAACATGTTCAATATGTGCTCACTCTACTCCAATAAATGGACCAGTGCCTGTGGCAATAAGTGCCACTAAATAATCATGTCTCTCTCTCATTCTCTATGTTACCACCCTATCTGACCTTTGTAGAGTCAGCCTCTCTTAAGCAAGTATTTGTAAGACCCACTGAAGTGGAATGCAGATTAAGACTTACGCACAATTTTTTTAAATATGGAAACTACATTTACATATTCATGTCCCACCATAAGATGAGGAGGTAAAGAAGGCTGCTGTATGTTAAATTCCAAGAAGCAAAATAAACAGTATCAACATCAGGGATGCATGAATTCCATGTAAAGTATTTTATAACCATCTGCATATTGTAGTTCTTTAAAATAATCTTTAAAGTAACTTTAGAGTACTTAAGTTCTAGATTCTCAGGTTCCTGTATATACGCTGAACATTAAAGGGGATATGTGTTTCTTTTTCAAATGTTAGTCTAAATTATCAAAAACACACACCAAAAAAAGGTTTAGATCAAAGGACACTATTTGAAGAAATTAAGAGATGAAGTCCTAAAGAAGTGCAGGATACAGAGAAATTATTTTTAGTTCTGGTGGTAAGATATAGGATTGAAGAAATAAGAGTTAGTCCCTAGAAGGGTAAAAAATTTGTTGGGATGGGAATGCTTCAGGGATATTAATGTAACAGAATAAAATGTACCTTACATAGAAAGACCAGAGGCAGGAAGGGCAGGTGGAAGGTAATAATACTTGCCCCAGAAAAGTCTGAAGTGGGGAGGGGCGTTTCTTAGAGAAAGTGTTGTTCAAATGAATAATTAGGGAGAGGCTGTGGACTTACAAGGAAATAAATTTGACCCTAAGAGGTACCTGGGTATATGGAAGACAGTGAGCTAGCAACAACAATCAATCAATCAATCAGTCGAGGGAGAAAAAACAGAGGAGGTCAGAGGTAGATGCAGATGCAGATGTGGATGAATTTGGATGGGACAAAATCATTTCAAAGTGCTCGTGAGACAGCCAAGCATGGCTATCTCACTAGCACTCACAATTTCTATCTACTTTGGGAGGCACCTGAGAACGTATATTAAAACACAGAAGGTAGATGAAAATGTAAGACTGCAGAGCTACAAGACAAAAAGACATACAACCTAGTCCCTCAGAAGTACCTTGTCTAACCATAGAGAGAATAGTGCACCTTCCTAACAAAACCAAAGAAAAAAAGAGTAAGAGTTAAATGCAAAATGTTGGCAATGCAAAGCATTTAAATGTCTACACATTTATTCTTTATAATATAATATCTCTAATTTTAATAACCTAGAAATTTTGGAATTCTGAGTCATGAAAGCTGAAGGTTGTCACTGTGGAGCAGTAACTCTCAAACGAGGATGATTTTTTCCCTCCAGAGGACATTTGTCAATATCTAGGAATATTTTTGGTTGTCACAACTGAGAGGTATAAGTGACATCTAGTGAGTAGAGACCAGGGATGCTGCTAAACATCCTACAATGCATAGGATACCCCCACCACAAAGTTACATGGTCCGAAACGTCAATAGCACCAAGAAACTCTGCTATAAGTCACTTTGGTTCTTTGCTTAATATTATCTAAGATACTTGACCAGTAAAGTCCACCAATGAGATGAGCTAATATATTACCTGACTTCTATTTGAGTGCTTAAGATAGTTATTCAAGGTACAAGGAAGACAGTAATATGTTCTAAGGTAATTTCTACCATAATCATAAGTAACGTTCATGGCAATTTGTATTATAAGTATGTAGTTAAGCATTTAGAATTTCAGGTATTTAAAATGTTCAACACTTTCCAGTGTAATTGTGTTTTCTACATTTCTGTTTTCCAAAAATCCATCAATTAGTTCATTCCTCACAGTTCCAATCCTTTAAAATGTTAAGATAACTTAGTAGATACAGAAATGTACCTTGGCTGACTTTATTGCTATCTTTCCTCTTTGATCCCATATAACCTCTCCAGCACTTAAATTCCACTACACTCTGATGCAAGTGGTTTTGTTATTTATGCCCATAGATCTCTATGAATACTTATTTTGCTTTTATGCAGATTTTATTTTGGCAATGCTGCTATTGTTGTGTAAAAATGCCTTCACCTAAGCCCTCTCACAATGAAGCCAGCCACAGAACCACTTAACGTCTGTGATTTACAGTTTACAAGGCACTTCCATGACATCGTCTCACTCTTCGGGACAGTATGTGATACCATGTGTTACCTCATAGCACATGCCACGAATTATCACCGTGTTGGGAAACTTTGGTTTAGAGATACTCTTGAAGATTGGGCCCAGACCTTGAGCCCAAGTTATGTGACTCTGGGTCCATTTCACTACATCCCTTACCTGATTGTGGGGAACACACTGAGTGCCCCTTCCTCCAAGCTCCAGGCTCCACGTTCACAAGGTCTGTCACTGTGTCGCCATCTTTTGTGACACAGCTTGTGCAGACAAAATAAAACGTCCAATTTCTGAGGCTGCTATTAAATCTCAAAAAACAGGCTGCTTCAATGGATAAGATTTTGATTACCACACTTTTTTTGGGCAGAGACTTAAGCTAACCATTCAAATGGGGCTAAAATATTCTGTTTTAGCCAATCCATCAATTCTCAGTAGGAAATGTTAGGTTACTAGTTTAATATATTAAATATGAGAAGATTCCATTAACATGGATTTATTTGTTGGATATTCACAGAAGAGTTTCCATGTGAGAAAGAATTCTGCTGACATATGTCGATATTCGCTTCCACTGCTAATGAGAGGTCCCCTTGGTCTCCAAGTTTCTTAGTCTCTTCCTCGCTCCAGCACCACCAAACTCCTCTTAACATCTTGGAAAATGGATACTGAGGTAGTGGAGTCAGTTATCAACTGACAGCTCTGAGATATGACTAGAGATGATCAAACATTATTTGGGATCTTCTCTGAACCACACATGGAAAAGTGGAAAGTGTTCTTGGTAGCTGATAAGAACTCAAAGAAATGTAGAATAGAACCAGAGAAGGCACCTTAGAGTTCAATTGTCCAACAAGTTCATTTTCAGCTGACAAAACTGAGCCTCAGAGAAGAGAAACTTTAATATAAATCATGATCATTGCAAATTAAAATGATGAACATCTCTCCTGTCCATTTACCTTCTGCAGATTATCTTTCATTCCAATGCACCAAGTACCATTTTCTCTGGATTTTTCT